>NC_044562.1:89103012-89434800 GCF_007565055.1 Rhinopithecus roxellana | reverse complement strand
CATCTCTATAAAAAAAGAAAACACAAAATTCGCTGGGCGTGCTGGCACGTGCCTGTAATCCCAGCTACTTGGGAGGTTGACGGAGGGGAACTGCTTGAACCCAGAGGCGGAAGTTGCAGTGAGCCGAGATTGTGTGACCGCACTCCAGCCTGGACAACGAGAGCAAAAAACTCCATCTCAAACAAACAAACAAACAAAAAAAACCTTTTATTGCCTACTTTCAATAGATATTCATAATTTACTGCTATGATCATCCTAACATGAAAGTATTATGGATCTCTCTAAAACTATCACCAATTGTGAGACACATCTAGATGTGTGAAAATTTTTTAAATGTAGGGTAATCAACAAAATACTCATCAACATTCAGGTATATATTCTCCAAGACTTTGAATGTCTGTGCAACGCATGTTCATGCATACTTTTAGGAATCACATTAAATGTTGTTTTTTTTTTTTTTTTTTTTGAGATGGAGTCTAGCTCTGTCACCCAGACTGGAGTATAGTGGTGCAATCTTGGCTCACTGCAACCCTGCCTCCTGGGATCAAGCGATTCTCCTGCCTCAGCCTCCCAAATAGCTGGGATTACAGGCGTGCACCACAACACCCAACTAGTTTTTGTATTTTTAGTAGAGACTGTGTTTCGCCAAGTTGGCCAGGCTGGTCTTGAATTACTGACATCAGACGATCCACCTACCTCAGCTTCCCAAAGAGCTGGGATTACAGGCGTGAGCCACCACACCCAGCCCCCTCTTATTGTTCTGAAGCAAGACCTAGAATTTAATTTTACCTGTTAATATTTCAGTTTGTATCTATAAAATATAAAGACTCGTTTTAAAGCTACTATTATTGTAACAACAATGCTAAAGATTGCGATGGTAATAGTTGCATACTATTTCTACTTAGAAATGGAAATTATTCTATCTTAACTTAAAATGATAAAACTTAAAATGGATTTTTGTATACAAATATTTATAATTACCCTGGCTGAAAAGAAATGATTAAAAATTTGAGACAAATAAAAAAATGTTGAGACAAATGTAAAACAGAAAATGTAGCAATATCTCTGAGTTTCATATTTAGATTGTCTTTATTAGTAATGTTTTCTTCAAGATGTCGTTGCACAGTTGGGAACACGGTAGTTTTATTTGTTGTAGTAATGGTTTTGGCTGTCATAACATAGTCTTTGAAAACCTTTGTGTGCTCAGGAATTGCCCTGATTTTATTACATCTCCTTTGTTATTTTAACTTCAGTTTAAGAATGGTGATGGTATCTTTTATTTTATTTATTTACTTATTGAGACGGAGTCTCCCTCTGTCGCCCAAGCTGGAGTGCATTGGCACGATCTCAGCTCACTGCAAGCTCTGCCTCCCGGGTTCACGTCATTCTCCTGCCTCAGCCTCCTGAGTAGCTGGGACTACAGGCGCCCGCCACCACACCCGGCTAAGTTTTTGTATTTTTAGTAGAGACGGGGTTTCACCGTGTTAGCCAGGATGGTCTTGATCTCCTGACCTCGTGATCCACCCGCCTTGGCCTCCCAAAGTGCTGCGATTACAGGCGTTAGCCACCGCACCAGGCCGACAGTATGTTTTAAATATGGCAATTTTGTTACCCAAATGTTATCTTCAAATATACTTGCTTTTCAGCTAGAAAAATATGAATTTTCCTCATGAGTCATATCCCCTATTTGATACATATCCTCTTAAAAATAGTGAACTTCAGTTACGGTTAGCTGCATTCTCTGAACAATTTCAAAAAATTTTATTCAATGTTTTCAGTATAGTCATGAGGCTTGGTGAGATGTCTTTGGATTCTAAAGCTTCATGATATACAAAGGTAGAACTATTAGTGTATAAATTGTTAATACCAACTCTAGGCTTTGTCGTTTTTTACTGCTTTGTGTGACTAAGTTTTTCTAGTTTGGGTTATTTTTACCAACATATCTAATTCAACCATGTGTGATTAAATTTATACATCAGAACAAATCCCTAAAATCATCTTGTCACACTCATCTAAGTTTTATACAACTTGCAATTTTGTTTCTTTTACTGAAAATACATAAGCAGACTAGAACTGCGTGTTAATGTGTAGATGTGCTATATTATGGACTTGATAAATAATGCTTATTAGCAAGGTATAGTTTTATATTTACTAGCTGTGTTGTGTTTCCAGAGACAGGGTCTCGCTTTGTCGTCCAGGCTGGAGTGCAGCGGTGTGGTCCTGTGTCACTGCAGCCTCAAACTCCTGGCCTCAAGCGATTCTTCTGCCTCGGCCTCCCAAGTAGCTAGGACTAAAGGCGCACACTGCCACACCTAGCTATTTTTAAAATCTTTTTGTAGAGACAGGGGCTTGCTTTATTGCCCAGGCTGATCTCTGACTTCTGGACTCAAGTGATCCTCTTGCCTTGGCCTCTCAAAGTGCTGGGAGTTACAGGTAGGAACCATGGTGCCTGACCCAGCTGGTTTTTAAATAAAAATATATGCATAATATCTGTGCATACTATATTTCACCAAATAATATGCTATTCTTTTTTTTGAGACGGAGTCTTGCTCTGTCGGCTAGGCTGGAGCACAGTGGCATGATCTCGGCTTCACTACAACCTCCACTTCCCTGGTTCAAGCAATTCTCCTGCCTCAGCCTTCCGAGTAGCTGGGATTACAGGCACATGCTGCCATGCCTGGCTAATTTATTTATTTTGTATTTTAGTAGAGACAGGGTTTCACCCTGTTGCCCAGGCTGGTCTCCAACTCCTGAGGTCTGGCAATCTTCCCGCCTCGGCCTCCCAAAGTGCTGGGATTACAGGTGTGAGCCACTGCACCCGGCTTATGCTATTCTTTTACACTCCCAATTGACCTGTCATCAATTTTAAGACATCCCAATTTTAGGGATGTTAAATATGGGGGTTGTGCATTTTAGGATTAATGCTATCCTATCCAATACTTGGGCAGTTGACACAGAATATTGGTGAGGCTGTATGGAATTAATAATTTTAATCACTTTTTTTTTTTTGAGACAGTGTCTCGCCCTGTCACCCAGGCTGGAGTGCAGAGGCACAGTCTTCTCACCGCAACCTCCACCTCCCTGGTTCAAGTGATTCTCCCGCCTCAGATGGGACTACAGACGCGTGCCACCATGCCTGGCTATTTTTTGTATTTTTAGTAGAAACAGGGTTTCACTATGTTGTCCAGGCTGGTCTCAAACTCCTGATCTCATGATCTGCCCACCTCAGCCTTCCAAAGTATTGGGATTACAGGTATGAGCCACCATACACAGCCTCCTAATTTTCACTTTTAATTGATTGCTTGAGACTTTGTGTGGTTTTCATTTTTTTTTTTTTTTTTTTTTTGAGATGAGGTCTCACTCTATTGCCCAGGCTAAAGTGCAGAGGCCCAATCACGGCTCACTGCAGCCATGACCTCCCTCCCACCTCAGCCTCCTGCAGTAGCTGAGACTACAGGCAAGCACCACTGTGCCCAGCTAATTTTCTTCCTGCTATGTTGCCCAGGCTGGTCTGCAACTCCTGGGCTCAAACAATCCTCTTGCCTCACCTCCCAAAGTGTTAGGGCGACAGGCATGAGCCACTGCACCCAACCTCTATATTTTGTGTAAATACGTGATGCTAACTTTTACTTCCCCATACAATATGAGCAAGTAATGTTTTATGAAATTTGTTTGAATACAAGATAAAACTGATAATTAGTTTAAAATGTGCACGGCTCAAAAAGAAACAAATCCATACACGCAACAAGAGTGAAAAAGCTCTTGGGTTAGCTTCAGAAGCACTACGCTAAGTGAAAAAAGCCAAACATAAAAGACTAAAATACAGGCCGGGCGCGGTGGCTCAAGCCTGTAATCCCAGCACTTTGGGAGGCCGAGACGGGCGGATCACGAGGTCAGGAGATCGAGACCATCCTGGCTAATACGGTGAAACCCCGTCTCTACTAAAAAATACAAAAAACTAGCCGGCTGACGAGGCGGGCGCCTGTAGTCCCAGCTACTCGGGAGGCTGAGACAGGAGAATGGCGTGAACCCGGGAGGCGGAGCTTGCAGTGAGCTGAGAGCCGGCCACTGCACTCTAGCCTGGGCGGCAGAGCAAGACTCCGTCTCAAAAAAAAAAAAAAAAAAAAAAAAAAAAAAAAAAAAAGACTAAAATACTACTCCATTTACATGAAACTTCTAGAAAAAATTATGCAAAGAAAGCTGATCAGTGGTTGTCTAGAGCAGGACTAACTTGAAAATGGGCATAACTTTATACAACAAAGTGTACTATAAAACTGGATTGCAACTAAAACCTACAGGCGAGTTATACAGTATGTAAAGTACCCCCAATAAATTTACAAAAAATACATTGCTCAGCGCCTAGGTTTTATACAGGCATTTGGTATATACATCAAAAATCTTTCTCCAAACCTTGAGAAAACGAAGTGACACAAAATGCTATGCTACACAGCTACACTGTACAATATAACCATTAAAATTCAAATAAGTTAAAATTCACTTCCTCAGTCCTATCACTTATATCTCATGTGAAATAGTTATACGTACTAATGGCTACCACACGAAGAGCAGCTGAAGGAAATCTGGTATGAGCAAGACTAAAATCTTATGCTGTGTGCCACGTGACACAAGGACACAGGAGTACTTTTTTTTTTTTTTTTTGAGACAGAGTCTTGCCTTGTTGCCCAGGCTGCAGTACAGTGGTGCCACCTCAGCTCACTGCAACCTCTGTCTCCCAGGTTCAACCGATTCTCCTGCCTCAGCCTTCCGAGTAGCTGGGATTACAGGTGTGAGCCACTGCCCTCGGCCACAGGTTGAATTTTTATAATATCCTAGAATTAATCACAAAAGTTGCTTTACATAATGTCTTTATATTAATACATATACACATATATAACCCTGTTAATGAACAATAAATTTTTGAAGTGTTTTCCTTTCGAATCGCCCTAAATACGGAAGTGGGCAGAACACTGTACCTCATGCCTGTAATCCCAGCACCTTGAGGCCACAAGTTTGAGACCAGCCTAAGCAACACAGGGAGACTCTGTCTCTAAAAAAAAAAAAAAATTTTAGGCGGACCATTGATAAGCCAATACCTTCCTACCACGGGAGACCACCAGTGCACTGTGCACAGTTGCTCCTCTTAACATCCGGTTCAGGGCAGCATATTGTATCAATTAACGGTGAAATTCGTCGACAGACACTGACAGACCACATTGGCTAAGAGAATTTGGAGCTATGCAGAACTCTACATGAGATTTTAGATAAGAGTCCAAAAAGCTGGAGAAAAGTAAAATTGACATGTTTCGTAGCTCTAAAGGGGACTAAGGAACTTTACAATCCTTAAAACTACTAACACTGCAATTACAGATAACTCCAATTAAGGTAAAAACAAGCAAAACTGCCTTTTCGGTTTTAATGATTTTATTGGTTTTCTTAAAAATAAGTATTTGACGTATCAAATGCAAACTGCGTATTTTCAAATGTCAGAAGTGAAACATGGAGAACTCCGCATCCATTCAGACCTTCTGCATCCACACCACAAATGGTTTTTTTTGGTTCACAGCTAAAATTGTATTGCATTTATTTTTATCTAGCGTTTTTTGCTTTCTACTAACACATATATATGTAGAATATACATAAAACTTTATTTTTCATTGCTATATTCGCAGAGCTCAGAAGAGTGCACGGCACAAGAAAAGGCACTCATTCTTACTGACATCTCACAGCATCTTGCGATACGAATGTCTTACCGTTCAACCATTTCAGTGCTGACGAACTTGTCAAACTCTCCCCATGAAAACAACCAAATCTCAAATTGACATCACCAGCCCAGATTGTTTCCCCTAAGCTTCAAATTTGAAATACTGAACTGCCCGATCTACACAACTGTATTATCAGGTCTAATAGACATTGCAAGCTTTGCCCAGCCCAAACCGGAAATCTTTAGTCCTTCCCCCGCAAGAAACTTTCTTAACATCTTATTTAAACCAAAACTCCACATTCAATCTATCAGCCAATCCTTTCTGTTCTACCTTCAAAATTTCTATCGATATTTGTTTATCTCCATACCAGGCAATTTCATCTTGTCTAAATGAATGCAAAAGTATTCTTGCTGCCTTTCTTACCTCCTCGAGTCTAATCTCCACATAGCAGAGTAACTGTATTAAGACAAATTAGCAGGTCATTCCTTTGCTTAAATCCTTTCGATTGGCAGAGCACGGTGGCTCACGCCTGTAACCCCAGCACTTTGGGAGGCCGAGGCAGTTGGATCACTTGAGGTCAGGAGTTCAAGACCAGCCTGGCCAACATGGTGAAACCCCGTCTCTACTAAAAGACCAACAGACAAACAAACAAACAAACAAACAAACAAAGCAACTAGCCAGGCGTGGTGGTGGATGCCTGTAATCCCAGCTACTCGGGAAGCTAAGGCAGGAGAATCGCTTGAACCCGGGAGACGGAGGTTGCTGTGAGCCACGATTGCGCCACTGCACTCCAGCATGGGCTACAAGAGCGAAACTCCATCTCAAAAAAAAAAAAAAAAAAAACTTTCGATCATTCCTCAAAACATCTATAAGAAAATCCGAATTCCCTATAACTATACTGTTAAATTCTAACACGCCGCTGCCCACCTCTTCAACCCGAGGAAATAAAATCCTTTAACGCAGAACGGGTCTCCCCAAACGGCGGGGCCACGTGTTACCCGTAACAGGGCTCTCAGGTGTAAAGCCCTTCTCCCTCCTCCCAGAGCCCGGGCCATAACAGGCACCCACGCTACCCTGAGTAGTTCTGTGCTTAAGTCTTTCCCTCTCCCCGTCTGTCCAGCACCCGCCTTCCTCCTTTAACGGCTCGCTCTTCCACCTACCTTAAAGATGGCGTAGCCCACAGACGTTTCAAATAGCACCAACATGGTGAGGCCGGGTCAGGGCGCCGCACGGCCCGCCACGAGCTGTGGACTCAGTTCAAAAACACCGACTACGCGGCCCCAAAATGTCCCCTAAGCCGCGGCGGGCAAAGCACAAACGTGCTAGCCGTCCCGCAGAGAATCAGAACACGTTCCCTAAGCCCTCCACGCTGTACTAGGACCAGGACGCAAGAACGCGCTTCTCCTTCTCTAAGGATTCTGGGATAGCGACGTCACTTCCGACAGAAGACTGCCGCAGAGACTGCCGTCACTTCCAGAATGTTCCCGCCACACTGGGCTGGGACGGGAGGGGAAAGTTTGTATCGTGGGATCTAAGGACTGAACGGAGCCTTTGCGCCTTTTTTTCTTTTTTCTTTTCTTTTTGAGACGGAGCCTCGCTGTGTTGCCCGGGCTGGAGTGCAGTGGTGTGATCTCGGCTTACTGCACCCTCCGCCTCCCGGGTTCAAGCAATTTTCCTGCCTCAGCCTCCCGAGTAGCTGCGACTAGAGTCACGCACCACCATGCCCAGCTAATTTTTGTATTTTTAGTAGAGACAGGGTTTCAGCATGTTCGCCAAAATAGTCTCGACCTGTTGACCTCGTAATACGCCCCACCTCGGCCTTCCAAAGTGCTGGAATTACAGGTGTGACCCAACGCGCCCAGCCTTTTTTTTTTCTTTTGAGACAGTCTTGCTGTCGCCCAAGCTGGAGTGCAGTGCCACCATCACGACTCACTGCAACCTCCAACTCCCAGGCTCAAGCGATCCTCTCACCTCAGCCTCTCGAGCAGCTGGGACTACAGGCCTGTGCCACCACACCCAGCTAATTTTTTGTAGAGACAGGGTTTTGCCATGTTGCCCAGGTTGGTCTCGGACTCCTGACCTCAAGGGATCCTCCCACCTCAGCCTCCCAAAGTGCTGGGTTGCAGGCGTGAGACCCCCCTAGAGATTTAAAGGGGAAAATTTTCACATTATTATTTTGTTAACCCTCTATGAATTATATGTTTACTTTGAGAGAAGCGTGGAGGTGTCTCGGTGCCTGTCTGTCTCGGGCATCTAGAATTTGAAATGCCAGCTACTGCCCTTAGACTTTATCTCCTTTCAAGCCCTGCCTTGAGGCGAAGGCCTCAGAATGACACCATTACTGTCACTATATTTGTGAGTATTTGTGAGCATTCCTGGCCGTTCTGTCTGGCCAAATTATTAGCAGTTTTCTCTCAATGTTCTCCCATGTTTGCTGCATTTGTTAAAATGACCCAAGGGTGTGAATTTAGACTTTTTTCTTGGTTTTTTTTTTGAGATGGGAGTTTCACTCTTGTTGCCCAGGCTGGAGTGCGATGGCACGATCTTGCTTCATTGCAACCTCCGCCTCCCGGGTTCAAGTGATTCTCCTGCCTCAGCCTCCTGAGTAGTTGGAATTACAGGTATGAGCCACCTTGCCTGGCTAATTTTGTATTTTTAGTAGAGAGAGGGTTTCTCCAGGTTAGTCAGGCTGGTCTCGAACTCCCGACCTCAGATGATCCGCCCGCCTCGGCCTCCTGAAGTGCTGGGATTACGGGCATGAGCCACCCTGCGCGGCTAAATTAAGACTGTCTTCTTGGCATAGTGTTACTTGCTTTTCTGGAGGCTTTTCAGTCTCAGGGACTGGGATTAAATACCCCAGTTATTTCACAAGTCTGTCTTCCAACAGGAGTAAAATGTCCTCACTCACTTCCCAGGCCCTATATGCAGATTGCTCCTAATCATTAAATTGCAACCTGCTTGGAGAATTGCTTGAACCCAGGAGGTGAAGGGTGCAGTGAGCCGAGGTGGCACCACTGCACTCCAGCCTAGGTGACACAGCCAGAGTCCGTCTACAAAAACAAAAAGTTGCAACCTGCTCAAGATTGTGGAACATTAAATAGGTAGCAACTCTGCAACCTGAGATCAAGAGGAAAGAAAATCCTGGGTTGAATAACAGAAAGTCACAGGACAGAAAAATCTAGGGTGAATTTTTTTTTTTTTTTTTTGGAGACGGATTCTCACTCTGTCGCTCAGGCTGGAGCGCGGTGTCACGATCTCAGCTCACTGAAGCCTCTGTCTCTTGGGCTCAAGCGATTCTCCTGCTTCAGCCTCCCCAGTAGCAGGGATTACAGGCACTCGCCACTGTGCCCGGCTAATTTTTGTATTTTTAGTAGAGATGGGGTTTCCCCATGTTGACCAGGCTGGTCTTGAACTCTTGACCTCAGGTGATCCGCCTGCCTCAGCCCCCCAAAGTGCTTGCTGGGATTACAGGCATGAGCTACACGCCCGGCCTAGGGTGAATTCAAGAGCGTAATTGGCCGAGTGCATGGTTCATGCCTACTATGATCCTGCCATTGCATTCTAGCCTGGGCTACTAAGCAAGACCCTATCTCAAAAAAAAAAAAAAAAAAAAAGGCATGGTTGATTATAGTTATAGCTATAATCCAGTGTGGTCAGGGAGACAAGAGAGATGAAAATTACCTAATTGGGAGAGGGGTATGTGTGGGTGGATGAGATAGAAACACCATGTCTGTTTATAGTGTTATTTAACAGCACTGTATTTTTCTGTCTAGCCTCCTTAGCAGAAGTGACATCTGCTAGAGAATTGAGTATACTTTACATGTATTTGTGTCTGTGTAGGATATTATGTTGTGCTACTGATGGAATAGAATCTCATTAATTCTTAAAAATTTAATGAATGAATGTCTGCAGGAAGTAAAATTCTTTTCTTTACATCTAAAGCCTTAAATCCTTTTCCCAAAAAGAAATGAAACCACTTATTCAATGAGAAATCTGTTTACCATGGTATCTCCTAGAATTTGTCCTTGCACATTACCATTTACATAGTCACCTCCACATGATGCTTTAATCAGGAGTTCAGAGCTGACTCTGATTTTGAGTTTGTAACTTGGCCAAATAAAGTAATTAGAGATTTTTTCTTGCGAGGGAGAAGTAAGAGTCTTAGTACTTTGTTAAAGTACTGAGTCAAGGGGAGATAGCACAAAGAAATATGAAAAGGAGAATGTAGGAGAGTACAGATGATAGGCTTACAATTTTTTTTTTTTTTTTTTTTTTGAGACAGAGTTTCGCTCTTGTTGCCCAGGCTGGGGTGCAATGGCATGATCTCAGCTCACTGCAACCTGTCTCCCGGGTTCAAGCGATTCTCCTGTCTTAGCCTCCTGAGTAGCTGGGATTACAGACATGTGCCATCACACCCAGCTAATTTTGTATTTTTAGTAGAGATGGGGTTTCTCCATGTTGGTCAGGCTGGTCTCGAACTCCCAGCCTCAGGTGATCTGCCCCCCTTGGCCTCCCAAAGTGCTGGGATTACAGGCGTGAACAACTGCGCCCAGCCAGGGGCTTATAGTTTTACTGGTGGTTAACATGGTGAAATAACAAGGATGAGAAACATGGTTCGTGTGTCCTCTGTACACCCCACCTCCACCCCTGTTCCAACTAGAATATAAACTCTATAAAAGTCTGTTGCAAAATCTGCAAGTACTAGGCTAGTATCTGGCACATAGTAGAGATTCCATAAACATGACTAATAAGTAAGTAAATGAATAAATGGAATGAGTGAATAGTGGGATAATTTCAAGATGCTGGTAGAGCTTCCAGGGACTTTTAGAAACCTATTGAGATTAGGAAAAGATATCATTTTGCTCAGACACACACCTTCCACGTGCCTGGTAACAAGAAGGGGATGTTCTGGATGGTGAGCATTTTTTTTTTTTTTTTTTTTTTGAGATGTAGTCTCACAATGTTGCCCAGGCTGGAGTGCAATAGTGCGATCTCGGCTCACTGCAAGCTCCACCTCTCGAGTTCACGCCATTCTCCCACCTCAGCCTCCCGAGTAGCTGGGACTACAGGCGCCCGCCACCACGCCCAGCTAATTTTTTGTATTTTCAGTAGAAACAGGGTTTCACCGTGTTAGGCAGGAGGGTCTCTATCTCCTGACCTCATGATCTGCCCGCCTCAGCCTCCCAAAGTGCTGGGATTACAGGTATGAGCCACCGCGCCCGGCCTTGTGAACATCTTTTATATATTCAACAGATATTTCAGTGTCTACTCTGTGCCAGGCATTCATTTTTTTTTTTTTTTTTTTTTTTTTTTGAGACGGAGTCTTGCTCTGTCGCCCAGGCTGGAGTGCAGTGGCCAGATCTCAGCTCACTGCAAGCTCCGCCTCCCGGGTTCCCGCCATTCTCCTGCCTCAGCCTCCGGAGTAGCTGGGACTACAGGCGCCCGCCACCGCGCCCGGCTAGTTTTTTGTATTTTTTTAGAGACGGGGTTTCACCGTATTAGCCAGGATGGTCTCGATCTCCTGACCTCGTGATCCGCCCGTCTCGGCCTCCCAAAGTGCTGGGATTACAGGCTTGAGCCACCGCGCCTGGCCTCATTTTTTTTTTTTTTTTTTTTTTTTGAGGTGGAGTCTCACACTGTCACTCAGGCTGGAGTGCAATGATGGGATCTCGGCTCACTGCAACCTCCGCCTCCCAGGTTCAGGAATTCTCCTGCCTCAGCCTCTTGAGTAGCTAGGACTATACAGGCGCGCACTACCACGCCCAGCTAATTTTTGCATTTTTAGTAGAGATGGGGTTTCGCCATGTTGGTCAGGCTAGTCTCGAACTCCTGACCTTGTGATCTGCCAACTTTGGCCTCCCAAAGTGTTGGGATTACAGGCATGAGCCACTGCACCTGGCCTGTGCCAGGCATTCTTACAGGCACTAAGGACACAGCAGTGAAAGAAACATGTAAAAATCTCTATACTTATTATTAGTCTTATTTTCCTTCTCAGAGAAGTTAAGTAATGCAAGATCATGTAATCTTCCTCATAGTTTCCTTTAGGACTACCCAGAAGATGGACATGGAAATTGTTTCTATCATACAATCACTGACCTGCCATGTACAGTGCTATATTTTCTTCCTTCCTTCCTTCCTTTCCTTCCTTCCTTCCTTCCTTCCTTCCTTCCTTCCTTCCTTCCTTCCTTCCTTCCTTCCTTCCTTCCTTCCTTCCTTCCTTCCTTCCTTTCTTTCTTTCTTTCTTTTTTTCTTTTTGAGACAGTCTTGCTGTGTCATGCAATGGTGCGATCTCAGCTCACTGCAACCTCCACCTCCCGGGTTCAAGCGATTCTGCCGCCTCACCCTCCAGAATAGCTGGGATTTCAGGCACTCGCCATTATGCCTGGCTAATTTTTGTATTTTTGTAGAGACAAGGTTTCACCATGTTGGCCAGGTTGGTTTTGAACTCCTTACCTCAGGTGATCCGCCCACCTCAGCCTCCCAAAGTCCTGGGAGCTGGGATTACAGGCGGGAGCCACCGCGCCGGGTCTACAGCGCTGTATTTTCTTGCTGTGGTGTCTGCTGGTATTGCAGACCTCTACTCTGTTGACTGCTCCCACTTCGTTGAACACAGGTGCTGCCCACATGATCGCCCACCTTCTCTGTATCGCTACCTTCATGGGTTGATGTCCCTTTCCAGCCAACAAGGAATCAGCTTTTGTGCCTTCTAACTTGTTCTTTCAGAGTTATTGGCCCCTTGTGTCACATGTCTTTCTTTTTGCCAGAGTCCTTTTTTTTCCAGAGACCATGGGTGCTTGGAGAAATCAGGCTACTAAGATAATATGTTGGGAGATGGCCAGAAATAGGCTCAAACCTCTGATCATCTGTTCTAACAGCCATCCTTTTGGTTTGGTCTGGCTCATGCAACTAGATGTGTGATGGTTTTCTCTTATGACGCTATTGTCTTTTTGGGCAGTCCAGCATTTTCTGAGGACTTCTTGCCATCAAATCAGTACTAGTAGGAACCTCGATGTCTTTCCCTTACTTTACCCTGTGGGCCCTATGCAAATCAAGGATATCTGTTTCAATTGAGTTTCTATTTCAGTTTAAAAGTTTCCTGAACATGGCCGGGCACGGTGGCTCATGCCTGTGATCCCAGCACTTTGGCAGGCTGAGATGGGTGGATCACCTGAGGTGAGGAGTTCGAGACCAGCCTGACCAACATGGAGAAACCCGTCTCTACTAAAAATACAAAAATTGGCCAGGTGTGGTGGCTCACGCCTGTAATCCCAGCACTTTGAGAGGCCAAGGCAGGTGGATCGCGAGGTCAGGAGATCGAGACCATCCTGGCTAACACAATGAAACCCCGTGTCTACTAAAAATACACAAAAAATTAGCCGGGCGTGGTGGTAGGCACCTGTAGTTCCAGCTACTCGGGGGCCTGAGGCAGGAGAATGGTGTGAACAGGGGAGGCGGAGGTTGCAGTGAGCCAAGATCTTGCCACATCACTCCAACCTCAGACACAGAGCAAGACTCTGTCTCAAAAAATAAAAAAATACAAAATACAAAAATTAGCCAGGAGTGGTGGCATATGCCTGTAATCCCAGTCACTCGGGAGGCTGAGGCAGGAGAATTGCTTGAACCCAGGAGGCAGAGGTTTCAGTGAGCCGAGATCATGCCATTGATTGCACTCAAGCCTGAGCAACAAGAGTGAAACTCCGTCTCAATAAATAAATAAATAAAAATAAAAGTTTCCTGAACATTTCAGCACACATGGGAGGATCATTTGAAGCTAGGAGTTTGAAACCAGCCTGGGCAACAAAGAGAGACCTCTGTCTCCATGAAAAAAAAAAAAAAAAGGAAAAGAAAAAGTCAGGTGTGGTGGCTCATGCCTGTAATCCTAGCACTTTGGGAGGCCGAGGCAGGCAGATCACCTGAGGTCAGGAGTTCGAAACCAGCCTTGACCAACATAGTGAAACCCTGTCACTACTAAAAATACAAAAATTAGCTGGGCGTTGTGGCGTCCGCCTTAATCCCAGCTACTAGGGAGACTGAGGCAGGAGAATCCCTTGAACCCGGGAGGCGGAGGTTGCGGTGAGCTGAGATCTCGCCATTGCACTCCAGCCTGGGCAAAAACAGGGAAACTGTCTCAAAAAAAAAAAAAAAAAATTAGGTAGGCAAGGTGGCATGTGCCTGTAGTCCCAGCTATTTGAGAGGCTGACTGGGGAGGTCAAAGCTACAATGATCTATGAACGCCCCATTGCACTCCAGGCTGAGCGAAAGAGCAAGACCCCGTTTCCTGAACATTTGGACATAAAAATGTGGAGGCTAGTCTTCCCAGAAAAAATAGAGGCTGTCTGGTGAGTTGTGTGGTAAAGCTGCTCAAGAAAGTCTCATTTCTGCCTGACCAGCTAAAAAATAGTGATACCCATTCATCGGTGTCCTGTGAGCTTGGACAAAATGAGCCATTTCCTCTGAACCAATCAATCTGGGTTAATGATAAAAATTTAGTTTCTTGGTTTGTAAAGCTAAGGTCTAGACCCTGGACCATATCATAAGTTATGGTCCTGAGCAGACTAATAATTAGCCTCTATTTTTGACATCACCATCTCTGCTCCAACTTCAAGATTACTTGCTCTTAGGGAACTTATAATTTTTTGAAAAACAAAATCTATGCGTATTAAATAATTATTGGATACTATGCCCAGTGTGATGGCTCATGCCTGTAATCTCAGCACTTTGGGAAGCAGAGGCAGGCCGATCACTTGAGGCTGGGAGTTCAAGACCAGCCTGGGCACCATGGTGAAACCCTGTCTCTACTAAAAATAGAAAAATTAGCTGGGTATGGTGGCGCATGCCTGTAATCCCAGCTATTTGGCAGGCTGAGGCACAAGGATTGCTTGAATCCACAAGGCAGAGGTTGCAGTGAACTGCTTCACTCCAGCCTGGGTGACAGAGCAACGCTCTGCCTCAAAAAAAAAAGAAAAAGAAAAAAAGGGCCGGGTGCGGCAACTCAATCCCATAATCCCAGCACTCTGGGAGGCTGAGGTGGGTGGATCACCTGAGGTCAGGGGTTCGAGACCAGCCTGGGCAACATGGTGAAACCCTGTCTCTACTAAAAATACAAAAATTAGCCAGGTATGATGGTGCATGCCTGTAGTCCCAGCTATTTGGGAGGCTGAGGCAGGAGAATCGCTTGAACTCGGGAGGTTCTTTAAAGCTCTTTAAAATACTGGCCACCTTCCTCAAATTTGGCACAAATTGAAACCCAAATATCACTGTGCAATAAAAAAATTATCAAATAAACAAAAATGAACAGATTCAGAAGAAAAAACACAGTAGGTCCTCTTCAAAAACTTCTGATATTAAATTTATCACATATCGATTTTACATTGCTTAATCTGAAATGTTTAAAGAAGAAAATGTGAAATCAGGAAAATAGAGCATGATGTAAGTATTAAAATGACGACATATTTGAAAAAGAATCATATTGCACTTCTAGAATAAAACATGTAACATTGAAATAAAAACTCGATGGATTTGCTAGAAAACAAGTTAAAACATAGAAAAAAAAAGAGAATTAGTACTCTGCAGATAAATATAAAGAAAGTACTTCAGCCAGGCACAGTGGCTTACACCTGTAATCCCAACACTTTGGGAGGCTGAGGCAGGAGACTTACTTGAGCCCAGTTCAAGACCAGCCTGGGCAGCATAGTGAGACTCTGTCTTCACAAAAAATTTTAAAAATTATCCAGTGTAGTGGTGTGCACCTTAGTCCCAGCTATTTGGGAGGATCACTTAAACCTGGGAGGTTGAGGCTGCAGTGAGCAGTGATCAGGCCACTGCACTCCAGCCTGGGCAACAGAGTGAGACCCTGTTTCAGAAAAAAAAAAAAAAGTACTTCAAATGAATCATAGACTCATGGAAAATACAAAAGAATAGTTAAGAAACCTAAGAAAAAAATAAAGAGACTAAGAGAAGAGGAGGTATCAGTTGAGAAGGACATGAATTCACAGATTCAGGAAACGCAATTCAGAGGGAAAATTCATACCTAAGCATGTTGTAGAATATCATAATCACAGAATGATTATATCAGAACCACAAGATATCAAAAAGAAAAATCTTAAATTCTGCCAGAAAGAAAAGTCAGATGACCTGCAATGTACAAAGTAAAACCATTAGACTAAGGGAGATCTTAACAGCAATAATAGTGTTTAGAGATTAGTGGAAGAATATCTTCAAAGTGTTAGAAAAAAAGTAACTCAACTTAGAATTGTATATCCAGCAAAATTATTTTTTCATAAACATGAAATAAGGACTATCTTTTTTTTTTTGAGACGGAGTCTCGCTCTGTTGCCAGGCTGGAGTACAGTGGTGTGGTCTTGGCTCACTGCAACCTCTGCCTCCTGGGTTCAAGCGATTCTCCTGCCTCAGCCTCCCAAGTAGCTGAGATTACAGGCATGCGCCACCACGCCCGGCTAATGTATTTTTAGTAGAGATGGGGTTTCACCACGTTGGCCAGGCTGGTCTTGAACTCCTGACCTCGTGATCCATCCACCTCGGCCTCCCAAAGTGCTGGGATTACAGGCATGAGCCATCGTGCCCGGCCAGGACTTTTTTATTTTGAGACAGCTAATTTTTTGTATTTTTTATAGAGACAGTGTTTGACGATGTTGCTCAGGCTCACACTCCTCAGATCAAGCGATCCACCTCCTCAGCCTGCCAAAGTGTTGGTATTACAGGTATGAGCCACCAGGCCCAGCCTAATTTTTCCTCCTGTATTGCAGAGTTTTCTCTCTCTCTCTTTCTCTCTCTCTCTCTCTCTCTCTCTCTCTCTCTGTGTGTGTGTGTGTGTGTGTGTGTGTGTGTGTGTGTGTGTGTGTTTTCTTATTGAAGTACATGGATATTCTTTTAGTGAATCTCTGTTGGTGATACATTTTCTTAGTTTTTGTTTTCTTAGCATACCGGGCGCTGTGGCTAACTCCTATAATCCCAGCCCTTTGGGAGGCCGAGGCAGGTGGATCACGAGGTCAGGAGTGAAACCCTGTCTCTACTAAAAATACAAAAAATTAGCCAGGCATCGTGGCAGGTGCCTATAGTCCCAGCTACTCGGGAGGCTGAGGCAGGAGAATGGCGTAAACCCAGAAGGCGGAGCTTGCAGTGAGCTGAGATCCGGCCACTGCACTCCAGCCTGGGCGACAGAGCGGGACTCCGTCTCAAAAAAAAACAAAAAACAAAAAACAAACAAACAAACAAAAAAATTAGCTGGGCATGTTGGCGTTCCTGTAGTCCCAGCTTCTCGGGAGGCTGAGGCAGGAGGATCACTTGAGCCCAGGAAGTTATGGCTGCAGTGAGCTGAGATTGCAACACTGCACAGCAGTCTGGGCGGGCGGATCACAAAGTCAAGACATAGAGACCATCTCGGCCAACATGGTGAAACCCCGTCTCTACTAAAAATACAAAAATTAGCTGGGCAGGGTGGCACGTGCCTGTAGTCCCAGCTACTCAGGAGGCTGAGACAGGAGAATGGCTTGAACTTGGGAGGCAGTGGTTGCAGTGAACCGAGATCGTGCCATTTGCACTTCAGCCTGGACAACAAAACAATACTCTGGGCAACAGAACAAGACCCCGTCTCATCAAAAAAAAAAAAAAAAGTGGGCGAATAAATTGGTAAACCTTGAGGTAAACATAAACAAAAATGAGATGTATAAAATAATAGGAATTATAGTAAAATAATAATACCTTTGATTATTATTAATTTGTTTATTTATTTATTTTTGAGACAGAGCCTTGCTCTGTCACCCAGGCTGGAATGCAGTGGCAGGATCTTAGCTCACCGCAATCTCTGCCTCCTGGGTTCAAGTGATTCTCCTGCCTCAGCCTCCGGAGTAGCTGGGACTACAGGTGCACGCCACAACACTTGGCTAATTTTTGTATTTTCAGTAGAAACAGGGTTTCACTATGTTGGCCAGGCTGGTCTCGAACTCCTGACTTTGTGATCCGCCCACCTCAGTCTCCCAAAGTGCTGGGATTACAGGTGTGAGCCACCACGCCTGGCCTATTAGTATTATTTTTGAGAAGGAGCCTTGCTCTGTCGCACAGGCTGCAGTGTGGTGGTGAGATCTCCCCTCACTGCAATACCCGCATCCCAGGCTCAAGTGATTCTCCTACCTCAGCCTCCCGAGTAGCTGGGATTCCAGGCGTGTGCCACCATGCCTGGCTAACTCTTGTATTTTTAGTAGAGACGGGTTTCCTCCATGTTGGCCAGGCTGGTCTCTAACTCCCGGTCTCAGGTGATCTGCCCACCTCTGCCTCCCAAAGCATTGGGATTACAGGCATGAGCCACTTCACCAGTCCTACGTTTATTATTTAAAAACTGACCTCCTGGCCAGGCACAGTGGCTCATGCCTGTAATCCCAGCATTTTGGGATGCCGAGGTGGGCAGATCACCTGAGGTCTGGAGTTCCAGACCAGCCTGAACAAAATAAAAAATTAGCCGGGCGTGGTGATGCATGCCTGTAATCCCAGCTACCCGGGAGGCTGAGGCAGGAGAATCACTTGAACCTGGGAGGCAGAGGTTGCAGTGAGCCAAGATCATGCCATTGCACTCTAGCCTGGGCAACAAGAGAAAAAAAAAAAAAATCATAAAATAAAATGACCTTCTCAACAACTTTTCTGCAAGTACTTTTTTTTCCTAAATGACTTTTTGTTTCATTCTTTAGATTCCATTGAGAGAACCACACAGATTTGCCTATCAGTGCTTAGGAGACTGTACTTCCAGAGAAGGGAATCAAGTAGCTTATTTTCACCTATGCATACTTTTTCTAGCTCCTGGGGTGACTCTTGTGTGGCAATAGAGTTTTACCCTAAATTTCTTTCAGTGTTTCTAGTTAATGGCCAAGTCTGGACCTAGTTCTGGTTTTGATTTGTATAACGCTATTGATGGTAGCAACATGGAATCTGGCATTTACTTGTTTGTTTATGAAATGTCCATTTGGTCTCTCCCCTATGGCCAGCAGACACAACGAATCTCTCACTGTTGGGTAGCAGAAGTCAGAGTATCTGGCTGTCTTTTTTTTTTTTTTTTTTTTTTTTTTTTTTTTTTTTTTTTTTTTTTGAGACGGAGTCTTGCTCTGCCGCCCAGGCTGGAATGCAGTGGCCGGCTCTCAGCTCACTGCAAGCTCCGCCTCCCGGGTTCACGCCATTCTCCTGTCTCAGCCTCCCGCGTAGCTGGGACTACAGGCGCCCGCCTCGTCGCCCGGCTAGTTTTTTGTATTTTTTTTTTAGTAGAGACGGGGTTTCACCGTATTAGCCAGGATGGTCTCGATCTCCTGACCTCATGATCCGCCCGTCTCGGCCTCCCAAAGTGCTGGGATTACAGGCTTGAGCCACCGCGCCCGGCCCTGGCTGTCTTTTTATGTTTTTTTTTTTTTTTTTCTATTTTGTTTTTTTTTTTAGTTGGTTTGTCTCTTTGTTTGTCCTGGCATCCTTTATGTTATTTGTCTTGTCTGCAGGTCATTATAAATTAATGAACTAAAAATATTGTATGGGTCTGTGAACAGAAAACAGCTCTTTGAGATCTGGAGCTGCTATAAGTAATTGGTGAGTTTTGTGCTCTGTGCTTCCTGTCAACCTTTGAGGTTGGAAAACTGTGGCTGCTCATTTTCTGTTTCCATACAAATGAAAAAAGCTTTCCTTCTTTCTGCAAAAGTAAGATAGCTAACATTTACAATGGTTCATTTATATTTCTGTATCTATGGCTATGTACCCTCTGAAAACTATTTGAGATTAATTGATCTCAAATTAATTAACCACCTTGCCCGGCTAGTTTTTTATATTTTTTAGTAGAGACGGGTTTCACCGTGTTAGCCATGATGGTCTCGATCTCCTGACCTTGTGATCTGCCCGTCTCGGCCTCCCAAAGTGCTGGGATTACAGGCTTGAGCCACCGCGCCCGGCCACAATGTGCAGTCTTGTTACATATGTACACATGTGCCATGTTGGTGTGCTGCACCCATTAACTCGTCATTTACATTAGGCATATCTCCTAATTAACGAGTGTGAAACTCTATCTGAAAAAAAAATTTAAAATTAAATAATTAATTAATCCTAAAGTTGTGCCCCTAGGCTGGGCACTGTAGGTCACGCCTGTAATTCCAGCACTTTGGGAGGTCCATGCGGATGGATCCCTTGACCCCAGGAGTTTGAGACCAGCCTGAGCAACATAGCAAGACCCAATCTTTATTTTAAAAAAGAGTTGTGCCCCTAGATTGACTCATAATCTGACTGAATGAGTATTATACAATACAGTACATGATGACATAGGGAAAGACCCACACTCTAGCCTTGACGACAGAGCAAGACTCTGTCTCAAAATGAAAAAAGGAATTTATTTATTTATTTATTTATTTTTTATTTTTATTTTTTTTTTGAGATGGAGTCTCGCTCTATCGCCCAGGCTGGAGTGCAGTGGCACGATGTCGGCTCACTGCAAACTCCGCCTCCCGGGTTCACGCCATTCTCCTGGCTCAATTTTTTGTATTTTTAGTAGAGACGTGGTTTCACTGTGTTAGCCAGGATGGTCTCGATCTCCTGACCTTGTGATCTGCCCGCCTCGGCCTCCCAAAGTGCTGGGATTACAGGCATGAGCCACCGTGCCCGGCGGAATTTTTTTAAAAAAGAAAAGCTCAGGGGCCAGGTGCAGTGGCTCATGCCTGTAATCCCAGCACTTTGGGAGGCCAAGGAGGGCAGATCATAAGGTCAAGAGATCGAGACCATCCTGGCCAACATGGTAAAACCCTGTCTCTACTAAAAATACAAAAATTAGCTGGGCATGGTGGCATGCCCCTATAATCCCAGCTACTCAGGAGGCTGAGGCTGGAGAATTGCTTGAACTTGGGATGTGGAGGTTGCAGTGAGCCAAGATCACCCTACTGCACTCCAGCCTGGTGACAGAGTGAGACTCAGTCTCAAAAAAGAAAAGAAAAGAAAAGAGAAAAGAAAAGCTCAACGTCTACAAGTTAATTATATATTGTAAAAATGACATCAATTATTGATATGAGTAATGAGTATATGTTAGTAATTGAGTATGTGTGTGTGTGTGTGTATATATATATACATATATATGTTTTTTTTTTTAAGAGACAAGATTTTACTCTGTCACCCAGGCTATAGTGCAGTGGCATGATCATAGCTCACTGCAGCCTCAGTCTTCTGGTTTCAAGTGATCCTCTTACTTCAGCTTCTGGAGTAGCTAGAATTACAGGTCACACGTGCATGCCTAGTTGATATTTATTTATTTATTTATTTATTTATTTATTTATTTATTAGATGGAATTTCACTCTTGTCACCCAGGCTGGAGTGCAGTGGTAAGATCTCAACTCACTGCAACCTCCGCCTCCCAGGTTTAAGTGATTCTCCTGCCTCAGCCCCCTGAGTATTTGGGACTATAGGCACCTGCCATCACGCCTGGCTAATTTTTTATATTTTTAGTAGAAACGGAGGTTTGCCATGTTGGGCAGGATGGTCTCAAACTACTGACCTCGGGTGATCCGCCTGCTTCAGCCTCCGAAAGTGCTGGGATTACAGGCGTGAGCCACCACGTCCGGCAATTTTTAAATTTTTTGTAGAGACAGGTTCTTGCTATGTTGCTGATATGGTTTGAATGTGTCCCCACCCAAATCTCATCTTGAATTCCCAAGTGCTTTGGGAGGTACCCCGTGGGAGGTAATTGAATCATGGGGGAGCAGTTCTTTCTGATGCTGTTCTCATAATGGTGAATAAGTCTTTTTAAGGGGGAGTTTTTAAGGGGGAGTTTCCCTGCACAAGCTCTCTCTTTACTTGTTGCCATACACGTAAGACATGATTTGCTCCTCCTTGCCTTCTGCCTTGTTGGTGAGACCTTCCCAGCTATGTGGAACTGTGAGTCCATTAAACCTCTTTTTATTTATTTATTTATTTATTATACTTTAAGTTCTAGGGTACATGTGCACAATGTGCAGTCTTTTTTTTTTTTTTTTGAGACGGAGTCTCGCTCTGTCACCCAGGCTGGAGTGCAGTGGCCAGATCTCAGCTCACTGCAAGCTCCGCCTCCTGGGTTTACGCCATTCTCCTGCCTCAGCCTCCCGAGTAGCTGGGACTACAGGCGCCCACCACCTCGCCCGGCTGGTTTTTTGTATTTTTTAGTAGAGATGGGTTTCACCGTGTTAGCCAGGATGGTCTCGATCTCCTGACCTCGTGATCTGCCCGTCTCGGCCTCCCAAAGTGCTGGGATTACAGGCTTGAGCCACTGCGCCCGGCCACAATGTGCAGTCTTGTTACATATGTACACATGTGCCATGTTGGTGTGCTGCACCCATTAACTCGTCATTTACATTAGACATATCTCCTAATGCTATCCCTGTCCACTTTCCCCACCCCAGGACAGGCCCCAGTGTGTGATGTTCCCACCTTATGTCCAAGTGTTCTCATTGTTCAATTCCCAACTATGAGTGAGAACATGCGCATTAAACCTCTTTTTCTTCCCGGTCTTGGGTATGTCTTTATCAGCAGCATGAAAACAGGCTAATACAGTTGCCCAGGCTGGTTTGGAACTTTCGGTTTCAAGCGATCCTCCTGACTTGGCCTCCCAAAATTCTAGGATTACAATTGTGAGCCACCGAGCCTGGCTTCACTGTATACTTTTCAGGTTGGATAGAAACACACTTATGTTCACAAGCAAGGAGAGTGTGTTACTGGCAAAAGGTGTCTGAGTTACGGGTGGCAAATCCGTATGGGTCTGCAACAACTTCAGTTCTTGCCTCCTCAAAAGAAAGAATTCGACTGAAGGGCGTAAGGCGAAAAAGAGACCAAAGCAAATTTTAGAGCAGGAGTTGAAGTTTGTTTGTTTGTTTGAGACAAAGTCTCACTCTGTAGCCCAGGCTGGAGTGCAGTGGCCTGATCTCGGCTCACTGCAAACTCCACCTCCCGGGTTCAAGCAATTCTCTTGCCTTAGCCTCCCGAGTAGCTGGGATTACAGGCATGCGCCTCCACATCCAGCTAACTTTTGTATTTTTAGTAGAGATGGGGTTTTACCATATTGGCCAGGCTGGTCTTGAACTCCTGACTTTGTGATCTACCTTCTTCGGACTCCCAAAGTGCTGAGATTATAGGCGTGATCCACTGTGCCTGGCCTGAGGTTTATTTTAAAAGGCAGTAGAACAGGAAAGTATGCTTGGAAGAGATCCAAGCAGGCATGTGAAGGTCAAGTGCTGCCTTTACCTGTGGTCCTAGGACTTTGTAGGCTGCCCCACTTCTGGTGTCTTCCAGCTGCATGATTCTTCCTTTAGGGTGGGCTGCATGCTGCCCTTTTTATGTTTGGGAAGTGAGCACATGCAGTGTGTTTGTATGCATGCCCATCTGAAGCTTTCTTCCCTTTTCCAGTGGAGTGTCCCAAGGTCATACTCTGCCATTTTGTCTTTTAATGCACATGCCAGGAGAGTTCCTTCTCTCTGGTGTCTGCATTCAGTTAACACTTTAGTACAACAGGTGCAGATCATCAGGAAATGGCCTCTCCCTGGGACCCGCTGATAATTTATCACTTTTAGAGAGGCAATGTGATAATTGTGAAGTCTGACATTTCTAGTGGATTAGGGGAGAGCCCTCTCCTGCCCTGTTCATGCCTGTCTAACCATCTGTAACAAGTGTAATAGATTCCTATTATTGCTGTAACAAATTACCACAAATTTAATAGCTTAAAACCACACAAATGTATTACCTTACACTTCTAGATGTCATAAGCATGACATGGGACTCAATGAGCTAATATAGATATGCTAACAGGGCATCTAGAGTGGGGAGACTCTAGGACAGGCTCTATTTCCTCACCTTTTCCAACTTCTGGAATGTTATAGACTGAATGTTTTTTTTGTTTTTTTTTTTTTGTTTTTTTGAGACGGAGTCTTGCTCTGTCACCCAGGCTGGAGTGCAGTGTCCGGATCTCAGCTCACTGCAAGCTCCGCCTCCCAGGTTCACGCCATTCTCCTGGCTCAGCCTCCCGAGTAGTTGGGACTACAGGCACCCGCCACCTCACCGGGCTAGTTTTTTGTATTTTTTAGTAGAGACAAGGTTTCACCATGTTAGCCAGGATGGTCTCGATCTCCTGACCTCGTGATCTGCCCGTCTCAGCCTCCCAAAGTGCTGGGATTACAGGCTTGAGCCACGGCGCCCGGCCTTAGACTGAATGTTTATGTGTCCCTGAAATTCATATGTTGAAACCCTAATCCCCAATATGATCATGTTTGGAGGTAGGGCTTTTGGGAGATGATTTTGTTTAGATGAGGTCATGGGAGTAGAGTCCCCATGATGGGATTAATGCCTTTATAAGAAGAGGAAGAGATCATATGCTCTTCTCTACCATGTGAGGATTCAGCAAGAAGGCAATTGCTTGCAAGCTAAGAAAAATGTCCTCACCAAGAACCAAATCTGTCAACACCTTGATCTTGGGCTTCCCAGCTTCTAGAACTGTGAGAAATAAATGTCTGTTGTTTAAACCGTCCAGTCTATGGTGTTTTGTTATGACAGCCTGAACAGACTAAGAGAAGTTTCCTGCATTCCTTGGCTCATGGCCCTACTTCCTTTGTCACAGCTCCTTCTGGGACTCTGACTGCCTTGCCTGTTTTTTGTTTTATTGTTTTTTGTTTGTTTGTTTGTTTTTTGCAGGCGTGGTGGCTCACCTTTGCAATCCCAGCACTTTGGGAGGCCGAGGTGGGCAGATCACCTGAGGTCCGGAGTTCGAGACCAGCCTGGTCAACGTGGATTAGCTGGGATTATAGGCGCATGCCACCATGCCTGTCTCACTCTGTTGCCAGGCTGGAGTGCAATGGCGTGATCTCTGCTCACTGCAACCTCCGCTTCCTGGGTTAAATTGATTCTCCTGTCTCAGCCTCTCCAGTAGCTGGGACTATAGGCATATGCCACCACACCCAGCTAATTTTTTTTTTTTTTTTTTTTTTTTTTTTTTTTTTTTTTAGTAGAGACGGAGTATCACCATGTTGGCTAGGATGGTCTCAATCTCCTGACCTTGTGATCTGCCCACATCAGCCTCCCAAAGTGCTGGGATTACAGATGTGAGCCATCGTGTCCGGCCTCTTCCTCCTTTTTTTTTTTTGAGACGGAGTTTCGCTCTTGTTGCCCAGGCTAGAGTGCAATGGCGCCATCTCGACTCAACGCAACCTCTGCCTCCCGGGTTCAAGCGATTCTCCTGCCTCAGCCTCCCGAGTAGCTGGGATTACAGGCATGCGTTACCACACCCAGCTAATTTTGTATTTTTAGTGGAGACGGGGGTTTCTCCATGTTGGCCAGGCTGGTCTCGAACCCCCGACCTCAGGTGATCTGCCCACCTCAGCTTCCCAAAGTTCTGGGATTGCAGACGTGAGCCACCATGCCTGGCTCTTTCTCCTTTTTATAAGAACCCGTGATAACATTGGGCCTACGTAGAAAATTCAGCACTCCATGTCAAGATCCTTAATTTAATCCCATCTGCAAAGTCCCCTTTGCCATAAGGGGACTTTTGCCATACCTTGCCATGTAAGGTAACATATTCATTGGTTCTGGGCATTAGGACATGGATATCTTTTGGGGGATATTATTCTACCTACCGTAGATTACCATACCACAGATTCACCATAATTGTCAACAAATTGATTGTTCTTTTTCTTACTTTTTTTTTTTTTTTTTTTTTTTTTTTGAGACGGAGTCTCGCTCTGTCGCCCAGGCTGGAGTGCAGTGGCCGGATCTCGGCTCACTGCAAACTCCGCCTCCCAGGTTTACGCCATTCTCCTGCCTCAGCCTCCCGAGTAGCTGGGACTACAGGTGCCCGCCACCTCGCCCGGCTAGTTTTTTTGCATTTTTTTAGTAGAGACGGGGTTTCACCGTGTTAGCCAGGATGGTCTCGATCTCCTGACCTCGTGATCTGCCCGTCTCGGCCTCCCAAAGTGCTGGGATTACAGGCTTGAGCCACCGCGCCCGGCCTCTTACTTTTTTTTTTTTTTGATATGGAGTCTTGCTCTCTCCCCCAAGCAGGAGTATAGTGCTGCGATCTTGACTCACTGCAACCTCCGCCTCCTGGGTTCAAGTGATTCTCCTACCTTAGCCTCCCTAGTAGCTGGGATTATAGGCTCATGCCACCATGCCTGGCTATGTTTTTGTATTTTTAGTAGAGACGGGATTTCGCTGTATTGGCCAGACTGGTCTCGAATTATTGACCTCAAGTGATCCGGCTGCCTCGGCCTCCCAAAGTGCTGGGATTACAGGCAGGAACCACCGCGCCCGGCCCTGTCCTTTTTCAAAAAGGAGTTATTAAACAATTATTTTAGGCAGATAGAGAGGAAAAGGGGTCTTCAGGAAGTTTTTGTCTTTTTTAAAGCAGCTCCAGAAATGTTTGTCTAGCAGAAAAGCTCTGGCTCTTAATACCCGCTGGCAACCTTTAATACGCAAATGTAGGCAATTAAAAGTGGGTCCACCCAAACAGAGTGATTCCCACCTCAGTCCTCTTGCCCTTGCCCCCACATGTGCCTGGCAACGTGGCCTCCCCCACATATCCCCACATGTGTAAAACATCTTGGCGGCCTGCATTTGTACATTAAAAGGCTATGCTGGAAGGGTCAGTTTTAACTCGGGCTATGTAAATAACATGCCTGGTCAAACCAATCCCCTAAGCCCTATGCAAATCAAACACCGCCTCCTCCAGCTTCCTCACATAACTGGCTGTTTTCCGCGGCACTAAGGGTTTCCTCTCTCAGTTTTAAGAGTATTGGTTTGAAGTAAAATTCTACTGTAAAAAAGCCACACCTTAGCTATATATCATTGAGACAGCAGGTGAGTGGTGGGCTGCAATGAACTTGATGTTAGTGGCTGAAAAGATGCTAAGCCATGAGATACAGTGGCAGTACATTTCACAAAATTGTTGCCTGAGGTTACTTGAGCAGCAGGCCATGTGTCTACTGAGTCATCCATCCTGGAGGAAGGAAATAGAAAGTAGAAACTTAATAGTGATTATTTTTAGCAATGTTTGGCAAGATATTACAAGAAAGAGATGAGATCAAGAAAGAATTCCTGGGTTTGTAAGCAGAAATGAAAGGGAATAGAATAAAAAAGTTGGGGGCCTTGAAAGTAGGAAATGCTGACTGCTTCTAGCCCTAATAGTACGAAATTAAGAAAAGTTTTATTTCTTCTCTTCCCCTTATCCCTTTCTCTCTTCTTCTTTTTTCTCTCTTCCCCTTTCTGAACAATTTAGTCCCATAGCCATTAGGTACAGCCAAGTTGACTAAGTGTTAACATGGTGTCACCTGGAGAGGAATGTCAGAGCCCGACTAGTGTAAAGAGGGTGTCCTGTGAAGGGAAGGCCCAGTCATGGTGTCAGAACTTGACAAGAGGGAGAACATCCATGTAGACAATTGCCTCGTGCGGCATGTTGGAGCTTGCGTGAAGTGAGGACATCCCCACGATGTGAACTCTGAGAGCCCACCAGTAGAGTTGATCCATTGTGATGGGTGCCTTCACAATATTTACCCAGTGGAATTTCAATACTGCTGCGGTCCAGTGACCCGTATGTCCTCAATTCTTCCTTGTTCTGAATGAGGACGTTTTTCCCCCAGTTTTCCTGTCTATGTTGCGTTATCACGGGTGTGGGTGTATATGGGCAGATTGTCTTTTTAGTTCATAGGTCACCAGATAATAGAAAGCCATATCTGAGGGGGCCGAGTGTGGTGGCTCATGATTGTAATCCCAGCACTTTGGGAGGCTGAGGCAGTCGGATCATGAGGTCAGGCATTCGAGACCAAGCTGGCCAATATGGTGAAACCCTGTTTCTACTAAAAATACAAAAATTAGCCAGGTGTGGTAGCGGGTGCCTGTGGTCCTATCTACTCGAGAGGCTGAGGCAGGAGAATTGCTTGAACCCAGGAGGCAGAAGTTACAGTGAGCTGAGATCATGCCACCGCACTCCAGCCTGGGCAAGAGAGCAAGACTGTCAAAAAAAAGAAAAGAAAAGAGGCCGGGCATGGTGGCTCAAGCCTGTAATCCCAGCACTTTGGGAGGCCGAAATGGGCAGATCACGAGGTCAGGAGATCGAGACCATCCTGGCTAACACGGTGAAACCCCGTCTCTACTAAAAAATATAAAAAACTAGCCGGGCGTGGCGGTGGGCGCCTGTAGTCCCAGCTACTCAGGAGGCTGAGGCAGGAGAATGGCATAAACCCAGGAGGCAGAACTTGAAGTGAGCTGAGATCCAGCCACTGCACTCCAGCCTGGGTGACAGAGTGACACTCCTTCTCAAAAAAAAAAGAAAAAAAGAAAAAAGAAAGCCATTTCTGAGCCTGATGAAGAAAACTGCAAATCACCTGGAGAGTTTGGACTTTCACCTGCATGTATTTACTGGGAGCAACTTCGGGCTGTCCTCTTTGGAGATAAGGGGAGAGTATTATCTACACAAAGGAAAAAATAGTAAACACGATATTTGGTAAGCAAAAGGCAGACTGTGTCTCTCTTTTCCTTTCATTGGGTCACAAGAAAGACTCACTTAGTTGTGACATTATGTTTGGATTCTGGCCAATGAGAGAGGATTGAAGTCAGGCCATTTCTAGGCCTTCCTCATGCTTTTTCTTTCTTCCTTTTTTTCTCATGCTTTCTCTTGACCTGTTGAATGCAAAGAGAATCAGTTCAAGACTCTGTGGACATCCTACAACAGGGATTGGCAAATCATGGCCCATGCATCAAGTTCAGCCTACCATCGGTTTTTGTGTTTTTGTTTGTTTGTTTTTTGAGACACAGTCTTGCTCTGTCGCCCAGGCTAGAGTGCAATGGTGTGATCTTGGCTCACTGCAACCTCCGCCCCCCAGGTTCAAGCGATTCTCCTGCCTCAGCATCTGGAGTAGCTGGGACTACAGGCGCCCACCACCACGTCCGGCTAATATTCTGTTTTTGTAAATATCCTGTTATACTTTATTTGTAAATAAAGTTTTACTGGAACACAGTCATGCTCATTCAATTACATATTATCTATGGCCGTGTTCATGCTTCAATAGCAGAATTGAATAGTTGTGACACAAAAGCCTAAAACATTTGCTATCTGTCCCTTTACAAAAAATGTTTGCAGACGCTTGTATGAGAAGATGGTGCCAGCACAAGTTGGTAGGAAACCAACTTAATTCCTTAAATCAGAATATTAAACGATACTTACTGAACACCCAACTCAGACTACGTGAATGACAAATAAAGCTTTACTTTGTGAAGACATTGAGATTTTTTAGTTATTTGTTAGTAGCTAGTTATCTTCTCACTAAAACACTACTCTCCTTAATACCTAGACCAGTGTGTCTGGCTCATGGCAGGAACTAAACAATTATTTGTTAAGTGAATGAATGAATAGTAGACATAATACAGCTGGGCGTGGCAGCTCAGGCCTATAATCCCAGCACTTTGGTAGGCTGAGGTGGGTGGATCATGAGGTCAGGAGTTCGAGACCAGCCTGGCCAAAATGGTGAAACCCCATCTCTGCATGGGATTCTATTCTAGGGATGTAGCATGATTTATCTCATTCCCATTAATAGGCATAATTATCTGATTCTCATTAATAGGCACAAAATTGTATACAGTTTATTAGCTATCACCAATAATGCTAAAAAGAACATCCTTGAACACATGTTTATAAATAAATGTGTATTACTGAATAATAAATTATTAGAAGATAAATTGTCTTGTGTAAAATTTGTATGTATGTATAACATTTTGACAGATGTTTTCAAGTTGCCCTTTAATACAACTGTATTATTTACACTTCTACCATTCTTGATTGACAGTGCCCATTTTTCAAATCTTGATGATTATATTAGTTTGTTTTCATGCTGCTGATAAAGACATACCAGAGACTGGGCAATTCACAAAGAAAGACACTGAATGACTTATAGTTCCACATGGCTAGGGAGGCCTAACGATCATGGTGGAGGGCAAGGAGGAGCAAGGCACATCTTATGTGGATGGCGGCAGGCAAAGAGAACTTGTGCAGGGAAAGTTCTCCTTATAATACCATAAGATCTCATGAGACTTATTCACTATCATAAGAACAGCACAGGCAAGACCCACCCACATGATTCAATCATCTCCCACCAGGTCCCTCCCATAACACCTGGGAATTATGGGAGCTACAAGATGAGATTTGGGTGCCAGACCAAACCATATCAATGACACTGGGCATTATTTATTATTTTAATCTTTGCAAAACAGATATGTAAACATTGTATCTCATTTTAATTTGCAATTCTTAGAGATGCTATTATTAGAGATGCTGACCTTCTTTTCATGTGGATGAGTATTAGAATAAAAAATGTAAGAATCAGCTATCTTTTCACATTTGATTACACTTTTTTCTTTAATATTTTGTTTTCCCCCAAGACAGAGTCCCACTTTGTCACCCAGGCTAGAATGCAGTGATGTGATCTTGGCCCACTGCAACCTCTACCTCCCAGGCTCAAGAAATCCTGCAACCTCAGCCTCCCAAGCAGCTGGGACCACAGGCCTGTGCCACTATGTCCAGCTAATTTTTGCATTTTTTGTAGAGACAGGGTCTCACTTTGTTGCCCAGGCTGGTCTTGAACTACTGAGCCCAAGCGATCCATCTGCTTCAGCATTCCAAAGTACTGGGATTACAGGTGTGAGCCACTGTGCCCTGATTACACTTTTTAAGAAGAAAGCAAGCCCACGACTCCTCCAGTTTTTGAGCAAGTGAACCAAGGAAGATTCAGTCTATTCTTAGGAAGTATTACCAATGCTTGTACCATAGCAAAAGCTAACATTCATTCCTTTAAAATAGTGTTTCTTAAGTGACAGTTTTTCTTTTTCTTTTTTTTTTTTTGAGCCAGAGTTTCGCTTCTGTTGCTCAGGCTGGAGTGCAATGGCGTGATCTTGGCTCACCGCAACCTCCACCTCCCAGGTTCAAGTGATTCTCCTGCCTCAGCCTCCTGAGTAGGTGGGAGTACAGGCGCACGCCACCACACCCAGCTAATTTTTGTATTTTTAGTAGAAACAGGGTTTCACCATGTTGGCCAAGATGGTCTCCATCTCCTGACCTCGTTATCTGCCCACCTCAGCCTCCCAAAGTGCTGGGATTACAGGCGTGAGCCACCATGCCTGGTCAACAGTTTTTCTTTATCCCAAGGTGTCACCACCAAAAAAAAAACTTTATGGGGCCAGGCGCGGTGGCTTACACCTATAATCCCAGCACTTTGGGAGGCCGAGGTGGGGGGATCACGAGGTCAGGAGATCAAGACCATCCTGGCCAACATGGTGAAACTCCTTCTCTACTAAAAATACAAAAATTAACTGGGTGTGGTGGCACGTGCCTGTAATCCCAGCTACTAGGGGGACTGAGGCAGGAGGATCACTTGAACCTGGGAGGCGGAGGTTGCAGTGAGCCAAGATCGTGCCACTGCACTCCAGCTTGGCCACACAGTGAGACTCTAAAAACAAACCAGGCCGGGCGCGGTGGCTCAAGCCTGTAATCCCAGCACTTTGGGAGGCCGAGACGGGCGGATCACGAGGTCAGGAGATCGAGACCATCCTGGCTAACACAGTGAAACCCCATCTCTACTTAAAAAAAACAAAAAACTAGCCGGGTGACGTGGCGGGCGCCTGTAGTCCCAGCTACTCGGGAGGCTGAGGCAGGAGAATGGCCTAAACCCGGGAGGCGGAGCTTGCAGTGAGCTGAGATCCGGCCACTGCACTCCAGCCTGGGCGACAGAGCGAGACTCCGTCTCAAAAAAAAAAAAAAAAAACAACCAATCAGCCAACCAACCAACCAAACAAAAATCCCTTTATGAAATCAATGATGCTCCAATCACTGTAATAAATATAATATAGAGAACTTGGAAATTTGGGAATTTCTGGCCCCTGCCCACAGAGATTTTGAATCAATAGGTCTAGAGTTGGGCCTGAAGTCTGGTTTTTAAATACAGAAACCAGGCAATTCTGATTTATGGGGTCCAAGAATAAAAAATTTCAGAAGCATTAATTAAAAGGATTCTGAGAAATTGTTTTTAAAACATTATTTTAAAAGATCTAAAGTAAACTTTAACTTTTAAGGTTATGGACTTCCACCTTTAGTAAGGGGACTAGGTAGCTAAGACCAGCCCTATTACTGAGGAAAACTGGAAAAGCTGAATAAAATATTTTCTAAAAATTTGCTTGAAGTCATCTAAGAGTTATGAAGGTAGTGAAGAAGACCAAGATCTTGGAAGGTAGAAGAATCTAGAGGAGTGAGTTCAAGATCTGTTGTCATTCCCCCCTTTGGCATTTGCCAACTATAGTAGAAGTGGCTGGAAGGCTGAACAGTGCTTTCAACATTTTGTTAGTTCAGGCATACAAGTTATAAACTAGCTCCATCCCAGCAATGAACAAGTGAAATTTGAAATTAGAAACACACCATTTATGGCCAGGTGCAGTGGCTCCTGCCTGTAATCTCAGCATTTTGGGAGACCGAGGCGGGCAGATCACCTGAGTTCGAGACTAGGCTGGCCAACATGGTGAAACCCCATCTCTACTAAAAATACAAAAAATTAGCTGGGTGGCACGCATCTGTGATCACAGCTACTTGGGGGGCTGAGGCAGGAGAATCACTTGAACCTGGGAGACGGAGGTTGCAGTGAGCTGAGATTGTGCCACTGTACTCCAGCCTGGGTGATAGAGTGAGACTCCATCTCAAAAAAAAAAAAAGCAACAACAAAAAAACCACCATTTACCATTAGCATCAACCGCAATGAAATATTTAGGTATAAATCTAACAAAATATGTTAAAATCTATATGACGAAACCTACAAAACTCTGATGAAAAAAATCAATAAAGAACTAAATAATGAAGGATTTCTATGTTATGGATAAGAAGGCTCAATGTTGTTAGTTAGATATCAGTTCTTCCCAACCTGATCTATAGATTCAGTGCAATCCCAATCAAAATCACAGCATGTAATTTTGTGCATATCAACATATCAATTCTAAAGTTCATATGGAGGCTGAGTGCAGTGGCTCACACCTGTAATCCCAACACTTTGGGAGGCTGAGGTGGGTGGATTGCTTCAGCACAGGGATTTGAGACCAGCCTGGGAAACATGAGGAAACCCCGTCGCTACAAATATACCAAAATTAGCTGGTCGTGGTGGCAGGCGCCTGTCATCCCAGCTACTTGGGAGGTTGATGTGGGAGGATGTCTTCAGCCCAGTAGGCAGAGGTTGCAGTGAACCGTGATTGCACTGCACTGCAGCCTGGGTGACAGAGCCAGACCCTATCTCAAAAAAATAAGCAAGGGCCGGGTGTGGTTGCTCACACCTGTAATCCCAGCACTTTGGGAGGCCGAGGCAGGCAAATCACTTGAGGCCAGGAGTTCGAGACCAGCCTGGCCAACATGGTAAAACTCTATTTCTACTAAAATTACAAAAGTTAGGCAGGCATGGTTGGGGGGCACCTGTAATCCCAGCTGCTCAAGAGGCTGAGGCAGGAGAATTGCTTGAACCCGGGAGGCAGAGGTTGCGGTGGGCCGACATTGTGCCACTGCACTCCAGCCTGGGCAACAGAGCAAGACTCTGTCTCAAAACAAAAACAAAACAAAACAAAAAAACCCATAGAATGTCTAACACCAAGAGTGAACTTTAATGTAAACTATGAATTTGGGGTGCTAATGATGCATCAACATACGTTTATCAATTATAATAATTTATATCATTCTGTTGTGGGACATTGATAGTGTGCGATGCATGGGGGATGTGGGCACTGTACTACCTGCTAAATTTTGTTGTGAACCTAAAACTGCTCTAAAACCAAAGTCTATTTAGAAGGAAAAACAGTTGAGTATATCAAGTGCAGAAGCCCTAGCAAATGCCCCAAGATTTGGAATGGAACATCTAAGGGTAGACTCTTGAGACTAAGGATAAAACAGAACTGGCATGAATTGCAGCCCAGCTTTGAGAATTCTGGCAGGTAGAAAATCTCAGTCCCTAAAATTGGATTAAGGTGACTCTGGGTTCCTAGTGCCTTAGGACAAAACTCCTCTCTGAAGGAAGAAAATATTAATACAGATTATTTCAGCAATGTTTCAAATACAGTGCCTAGCACATAATCAAAGATAATGAGGAGATAATGTGAATGAGAATCAAAAGAAGAAAGTGCTTCCAGGGGCTCTAGAATGATCAGAAACAGGATCTAAAATAACCGTGTTAATTATTGTTAAGGTATATAGAGAATGTCAACTGAGAATTTGAAATTATTAACAAAGACATAGCAAATTTGAAAAAGAGCAATAGAAATTGTAGGACTGAAAAACTATAATACAGATTAAGAATTATATGGGCTGGGCATGGTGGCTCACGCCTGTAATCCCAGCACTTTGGGAGGCCGAGGCCGGTGGATCACAAGGTCAGGAGTTCAAGACCAGCCTGGCCAACATGGTGAAACCCTGCCTCTACTAAAAATACAAAAACATTAGCCAGGTGTGGTGGCACGCGCCTGTAGTCCCAGCTACTCAGGGAGGCTGAGGCAGAGAATTGCTTGAACCTGGGAGGCGGAGGTTGCGGTAAGTCGAGATGGCGCCACTGCACTAAAAAAAAAAAAAAAAAAACAAAAAAAAGAATTATATGAATGGGGCACATCTGAAGCGAGAACTAGTGAAATGTAAGGTAAGTCAGAAAACATTTCAGACTGAAACATGGTTTTAGAAACTTTGCTAATTAGTCATAGAAAAACCCTTGTGTTTAATGTTCTGGGTTAAAAATGCTGTATGTGGAATTTATATAAGTCTCTTTCAATTAATGAATTAATTTTTGTTGAGGTAAAATTCACATAACCTACTATTGGCCGTTTTAAAGTATACAATTCAGTGACACACAGTGCATTTACAATATCAGGCCACAACCACCTCTTTCTTTTCTTTTTTCTTTTCTTTTTGAGACAGAATCTTACTCTGTCACCAGGGCTGGAGTGCAGTGGCATGATCTCTACTCACTGCAACCTCCGCCCCCCTAGTTCAAGCGATTCTCCTGCCTCAGCTTCCCGAATAGCTGGGACTACAGGCGCTTGCCACCATGCCCAGCTAATTTTTGTATTTTTAGTAGAGACAGGGTTTCACCATGTTGGCCAGGATGGTCTCTATCTCTTAACCTCGTGATCCACCCACCTTGGCCTCCCAAAGTGCTAGGATTACAGGCATGAGCAATCACACCCGGCTTACCTCTCTCTAGTTAAAAATTTTTTCGTCACTCTAGAAAAATTCTCTATACCCAATAAATAACCACTCCCTGTCCTCCCCTTCTCACATTCCTTGGGCACCACTGATCTGCTTTCTGTTTCTGTGGACTTGTCTATTGGGAATATTTCATACAATAGGAATCGTATATGACCTCTTGTGCCCAGCTTCTTTCACTTGGCATAATGCTTACAAGTCTCATCCAAGTTGTAGCACTTCATTTATTTATCCATTCATTGTTGATGGACATTTGAATTGTTTCCACCTTTTCACTATTATGAATAATGTTGCTATAAACACTTGTATACAAGTTTCCTTGCAAAGATGTGTTTTTGTTACTTTTGGATACATAACTAGCTGGGAAACTTCTGTGTCATATGTTAATTCTATATTTAACTTCTTTGGAAACTGCCAAATTGTTTTCCATAGCCACTGCCCCGTTTTCCACTCCCATTAGCTATGTATGAGGGTTCAGATTTCTCCATATCTTCACCAATACATATTATTTTCTATTTTTTAAATTATATTCGGCCAGGCACAGTGGCTCAAGCCTATAATCCCAGCACTTTGGGAGGCCAAGGCGGGCGGATCACGAGGTCAGGAGATCGAGACCATCCTGGCTAACACAGTGAAACCCCGTCTCTACTAAAAAAGACAAAAAAATTAGCCGGGCGTGGTGGTGTGTGCCTGTAGTCCCAGTTACTCGGGAGGCTGAGGCAGGAGAATGGCGTGAACCCTGGAGGCAGAGCTTGCAGTGAGCCGAGATCGCGCCACTGCACTCCAGCCTGGGCAACAGAGTGAGACTCCGTCTCAAAAAAAAAAAAAAAATTATATTCACTTTAGTGCATGTGAAGTGGTATTACATTGTGGTTTTGATTTGCCCTCTTTATTTTTAATTAATTAATTGGTTGATTTGCGAGGTGGGGTCTTGTTATGTTGCCCACACTGGTCTCGAACTCCTGGGCTCACGGGATCCTCCTGCCTCAGCCTCCTGAGTGGCTGGGATTACAGGTGCACACCACTGTGCCCAGTCATTGATTTGCTTTTTTTTTTTCCCCCCGAGATGGAGTCTTGCTCTGTCGCCCAGGCTGGAGTGCAGTAGCTCACTGCAACCTCCAGTTCCTGGGTCTTGAATTCCTGGCCTCTGGTGATCTGCCCGCCGAGGCCTCTCAAAGTGCTGGGATTACAGGTGTAAGCCACCACGCCCTGCTTCATTTGTTCTTTTTAGTTTATTAAAACAAGTCTTTCGGCCGGGCGCGGTGGCTCAAGCCTGTAATCCCAGCACTTTGGGAGGCCGAGACGGGCGGATCACAAGGTCAGGAGATCGAGACCATCCTGGCTAACATGGTGAAACCCCGTCTCTACTAAAAATACAAAAACTGGCCGGGCGCGGTGGCTCAAGCCTGTAATCCCGCACTTTGGGAGGCCGAGACGGGCGGATCACGAGGTCACAAGATCAAGACCATCCTGGCTAACACGGTGAAACCCCGTCTCTACTAAAACAAAAAACTAGCCGGGCGAGGTGGCGGGCGCCTGTTGTCCCAGCTACTCGGGAGGCTGAGGCAGGAGAATGGCATGAACCCAGGAGGCGGAGCTTGCAGTGAGCTGAGATCCGGCCACTGCACTCCAGCCTGGGCGACAGAGCAAGACTCCGTCTCAAAAAAAAAAAAAAAAAAAAAAAAAAAAAAAAAAAAAAAAAAAATACAAAAACTAGCCGGGCGAGGTGGCGGGCGCCTGTAGTCCCAGCTACTCGGGAGGCTGAGGCAGGAGAATGGCGTAAACCCGGGAGGCGGAGCTTGCAGTGAGCTGAGATCCGGCCACTGCGCTCCAGTCCTGGTGACAGAGTGAGACTCCGCCTCAAAAAAAAAAAAAAAAAAAAAAAAAAAACAAGTCTTTCTCTTAACAAAACATCAAAAGTTGCACTTTTTTTGTATAAATGTAGGGTAAGTGGGAAATCATTGTCTACAAATAGGGTGCAGTAGGAACTCTTGTGATTTTATTAAGAGTGTGTAGGCTGGGCGTGGTGGCTTATGCCTGTAATCTCAGCACTTTGGGAGGCTGAGGCAGGGGGATCACAAGGTCGGGAGTTTGAGACCAGCCTGGCCAATATGGTGAAACTCCGGCTCCACTAAAAATACAAAAGTTAGCACAGCTTGGTGGCAAGCGCCTGTAGTCCCAGCTACTTGGGAGGCTGAGGCAGGAGAATTGCTTGAACCCTGGAGGCGGAGGTTGCAGTGAGCCAAGATCATGACACTGCACTTCAGCCTGGGCAACAGAGAGAGACTTCATTTCAAAAAAACAAAACAAAACAAACCCTGTGTATTAGTCAGGATAGGCCAGAATATGAAGCAATAATGGCTCTTGCTCAGATTGCATGTCTATTGTGTATTGGCAAATGTGGGGGGCTCTACTCATTACAGTCACTCAGACTCTCAGGCTAATGGTGCAGCCACTGTCTCCAAAGGTGCTGAACTTTGTACCAGAGGAAAACAGGATATTGAATGGTTTTACACTGTCAATTACATGTTCTGTTATGTGTTCTCCTGTAAACGACATTTGTCACTTCCAGTCTTAACTCACTGGTCAATGCTAGTCACAAGACCTTACTCAAGCAGCAGGAAGTGTAATTTTTTTTTTTTTTTTGAGATGGAGTCTTGCTCTGTCACCCAGGTTGGAGTGCAATGGTGCCATCTCGGCTCACTGCTACCTCTGCCTTCTGGGTTCAAGCGATTCTCCCGTCTTAGCCTCCCAAGTAGCTGGGATTACAGGTGCACGCCACCATGCCTGGCTAATTTTTGTATTTTTAGTAGAGACAGGGTTTCACCATGTTGGCTAGCCTGGTCTCAAACTCCTAACCTCAGGTGATCCATCTGTCTTGGCCTCCAAAGTGCCGGGATTACAGGCGTGAACCACCGCATCCAGCCAGGAAGTGTAATCCCATTACAAGCCTTGAAGATTGAAAGTCCAAAAAAATTTGGTGAAAAGCATTCATAAACACCACAGTCTGCCTTTGTGGTCATAAACTTGGTTCACTTGATGCCTTTCTCCAGACATCAAGTTCAAGAGCCAGATTTTTGGCTAATGCACAATAGTCTATACAGTGGGGCAGCTGTGGGACAGTTGCTTTAGTATGCCCAAAGTATGGATCTTTTTTGTTCTAGAGACCTATGAACTAAAGAGGCAAGATGTCTGTCCCACAAACTCAGTAAGCAACAGTGGAATGGGGACAGAGCATCTACAATTCAGTTCCCATTTGGAAGGGGAAGAATGGGAGGCATGCAGCAGTAATTGGTCAAAGAAACCTTAATCTTTGTTGTGGGGAATGTGGCCTTGTTTAGGCCTTAATTCTGGTCCTTGGGAAGGGATCCTTCGCCGATCATTCTCGAGGCTTCTTATTGTTGCCCACTAGGAGGTTCTCCTTTTCTGTTATTTTTCTTGGTCTTATCTGAAGTGGACATTGTACATCATGACTTTTTCGGGGTTTGTTCAAGTTTGACAGCCTAGTTTGCTCATCAGACATTGGAGGCTTAAGGTATTTTTTTTGACTCTCTGACTCTTTCCATTCAGAATTATGGTTTCTTTTGAAGCAATACAATTCTTTTAAGAAACTAGGTCTCTTGGGAAGTGCTGCTTCTTGCAGTGGGAGACTAGCTTATTTTGGGCCTATTTTCCTGTTAAGATCAATTAGAAAAAGTAGACCAAAAAAAAAAAAAAAAAAGAGAGAGAAGAGAGAGACAAACATAGTTGTTTTAAGGCATCTGAGACTTACCAAGGCAATGAGGATTTTGGGGGAAAAATCACAGAGAGAAGAGAAGCTCAGAGAAGCGAATCCTACTTTGGTGCTACTTTTCCCCTTGTGGAATTTACTAACACAAAGGTGATGGCTGAGATGAGAAACCGGGCAAAAAGCAGTGGGGAGGAGTAGCTAAGCAGGGCTATTGGGTTGAGGAAACAAAATCTAGTGTTCAGCTGAAGAATACACATTTTTTTTTTCCTCGGGTACACATGGATCACTTACCAAAACTGACCGTATGCTAGGCCTTAAAGTAAGCCGCGACAAATTTCAGATCATATAAAGTGTGTTCTTTGACCACAGTGAAATTAAGCTAGACATTAATAACAAAGAGATATTAGAAAATTCCTACATATTTTTAAATTTAGGGATAAACTTCCAAATAATCTGAGTCACAGCTGGATATGGTGGCACATGCCTATAATCCCAGCTACTCTGGAGATTGAGGCAGGAAGATCCTGTGAGCCCAGCAGTTCAAAAACAGCTTGGGCAACATAGCAAGACCTCATCTTTAAAAAAATTCTTTAAAAAAGAAGAAACATCAGGGAACATTAAAAACATACTTCAAATTAAATAATAATGAAAATACTAGGTATGGAGCGGTGGCCTCCTAGGACTTTGGGAGGCTGAGGCAGGCGGACTGATCAAGCTCACAAGTGTGAGACCAGCCCGGGCAACATGGTAAGACCCCATCGCTACAAAAAATACAAAAAATTAGCCGGGTGTGGTGGCACACAACTGTAGTTCCAGCTACTTGGAGGCTGAGGTGGGAGGATTACCTGAGCCCAGGAGGCAGAGGTGGCAGTGAGCTAAGATTGCGCCACTGCACTCCAGCCTGGGCCACAGAGCAAGACTCCGTCTTAAAAAAAAAGTATATGCTTTACTTTATACTTGATATATGTTTGAAGATAACAATACAAACATTATTATTATCAAACCAGTTTAAGATTTATACTTCTTGTTCCTAGAATATATTTGATTAGGGTTGTACAATCGAATGACTGTCTTTGAAATAATTTCTCTAACTGAGGGGTCTAACATAATCAGCTAGAGGAATTATACTGAAATTTGAGCCCAGAACATTTCATTCATACTTAGGGTCAGACCGTTTTTATTTCAGAAGGAAAAATCAGATATATGACTGTCGCTATGGTCCAGCTTTGTAGAGCAAGTTTTATGAGATCTAGTGACTTAGGTCAAATACATTGTTTAGGTATACCTCTATTAATGTTTTTCCTTGATTCCTCTTTCATTTGAATAGGCCATTTTCCTTTTAATTTCCAGAAAAATTTACTCTGATGTTAGCAAATATTTTAACAAATTTTATTCACAAATTTGACAAAAATAAATACAACTTATAACTTTTGAAATCAGAAACAAGAAAATAGGCCAGGTCCAAAAATCACCAATCAAATGAACATCTAAGTTATATTTTGGCTCCAAAAATCAAGTGGAAAAAAAATCACAGTAGGAAGTTTAATCTTTTATTCTGTATCTTATCTCCTTTAACCCAATTAAAAAAATTTTTTTTCTGTATCTTCTGACTCCTCTGCTTTCCCAAGTAAGAAAATATGAGTGTGGGGGATTGCAGGCTGTTTCTGTTTCTAATTTTATGTACAATTCTATTCATAGAAGACAATGTTAATTGCACTGTAGTTTTTTGTTTTTTTGTTGTTGTTGTTGTTTTTTGTTTTTTTTTGCTTTTTTGCTTTTTTTTTTTGAGATGGAGTCTCACTTTTTTGCCCAGGCTGGAGTGCAGTGCCACCATGTTGGCTCACTGCAACCCCTGCCTCCCGGGTTCACGCCATTCTCCTGCCTCAGCCTCTGGAGTAGCTGGGACTCCAGGCGCCCGCCACCACGCCTGGCTAATTTTTTTTTATTTTTAGTAGAGACGGGGTTTCACCGTGTTAGCCGGGATGGTCTCGATCTGCTGACCTCGTGATCCGCCGACCTCGGCCTCCCAAAGTCGTGGGATTACAGGCGTGAGCCACGGCGCCCGGCCTATTGCACCTATTGCACTGTAGTTTTATTGAGAAGTCCTGGCTGGGCGCGGCTCACGCCTGAAATCCCAGCACTTTGGGAGGCCGAGGTGGGCGGATCACCTGAGGTCAGGAGTTTGAGAGCAGCCTGGCCAACATGGTGAAACCCCGTCTCAACTAAAAATACAAAAATTAGCCGGGTGTGGTGGTGCATGCCTGTATCCCAGCTCCTCAAGATGCTGAGGCAGGAGAATCACTTGAACCCGGGAGGTGGAGATTGTCCTGAAGCGAATTCATGCCACTGCACTCCACCCTGGGTAACAGACGGAGACTCCATCTAAAAAAAAAAAAAAAAAAAAAAAAAAAAAGGCCGGGCGCGGTGGCTCAAGCCTGTAATCCCAGCACTTTGGGAGGCCGAGACGGGCGGATCATGAGGTCAGGAGATCGAGGTCTCCTGGCTAACACGGTGAAACCCCGTCTCTACTAAAAAAATACAAAAATCTAGCTGGGCGAGGTGGCGGGCGCCTGTAGTCCCAGCTACTCCGGAGGCTGAGGCAGGAGAAGGGCGTGAACCCGGGAGGCGGAGCTTGCAGTGAGCTGAGATCCGGCCACTGCACTCCAGCCCGGGCGACAGAGCGAGACTGTCTCAAAAAAAAAAAAAAAAAAAAAAAAGAAAAAAAGAAAAAGGAGAGAGGTGGGCGCGGTGACTCACGCCTGTAATCCCAACACCTTGGGAGGCTGCGGCAGGCGGATCACCTGAGGCCGGGAGTTGGAGACCAGCCTGACCAACATTGAGAAATCCTGTCTCTACTAAAAATACAAAATTAGCCGCGCGTGGTAATTCAAGTAATGTTTACTTTTAATTTCTCCAAGAATCTTATTTGAGAAATGTCATTAGTTTGGTCCAAGTTCTTCATGTTTCTGTCTCTCCTTCTACTTTCAGACCACCATTATAATTATTATTATCATTATTTGTTTTTTCAGAGACAGGGTCTTGCGTTGTTGCCCAGGCAGCGGCGTGATCACAGCTCACCGTAGCCTTAACCTCCTAAGCCCAAGTGATCCTCTCATCTCAATCTTCTGAGCAGCTGGGACTAAGGGTGTGTGCCATCACACCTGGATAATTTTTGTATTTTTTGTAGGGACAAGGTCTCACCATGTTTCCCAGGCTAGTCTTGAACTCCTGGCCTCAAGCAATCCTCCCACCTTGGCCTTCCAAAGTGCTGGGATTACAGGTGTGCACCCCGTGCCCAGCCCCAGACCTCCATTTCTTTCTTTAGTTTACAAATTTGTCTTCCTTTTCTATTATCCACCAAATTCATTCACTGGTTCACTGGCTTCCCTACATTCCCAAGCCTTACTGCCATCTAGGGTGACTTCAATTTTTATATGATAACCCATTTGTATTAGTCTGTTTTCGTTCTGCCGTAAAGAACTGCCTCAGACTGGGTAATTTATAAAGGAAAGAGGTCTAATTGTCTCACAGTTCTGCATGTCTGGGGAGACTGGGTAATTTATAAAGGAAAGAGGTCTAATTGTCTCACAGTTCTGCATGTCTGGGGAGGCCTCAGGAAACTTACAGTCATGGCGGAAGATAAAGGGGAAGCAAGTCACCTTCTTCACAAGGTGGCAGGAAGGAGAAGTGCCAAGCCAAGCAGGAAGAGCCCCTTAAAAAAACCAACAGATATCGCAAGAACTCACTCACTATCACAAGAACAACATGGGGAAACTGCTCCTATGATCCAATTACCCTCCACCTGGTCTCTCCCTTGACAAATGGCAATTATAAATTCAAGATGGGATTTGGGTGGGGGCACAAAGCCTAACCATATCACCCTCCAACATGCTAACCCAATCCTATATTCCTCCATTTCTTATTACACAAGACACTTTAGCCACTCATTTCCAAGACCATACCTTGACCCTTGTTATCACCAAAAATTTCTTCACCTCTAAAACCTTAAATCCAAGTCACTCTCTTATTGCCATAACACGCCTGAGGAATATAATAACTCCTAGAAGTAACCGTGTTTTATGATAGTAGTGATTCTCAAGGTGAGGAGCGAGATAGAAAGGAGTAAACTCCCAAGGGTACAGCATTAATCTGCATCCCAAAGGTTTGCTTGATTTGAAAACCTCCACTGGCAATTTTTTTTTTTTTCTTTAAGAGAAGGAGGCTTGCTTTGTTACCTAGGCTGGAGTGCAGTGGAATAATCATGACCCACTGCAACCTTGAACTCCTGGGCTAAAATGATCCTCCCGGTTCAGCCTCCTGAGTAGCTAGGACTACAGGTATGTGTCACCACGCCTGGCTAGTTTTTAAATTTTATTGTAGAGATGGAGTCTTGCTTCATTGTCCAGGCTAGTCTCAAACTCCTGGCCTCAAGCGATCTTCCACCTTGGCCTCTCAAAGCTCTGGGATTACAGGTGTGTGCCCTGCACCTGGTTCACAAGTGATTTCGATAGGCCTCCTATAGGTAGCATTTCTCCTGCCCTCTGTACCTATTGTAAATCACTGAAGGAACTGGAGTCAAAATCTCTTGGGTTTAAATCTTGATTCCCTCCCTTACTTGAGTAAGTTATCCATTTTTGCATCTGTTTTCTCATCTGTGAGGATAGAATTATTTCTTGCTTTATAAGATTATGTGAGATAATAAATGCACAGTATTTAAAAGAAGGTCTGCCACTCAATACATGTTAACAATTATCATCATCATCCTCATCATCAACATTTATATGCCAATGGCTTCCACATTTCTTATCTTCAGCTCAGATTTCTCTCAGTGCTCAAAATGGTAATCAATTGCTTCTTTGAAATCTCCCTTTGGAAGACTTTGGATACTGTACATTATATTTAAACCTTATTTTTTTTCGACTGGGTGCAGTGGTTAATGCCTGTAATCCCAGCACTTTGGGAGGCCAAGGCAGGTGGATCAATTGAGGTCGAGTTTGAGACCAGCCTGAGCAACATAGTGAAACCCCACGTAAATGTAAAAATTAGCTGGGCCTGGTAGTGCGTGTCTGTAATCCCAGCTACTCGGGAGGCTGAGGCAGGAGAATCACTTGAACCTGGGAGGTGGAGGTTGCAGTAAGTCAAGATCACACTACTGCCCTCCATTCTGGACAACAGAGTGAGACTCCATCTCAACAACAACAACAAAAAAGAGTCCTTCTAAGAGGGAGACAAAGCTGGCCCGGTGGCTCACACCTGTAATCCCAGCACTTTGGAAGGCTGAGGTAGGTGGATCACGAGGTCATGAGATCGAGACCATCCTGGCCAACATGGTGAAACCCCATCTCTACTAAAATACAAAAAAAAAAAAAAAAAAAAAAAGAGGGAGACAAAAGGGTCAAAGGGTCAGAATTGGAGGAGAAAATGTGCCAGGCTGGGCACCATGATGAGAGTCTGTCTCTACAAGAAACTTTAAAAAATTAACCCGGTGCAGTGGTGTGCGCCTTCTAGCTACTTGGGAGACTGAGGTAGGAGAATCACTTGAGCCCAAGAAGTAGAGGCTGCGTTCGCACCATTGCACTCCAGCCTGGGTGACACAGCAAGGCTCTGTCTCAAAAAAAGAAAATAGGACTATGGAATCAGAGGAGAGAGAGAAAGGATAAAAAGAGAAAGAGGGAGAAGGGGGAAAGGGAGAGAGAAAGAAAGAAGGAAGGGGACAGAGGAAGAGTGAGATATTTGAAGATGCTGAGCTGCTGTTCTTGGATGGAGAAAGGGGACACAAACCAAAGGATGCAACCAGTCTCTAAAAGCTGTAAGAGATAAGGAAACATTCTTCCCTAGTCTTCAGAAGGAACACAACCCAACAGACAACTTGATTTTAGTACCTCTGACTTCCAGAACTGTAAGATTTGTGTTGCTGTAAACTATGAAGTATGTGGTAGTCTGTTTTAGCAGCAATAGGAAACTGAAACATTTTGTTAAATTTCTTTAACAAATTTAACAAAATTTGCTTAACTTTATTTTTTAAAATATTCTGTGTGAAGAAATACAGCCAGCCATTTCTGCTCCATACAATGGCTATCTTAAGGAAAAGCACACCTAAGATAGTTTCCATTGTGAGCTGATTTAGCCACTTTATTATTTTTATTTTATTTATTTATTTTTTTTGAGATGGAGTTTCGCTCTTGTTGCCCAAGCTGGAGTGCAATGGTGTGATCTCGGCTCACTGCAACCTGCGCCTCCCGGGTTCAAGTGATCCTCCTGCCTCAGCCTCCGGAATGGCTGGGATTACAGGTGCCCGCCACCACGCCTGGCTAATTTTTTTTTTGTATTTTTAGTAGAAACAGGGTTTCACCACGTTAGCCAGGCTAGTCTTGAACTTCTGACCTCAGGTGATCCACCCGTCTAGGCCTCCCAAACTGCTGGGATTACAGGCATGAGCCACCTTGCTTGGTGCCACTTTATTTTTTATTAAAAATTTTTAAATTTTAATAAAAATTAAAAGCCAGGCACGGTGGCTCATGCCTGTAATCCCAGCACTTTGGGAGGCCAAGGCAGGTGGAACACGAGGTCAGGAGATCGAGACCATCCTGGCTAACATGGTGAAACCCCATCTCTACCAAAAAAACAAAAAATTAGCCGGGGGTGGTGGCGGGTGCCTGTAGTCCCAGCTACTCAGGAAGCTGAGGCAGGACAGTGTTGTGAACCTGGGAGGTGGAGGTTGCAATGAGCCGAGATCGTGTCACTGCACTCCAGCCTGGGCGACAGAGCAAGACTCAACCTCAAAAAAAAAAAAAAAAAAAAAAAAAGACTAACCAAGTGGGGTAGTTAGAAGAGCGGAAAAAGTAAAACAAGGAGTCTAATCTGTAACTGACTATGAACAATCAATTGAGATAACTCACTACCTTCAGAGAAGTCTAATTTTAAAAAAATGAAACACTGGGCCAGGTACAGTGGCTCACGCATGTAATCCTAGCACTTTGGGAGGGCAAGGTGGGTGGATCTCTTGAGGCCAGGAATTTGAGACCAGCTTGGCCAATATGGCAAAACCCCGTTGCTACTAAAAATACAAAAATTACCTGGGTGTGGTGGCATGCGCCTGTAGTCTCAGCTTCTTGGAAGGCTGAAGCAGGAGAATCGCTTGAACCTGGGAGGCAGATGTTACAGTGAGTCAAGATCTTGCCACTGTACTCCAACTTGGGCAACAGAGCAAGACCCTGTCTCAAAAATAAAAATAAAAAAAAAAAAGCTTTCTGGAGGTCTTCAATTTTTTTTTTTTGAGACAGAGTCTCGCAATGTCGCCTGGGCTGGAGTGCAGTGGCATGATCTCGACTCACTGCAACTTCTGCCTCCCCAGTTCAAGTGATTCTCCTGCCTCGGCCTCCCTGAGTAGCTGGGATTACAGGCACCCACAACCATGCCCAGCTACTTTATTGTATTTTTAGCAGAGACGGGGTTTCGCCATGTTGGCCAGGTTGGTCTGGAACTCCTGACCATGTGATTCGTTTGCTTTGGCCTCTCAAAGTGCTGGGACTACACGCGTGAGCCACGATGTCCAGCTGGTCTTCAGTAATTTTTAAAAGCTGAAAAGTGGGCCAGGCATGGTGGCTCAGGCCTATAATCCCAGCACTTTGGGAGGCCGAGGTGGGAGGATTATTTGAGGTCAGGAGTTTGAGAGCAGCCTGACCAACATGACCAACATGATATTTTTGTCTCTACTAAAAATACAAAAATTAGCCAGGCGTGGTGGTAGGTGCCTGAAATCCCAGCTACTCGGGAGGCTAAAGCAGAGAACAGTTTGAACCTGGGAGGCAGAGATCACGCCACTGTACTCCAGCCTGGGCGACAGAGTGAGACTCCGTCTCAAAAAAAAAAAAGAACTGGTTGGGCGTGGTGGCTCATGCCTATAATCCCAGCACTCCAGCACTTTGGGAGGCTGAGTGGGCAGATCACCTGAGGTCAGAAGTTCAAGACCAGCCTGGCCAACATAGCGAAACCCCATCTCTACTAAAAACACAAAAACTAGCTGGGCATGATGGTGAGCGTCTGTAATCCCAGCTACTCCGAGGCTGAGGCAGGAGAATTGCTTGAACCTGGGAGGCGGAGGTTGCAGTGAGCCCAGATCGTGCCATTGCACTCCAGCCTGGGCGACAAAAGTGAAACTCTATCTCAAAAAAAAAGAAAAAACGTTTAAGAATTACTGCTCAGTCTGGGCGAGGTAGCTCACGTCTGTAATTCCAGCACTCTGGGAGGCTGAGGCCGGCAGATCTCGAGACCATCTTGGCCAACATGGTGAAACCCCATCTCTACTAAAAATACAAAAAATTAGCTGGGTGCGGTAGCACGCGCCTGTAGTCCCAGGTATTCGGGAGGCTGAGGCAGAGGAATCGCTTGAACTTAGGAGGAAGAGGTTGCAGTGAGCCGAGATAGTGCCACCGCACTCCAGCCTGGTGACAGAGCGAGAATCTGTTTCAAAAGAAAAAAAAAAAAAAAGAACTACTGCTCTAGCTTATTTCAGCTTACTCTCTGACCTTCCATTTAGATGTTATTTATTTATTTATTTTGGAAGCTTTTCCTGACCAGCTGGCTTGGACGTAGGCTCCCTTAATAATCCTCTTCAGCTAGTACTAGCAGCTCTTTTCAAGGCCATTGTATTTTTTAAAAATATAATGGTTTTACTGAGATAATTAGCATACACTGCTTTAGCATATACTGCTCACCTCTTTAAAATATATAATTTTTAGTGTATTCATATAGCTGTGCAACCATCACCAATCAATTTTAGAGCATTTTCATCACTTCCAAAAGGAACTCTGTACTTATCAGCAGTCACTCTCCATTTTCTCCCTAATCCTTCAGCCCTAGTAGTAGGCTGGAGCAGTAGCTCACTAATGTTGCTGTGAACACTTGTGTACATGCTTTTGTTATATGTTTTATTTTTATTTTTAGAAACAGAGTATATTAGTCTGTTCTCACATTGCTGTAAAGAGCTGCCTTAGACTGGGTAATTCATGAAGAAAAGAGTTTTAATTGACTCATAGGTCTGCAGGCCTAACAGGAAGCATGACTGGAAGGCCTCAGGAAACTTAACAATCATGGACCAAGGCAAAGGGGAAGCTAGCACCTTCTTCACATGAGAGCAGGAGAAAAAGAGAGTGAAGGGGAAAGTACTACCCACTTTTAAGCAACCAGATCTCGTGAGAACTCATTCACTATATCGAGAACAGCAAGTGGAAAATCTGCCTCCATTATTCAATCACCTCCCACCAAGTCCCTTTCCCAACACTGGGAATTACAACTGGACAGGAGATTTGGGTGGGGACACAGAGCCAAACCATATCACAGGGTCTCACTGTGTTGCCCAGGCTAGAATGCTATAATAGCTCACTGTAATCTTGAACTCTGGGCCTCAAGGCATCCTCCTGCCTTGGCCTCCCAAAGTGCTGGGATTACAGGCATGTGCCACTGAGTCTGGAATGGATATATGTTTTCAACTGTCTTGGGTATATACCTAGGAATGAAATGTCTGGGTCTTATGGTGACTTTATGTTTTACAGTTTTGGGAACTGACAGCCAGTTTTTCAAAACATTTTTGTTTTTTGAGACAGGGTCTTGCTATGTTGCCCAGCCTATAGTGCATTGACTTTTCACAGGCTTGATCATAGCATAGCACGCTGAAGCTTCCACCACCTGGCCTCAAGGGATCCTTGTGCCTCAGCCTCCCAAGTAGCTAGGACTATAGGCCAGTGCTACCATGCCTAACCTAAAGCATTTTATATTCCTACTAGCAGGGTATAAGGGTTCTAATTTCTCCATACCCTTGTCAACACTTGTTATTTTCTGTCTTTTTGAACATAGCCCTTCTAGTGGGTATAAAGTGGTGTCTGCTTGTTTTTTTTTTTTTTTTTTTTTTTTTTTTTTTGAGATGGAGTCTCACTCTGTCACCCAGTCTGGAGTGCAATGGCGTGATCTCAGCTCACTGCAGCTTCCTCTGCCTCCCAGGTTCAAGCGATTCTCCTGCCTCAGTCTCCTGAGTAACTGGGATTACAGGCCTGTGCCACCATGCCTGGCTAGCTTTTGCCATTTTTAGTAGAGATGGGGTTTCACCATGTTGGCCAGCCTGGTCTCCAACTCCTGACCTCAAGTGATCTGCCTGTCTTAGCCACCCAAAGTGCTGGGATTATAGGTATGAACCACCGCACCAGATTTTTTTTTTTGTTTGTTTGTTTGTTTTTTTGAGACAAGGTCTCACTCTGTTGCCCAGGCTGGAGTGGAGTGGGATGATCTTGGCACACTGCAACATGTTGCCCAGGCTGGTCTTGAACTCCTGGGCTCAGGAGATCTGCCCACCTGGGCCTCCCAAAGTGCTGGAATTATAGATGTGAGCCGTGGTTCCCGGCCTCCTTGTGTTCTTTTTTTTTCCCTTTTTTTCAAGATGGAGACCAAAACAACAACAACAACAACAAAAACAAACAAAAAACAAAACAGTCATTCTTTTGCATATGGATGTCTAGTTGTGCTAGTACCAATTGTTGAAAAGACTGTTCCCACCATTGATTTGTCTTGGTGTTTTTGTTGATGTAAATGTGAGGGTTATTGATTTATTTCAGGATTCTCAATTGTATTTGTTTATATTCTTATCCTCTATGAGTATGCCCGTAGGGCCACTGTTTGTGCCAGTAGGGCTATTGTGCTTTACAGAAGAAATTTAAGAAAAATCATTTTTTTCATTAAAAGTCATGTTTACTAATCTAGCATCATAATTCCAGTCTTAGAACCTCCCATGCAGTTGGAAAGGGAATATGTGAAGAGGTGAGAATGTTGGAGATGTAGGGTAGTTCTCAAATTGAGGCCCCATTTTGCTTGCTCTAAAGCCGAAAACACAGGTTCTAGCAAAGAAGAGGAGCCCAGCGGCTGGAGATGAAAACAAAAGCTTTTGGTTCAGATGGTAAAGGAGGCCCTCAAGAGCAGTAGAATCAGTGTATCTGGAAGGCAGTGCTGGAAGCATTCTCATGAAGTAGGGGGTTTCTTCCTGGCATCCAAGTCCTTTTTAATTTCTTCAAGTTTTTTAGCCAGGTTTGGTATGTCATAGTTCTGAGCCAGATACATTCCAACCACGTTGCCCAATGTAAATCCAAGCAGGAACTGGAACATGATGTTGGTGGGAGGGCCAGGAGGGCGCAAAGGGCTGCTGCAGCTCCGTGGGCCGGTCCGAGCCTGCTTCCCCATGCACGGGGCGCGGAACCGCACCCCCACCTCCTTTTTTTTTGAGTCGGAGTTTCGCTCTGGTCGCCCAGGCTGGAGTGCAATGGCGTGGATCTCGGCTCACTGCAATCTCCGCCTCCCGGGTTCAAGCGATTCTCCAGCCTTAGCCTCCCTAGTAGCTGTGATTATAGGCGTCAGCCACCACGCCCGTCTAATTTTTGTATTTTTACTAGAGACGTGGTTTCACCGTGTTGGCCAGAGCTGGTCTCGAACTCCCGATTTCTGGTGATCCGCCCGCCTCGGCCTCCCAAACTGTTGGGATTACAGGCGTGAGCCACAGCGCCCTGCCAAGAAGAATCATTCTTTAACCTTAACTCAAAGCAACCAATTCAAGGGTTGGAATTACCCATCCCCTATTTAGAACTTTCAGCAGCGGTCTTCAGCATCAGTAGCCATCAAGACTGTGTTGGGTCGTTGATTTCTTGTTTTAAATCACGGTCATGTGTTTGGCAAGGGTGCTGGTTAACGGAAAATGTTAGTTCTAGAGCTTGAAGTACTGGCATTCAAATAAACATATTTGGGGGTGGGAGGTTGATGAGCAAGGCTGGGAGGAGACAAAAGAAGTATCCCGGCTCAGTCGTCAGAGACGCGCAAGGTGTAATGGAGAGAGGAATCTAGGCTGTGAGAGTGGCTCCAAACATTGATACATGGAGCCAGGACTTTTGCTCCTGGGGGATGGCCCTAGTACTGATGCGCTGGACCTGGTCCTTGAAGGAGCCGACAAAACTGCCGTTCACCCGCGCGACCACCGGCAAAGCAGCTCCATAGCCCGCCCCTCCTCTTGGCCGCTCCCCCACCCATTTTCCCGCCTTGTCTTTCCTCTCTTCTCTCTCTCCCTCCTCCCTGCGCGTAGCGGAAGTGACGCGAGGCGTAGCGGAAGTTACTGCAGCCGCGGTGTTGTGCTGTGGGGAAGGGAGACGGATTTGTAAACCCCGGAGCGAGGTTCTGCCTACCCGAGGCCGCTGCTGTGCGGAGACCCCCGGGTGAAGCCACCGTCATCATGTCTGACCAGGTACCGGGCTGGGAGCTATCCAACGGCGGTGGCCAGGGCCTTCCCTGCAGGTCTGCCTGCCGCTAGGCTGGGGTCGGGGATGGAGGCGCGGGGGAGGGGAGCGCGGAATGGGGGAGGGGGCGGCTGGTGGGGACTGGGCAGGCGAGGGAGGGGAGCCGACTAGGGCCGGAGGTGCCGGGGCCTGCTGCGGGGCTCCCGGAGCCTCCCGCCCCTCTCCGGGCTCGCTCATCACCCCCTGTACCCCAAAGCCTCTGGTCGCGGCCTCCCTCATGTCGTCCCACTTCTTTCTCCCGGGTCGACCAGGTGCAGAGCCCCTCTTCCACCTCCCTGAGAGGGTCCCTGGAGGACCCGTGCATCTCCCTCCAGAGGACTGATCGCAGAAGCAGGGCCCTAGGCCTCAGTTATGTAACGGGAGAGAATCCCTGACTGGGAGGCTCCGTGGCCCTGAGAAGCGGCTGGACTCTCCACGTTGTGCTGCTTCGTCGGGAGGGCGTGGGGCGGCGAGGGAGGGAGACGTCCGATGTTGTTGGGAATCCTGCCTCCGTTCGGATTGGAGCTAGGGCAAGGATGCCGCTGCTCTTCTCTGAGTCTTTTTCCGTGTGGGGGTGCAGAGCTGTCGCCTCTTTACTGTACTTTCCCGTTTCTTACTCGGGATTGGTTCATCCTAGCTCTCCAGTTGTAAGAGAGCATTTAAAATAACCAGGAAAGAAAATAGAACTAAACTGCTACAGCAACAAAAAGCATCTCACCTGGGCATTAACCTGAAGCAGGCTCATATTTTTGAGGAAAAGCATAGGAAAACTTTGTGTATGTAGAGTAGTTGCAGAAAGTTGCCTGGTAAGGCAAAGTGCTCCAGCTCACTGTTAGTATCAATAATTTACTTGGGATTTGCACTTAATCAGGAGTGATCGATTTTCCCTAAGCTTTTCTTCCTCATCCTGTTCTAATTAACCACCTTTATGGCTAGTTTTTAATTCATAAAGTTTTTGTCTGGTCTTTTGTTTGCTCAGACGGCTTTGACTTTTTTTTTTTTTTTTTTTTTTTTGAGAGGGAGTCTCGCTCTGTCGCCAGGCTGGAGTGCAGTGGTGCGATCTTCACTCACTGCACCCTCCGCCTCCTGGGTTCAAGCAATTTTCGGGCCTCAGCCTCCCGAGTAGCTGGGATTACAGGCACGCACCACCACACCCAGCTACTTTTTGTATTTTTAGTAGAGACAGCATTTCACCATATTGGCCAGGCTGGTCTCGATCGCCCGACCTTGTGATCCGCCCGCCTCGGCCTCCCAAAGTTGTTGGGATTACAGGCATGAGCCACTGAGCTCGGCCGACTTTGACTTTTCCATTATTTTTGGACTTTTATTCGTTTAGTGGTATTCAGAAAACTATTTTTCATTCAACTCCACGATGTACTTGAACTTTTAAATTTAACACACCTATTCCCTTGGCTTTTAACCCAGTTTTGTACCATTTGGTGAGAGCAAGTGAGGTTTTTGCAGATTTGTACTATTGTACAAAATGTATACTTAACATTTTAAGGCTTAACCCTAATCTAGATTGATTTTGGATGGATCTACTTACTAATAATCTAGATTAATTCCCAAATTGGCATTATAAGTGTTTCCCTAGGTAGTTGTTTACTTGGTTACTAGGAAGAGAAGTATAGGTGTAAATGGTTAGTTTCATCATCCTTTTATTTTGCTTCTCAGGAGCGTCTAGGAAGCATTTTGAAATTTACTGTAGACTGATGAAAGAGCAACATAAAGAAATAATTATAAAATGTAGACTTTATTGCTCCATTTTGAAGTCAGGTCATTTAAGAGAGACATAAAGAAATGAGGGACCTAGGATACAAATACATTCTTTTATTTCATGTTCATACTAGGACATTATTTGTCTTTTTCACTGTCATTCTTTTATGAGTGTTCAATGGACATTTCTATAAACTAACGTGACCTGTGATAAAACAAATTAAATGTGGAAGCAGATGTGAAAATCCAGCTGTTTTTATTAAGTCAGACATTAAAGAGATTTGCAAAAAAGTGTAACAGTTCCACTCTTTCATTAATTTTGTTTTGAAAACTATTTTCAATAAAAATATGTATTTGTTAACATATAACAGGTTTGTTGGTATTTTAAAATGAATTAATATTTAAGACATTTCCCAGTTTTCAGTGTTTAATACTGGAAACATCAATAGATGTAACCAACCTAACAAAAGCTTTATGGGATTCTAAATAAATTTAAGTGTAAGATTCCTGAGAACAAAAAGTTTGAGAATTGTTGCTGTAGGCTGATTGACCAACATCATTATTAATAATTAGGACTCGCCGGGCACGGTGGCTCATGCCTGTAATCCCAGCACTTTGGAAGGCCAAGATGGGGGGATCACTAGGTCAGGAGTTCGAGACCAGCCTGACTGACATGGTGAAACCCTGTCTCTACTAAAAATACATAAATTAGCCGGGTGTGGTGGTGCGCGCCTGTAATCCCAGCTACTCAGGAGGCTGAGGCAGGAGAACTGCTTGAACCCGGGAGGCAGAGGTTGTGGTGAGCAGAGATCACACAATTGCATTCCAGCCTGGGCGACTGAATGAGACTCTGTTTAAAAAAAAAAAAAAAAAAAAAGACCCAGTACATTGGCCAGGTGCAGCAGCTCACACCTGTAATCCTAGCACTTTGGGAGGCCGAAGTAGGGGAGGATTGCTTGAGCCCAGGAGTTTGAGACCAGCCTGGGCAACATAGAGAGACGTCGTCTCTACAAAAAATAAAATTAGTCAGGCATGGTGGCCTGTACCTGTAGTCCCAGCTACTCAGGAGGTTGACATGGGAGGATCACCTGAGCCCGGGAGGTCGAGGTTGCAGTGAGCCAATATCATGCCACTGTACTCCAGCCTAGGCGATAGAGACCCTGATTCAAAACAAACAAGATCCAGTACAAGTTCAGTGTCGAGTGCTAAAGACTTAAAGAGTTATGAAGCTGAACCCTTAATCTTAAGAGGTTTATAAGTGAGAGCAAGAATCTCCAAATCCTGCACTGTTTAATATCAGCATGAGACTAAACCACTGTCCTAAAAAGACAACCTTAATTTGAATCAAGTTATTTTAGAGTGATGTAATTTTCTGAGGCACCTCTCAGAAGGTTATTGTCTGGTGCCAAAATAGTGAAATTTGAGTAATAAGGTTAAAATCGGTGGACATTAAATACACGCAAGACTTCAATTGCTGGGTTCTCCATTGATTAATGAAAAATGATTGTTTTCAGAATTTGAGTGAAACACTTCTTAATGGCTGAGTAGGGTGACTTACGTCTATAATCCCACCACTTTGGGAGACTGAAGTGGGTGGATCACTTGAGGCCAGGACTTTGAGACCAGCCTGGCCGACATAACTAAAGCCCATCTTTACTAAAAATACAAAAATTAGCTGGGCCTGGGGGCTCATGCATGTAATCCCAGCTACTTGGAAGTCTGAGGTGAGAGGATTGCTTGAGCCCAGGAGGCGGAGGTTGCGGTGAGCCGAGATCATGCCACTGCATTCCAGCCTGGGTGACAGAGCAAGACTGTCTCTCAAAAAAAAAAAAAAAAAAAAAAGAAAAGGAAAAAAACAAAAAACTTTTTTTTTTCTTGAGATGGAGTCAAAAAATTAGCTACCACGCTCGGCTATTTTTTTTGTATTTTTAGTAGAGACAGGTTTTCACCATATTGGCCAGGCTGTTTCGAACTCCTGACCTTGTGATCCACCTGTCTCAGCCTCCCAAAGTGCTGGGATTACAGGCGTGAGGCACCATGCCCGGCAAACAACAACAACAACAACAACAACAACGAACCCACTTCTTTATAATTTTAACAATTCCAACATCATCTAGTAGATTTGTGTACCATTATTAAATAATCCTTTAAAACAAGTTCTAAACCTAAGGCCCATAGACCATAAAGACTGAAAGTTTGCTTACATTGTATGGAGTGTTTTGTGAGTATCCGTGCATTTTTTTTTTTTTTTTTTTTTTAAGATAGAGCATTGCTCTATTGCCCAGGCTGGAGTGCAGTGTGGTGTGATCTCGGTTACTGCAACCTCTGCCTTCCGGGTTCAAGTGATTCTCCTGCCTCAGCCTCCCTAGTAGCTGGGATTATAGGCACATACCACCACACCTGGCTAATTTTTGTATTTTTTGTAGAGATGGGGTTTCACCAGGCTGGTCTTGAACTCCTGATCTCAGGTGATCTGCCCGCCTTGGCCTCCCAAAGTGCTGGGATTACAGGTGTGAGCCCGGCCATATTCTTTTTTTTTTTTTTTTTAAATAGGAGAAAGGACCCATAGTCTCATCAGGGGTATGTGATTCCTCAAAATGGTTAAGGACCATCCTTTAACCAGTAACAGAAATCTGATTCCTTTAGCCCAGTCTCACAGAACCAGAAGCTTAATATCAAAAGGATAAGTGTAATTTGTACAAATATTTTCCCTTTCCTCCTTTCTGATATTTGAGTTTATAGTGTTTCTTTTTTATATCAAAATCATCAAAGGTAGCTTGGTTAGCACTTCAATTCAGGTCTGTTAATTGTAGCAATTGGATGACTGATTTGCTCCACTCTAACTGAATCTGTATTAACACCCCAGAAAGAGAGATTGAATGATTTCCTTTTATCTTTAGTCAAGGATTTGGAAGCATTGTGTAATTCTGATTATCGGATACATTGCCTCAAAATTTTGTGACTTAAAACAACAGACATTTATTTTGCTCATAAATCTGCAATTTGGACAGGGCTCTGTGGGTTAGACTCATCTCTGCTTCTAGGTGTGTGGGGCCTCAGCTGAGATGACTCAAGTGGCTGGGGCCTGGAACAGCTAGGGGTGGGGTGGGATGAGACTGGATGGGGTAAGTGTCTCCATATAGTCTCAAAGCCTTTCTTAGTGGTTTCATCATGTGTTCTCAGCATAGAGACCCCAGGGAATTCAGACTTACAGCTGAGGGATCACAGAGAATAGGTGTTCCAAGAGAACCTGGGTGGAAATAGCAAGGCTCCTACAACCTAGCCTTGGAAGTCACTTCTGTATTCTGCTGGCCATTCAAATCACTAAGGTCAGCCAGATTCAAGGGAAAGGCATTTATTTAGACACTGTTTCTCAATGGGAGGAGTAACAAAGAATTTGCAGTTATCTTTAATCTACATTAATTTTTCCTGCCATGATAGTATTATTACCTGCAGTGTTCTATATAACTCCCTGCTATTGATTTTTACTGATTTTAGAAATTCCTTGCTTGAGGTAGCAGAAGAATATAATGAACTGGTGGTGTATTAAAATTCATAATTATGTGTACTACTATTTATATCATAGAATAGTTATGTTAAACTGTAGTTATTACTTGCATATGTAGTTAATGATGTGTACCTTAAGCATTTAATGCCCTAGGAGAAGAAGAATACATATTCTGTGTTCTCTCTGATAGATATGAGGTCCTGCTAGTGGATGTTAACAAATGTATGGATTGTAGCGTTATCTAAACAAATTTTAAAGGAAGCATTATCTAAACAAACTTTACTAGTAGTTTAAAAATTGAATATGAATGTTATCATTAGAGTACTCATTAAGATTTAATAGTTCAGATTTCAAAACTATTAAGCAGTTGTCAAATCATGACATTCTTTAGTCCCGAAGGCAATTAGGGTATCTCTTTCATAATTTTTAACGTGTAGTGTTACAGTTATTTATGTTCCTTTTTTTTTTTTTTCCCGGAGATGGAGTCTTGCTCTGTGGCCCAGGCTGGAGTGCAGTGGCATGATCTTGGCTCACTGCAACCTCTGCCTCCTGGTTGAAGTGATTCTCCTGCCTCAGCCTCTCAAGTAGCTGGGATTACAGAAGTGTGCCACCATGTCTGGCTAGTTTTTGTATTTTTAGTAGTGACGGGGTTTCCCATGTTGGACAGGCTGGTCTTGAACTCCCGACCTCAAGTGATCCGCCTGCCTTGGCCTCCCAGAGTGCTGGGATTACAGGCATGAACTACCGCGTTGCCAGTTATTTGCATTCCAGGTGTCTTTTCTCCATTACAGCAGGCTTTATTCATCCTTTTTTTCCCTGTAATGCTTAGCACATTGAGTGGATAATTAGTAAAAAAATGTTTTAAAGGAGAGTGGCCAGATTCATTCAACAGATGTTTATTGAATGTCACAATGTTCACAGCACGATTCTAGGCCCTAGAATTGGAAGGTCGCCTCAAAACCATGAAACAGCAGGTACCTTCCTCCTCCTTTTTCAGTCCTCTTGATGTTGTTTTGTTATTGAGGCAGGGTTGGTTGCCATGGAATCGTTTTTCTCTTATGATATTTTTGCATACCTTCTTCACCTTTACTTTTGTTAGCAATAGACCTGGTAACTTCATCTCCGAAGTTGAATCATGTACTTCTTCCAGAACATTGGGATTGTTAAGGACAATTTTTTTTTTAAACGAAAGGTCTCACATATTTATTACTGAACCTAGCCAATCAATGGGTTCATAACAGATTCAGAGAGAAAAAATATATTCCCAATAAAACATGTCCAACTCTTCAGATAGTGGTGACATTTTCAGTTCGATATGGTAACATGATTGTGACCTTCAGACAGTATAAGTATGTTGTATCATGTAATTCTTTATAGACCCAGCTTGGTTCTTCTCCAGTGTCTCCTTTTGGAGTTTTACCTGTTTTTATTACCAGTTTTCATCTGAATCCACTGGGGAATGGGACGATTTTGCTTTTGTTTCTTGACCAGAAATCATTTAACCTTGAAAGTCTTGTGAGAAGACATGCAAGAAGTGGAGTTAAGCACACACCACAATGGCGGATAAAGCAAGAGAGGCTGATAATCTTTTTTTTTTGAGACGGAGTCTCGCTCTGTTGCCCAGTCTGGAGTGCAGTGGTGCCGTCTGGAACTCACTGCAACCTCTGCCTCCCGGGTTCAGACGATTCTCACGCCTCAGCCACTCCAAGTAGCTGGGATTACAGGCACCCGCAATCATGCCCAGCTAATTTTTGATCTTTGTAGAGACGAGATTTCACCATGTTGGCTAGGCTGGTCCTGAACTTTTGACCTCAGGTGATCTGCCTGCCTTGGCCTTGAAAAATGCTGGGATTACAGGCATGAGCCACCGCGCCTGGCCCAGTTAATTTTTTATTAAGACATCTTTAGCATTCCATTTTGGAATTCCCTGAAGTTGTGATTTTTTAACAAAAGATACATAATGCTGATATTCTATTTAATTTAATTAATTAATTTTTTTTGAAATGGAGTTTCGCTCTTGTTGCCTAGGTTGAAGTGCAATGGCGCAATCTTGGCTCACCACAACCTCCACCTCCTGTGTTCAAGTGATTCTCCTGCCACAGCCTCCCGAGTAGCTGGGATTACAGGCATGTGCTACCATGTCCGGCTAATTTTTTTTTTTTTTCTTGAGACGGAGTCTCGCTCTATCACCCAGGCTGGAGTGCAATGGCGCGATCTCGGCTCACTGCTACCTCCGCCTCCTGGTTTTAAGTGTTTTTCCTGCCTCAGTCTCCTGAGTAGCTGGGATTATAGGCACGCACCACCACGCCTGGCTAAGTTTTTGTATTTTTAGTAGAGATGGGGTTTCACTGTGTTAGCCAGGATGGTCTCTATCTCCTCACCTCATGATCCGCCTGCCTCTGCCTCCCAAAGTGCTGGGATTACAGGTGTCAGCCACTGCGCCCGGCTAATTTCATTTTTTTGTTTTTTTAGTAAAGATGGGGCTTCTCCATGTTGGTCAGGCTGGTCTAGAACTCCTGACCTCAGGTGATCTGCCCTCCTTGGCCTCCCAAAGTGCTGGGATTACAGGCGTGAGCCACTGCGCTTGCCCCGCCTGGCTGATACTCTGTTTCTTCAAGAGTCATGGGGAAAGTTCACACAGATACTGTTATTGAGCACCTTTGTTTTACAGTTTAAAATTTGGATAATTCCTGCAACATGACTATGTTTACTTAAAGATACATTGTATTGGTTATATTTTTTGGCTATTTTTGCATTCAGTTGCCTTTTCTGAGCTAATGAGGATCTGAAGGAAAAGACCTGAAGGAAGGAAGGAAGGAAAGGTGGAGTTTTGTTTGCTGGGCTGGTTGTTCTCAGTATCTAGGGCCAGTTATTTTTAAAGGTTTTACCAAAGAGTAATATACCTACAAAAAAGTGCACAAGAGTGTATGGTTTGCTGAATTTTCACAAACTGAACACATCCATGCAACCAGCACTCAGATGAAGAACCGCTGTACTGACTTAACAAGTAGAATAGTTTTGTCTGTTTTTTATACAGCATGACATTTTATAAGTGAAATCATACAGTATGTGCCTCTTTGTGTTGGTTCTTTTGCCCAGCACAGTTTAGAGGTTCATTCATTATTATTGTATATAGCTGTATGTTATTAAATCTCATTGTTGTATTGGCATTCCGTTGTGTGGAATGCAATACACTCAATTTACTTATTCATTCTGCTTTTGATGCCCATTGAGGAATTTTCTAGTGCTTGTTTTTAATATGAGCCAAATTAATACCTTTTTTATAGCACCTTCTATTTCAGGATTACTTTTGGGCTGAATAACAGAAAATCTGATTTATTGTAGGTTAAACAAGTTTTTTTTTTTTTCTTTTTCTCGTAAAACAAGAAGTGTAGACAAAAGTAGTGTAGGGCTGATGTGGTAGTTCCACAGTGCCTTCATATTATTTTCTTCTCCATCCTTAACAGCAGTCTTTCACTGTGGTGCTTGTCTACTTGTGGGCACAAAAAAGCTACTTTGTGTTCCAGACAGGAGAAAAGGGAGAAGCAAAGGGAAAAAGTATGTCACTTTATATCTCTTTGGCCAAAACAGCTGTAAAAGAAGCTGGGAAATACATTTTTTATCTGGGTAAATTTAGGTTTCCCTTTGTAAGGAAGAAAGGGAAAATAGATACCAGATGGGTAATTAACAGTGTCTGTCATACTTCCAAGTCTGTTTGCTGGTACTTTTGGATGCAATCAAACTGGTTTGTTCTAGGCTTAGCATAGGTCTAGACTCAAAGCGTAAGGTTTACACAACCAGTAAAATTTTTAGTTATAGTGTTTAGTTCCTGAGAAGGTATTTGTGCATGACTAGTGTTTAACTACCATTCAGGGTTCAATGTAAGTATTCAGAGGCCCAATGTGTTGACAGCTTTGACCTAAACCTTGAAGTTACACAGTTAAATCTGGTCAGTTCTGTTCTAAATCTCTAATACCATCTTATTAAGTTTGAACATATGCAGCACGAAGATGAAAATATACATGTATTTTTGTGTTTTTAGAATTGTGGGCCGGGTGCAGTGGCTCATGCCTGTAATCCCAGCACTTTGGGGCTGAGGTGGGCGGATTGCCTGAGCGCAGGAGTTCAAGACCAGCCTGGGCAACATGGTGAAACCCTGTCTCTACCAAAAAATACAAAATTTAACTGGGTGTGGTGGCATGCGCCTGTAGTCCCAGCTACTCTGGAGGTGGAGTTTGCAGTGAGTCGAGATCGTGCCATTGCACTCCAGCCTGGGTGACAGAGCAAGACTCTGTCTCTAAATAAATAAATAAATAAATAAATAAATAAATAAATAAAATGGAATTGTGGTAAATTATTTAAGTATGAGGGAAGTGACTTTATTGTAATTCTGAGTATTTCCCTTTTAATAATGGGTGCATTAGAATTATCCTGTTTAACCCTTTTTGAACTTTCTTCATTAAGAAATAAAATACACTGATACATATAGAATTTGTTTGAAGCTTGGAGTGATTTTTTTTTTTTTTTTTTGAGATAGAGTCTTGCTCTGTTGCCCAGGCTGGAGTGCAGTGGTGCAATCTCGGCTCACTGCGAGCTCCGCCTCCTGGGTTCACGCCATTCTCCTGCTCCCAAGGGTCTGGGACTACAGGTGCCTGCCACCACGCCCAGCTCATTTTTTGTATTTTTAGTAGAGACGGGGTTTCACCATCTTGGCCAGGATGGTCTTGATCTCCTGACCTCATGTTCCGCCCGCCTCGGCCTCCCAAAGTGCTGGAATTACAGGCGTGAGCCACCACGCCCGGCTGGAGTGAATTTTTTAATTTTTTTTATTATTTATGTTTAAATGTACTGTATATATAATGAATCCTTGTGGCCTCCTCTTGGCCTATAATCTACAGCATCCCATTATACTCCCCCATATTATTTTGAAGCCAGTTCTAAATATTGTATCATTTCACCTGTAAATATTTCAGTATGTATCTTTAAAAGAGAAGGGCTTTTTCTTTTTTTAAAATTTTTATTATTATTTTTTTGAGACAGAGTCTTGCTCTGCCACCCAGGATGGAGTGCAGTGGCACGATCTTGACTCACTGCAAGCTCTGCCTCCTGGGTTCGGGCCATTCTCCTGCCTCAACCTCTCCAGTAGCTGGGACTACATGTGCCCGCCACCACACCCGGCTAATTTTTTGTATTTTTAGTAGAGACGGGGTTTCACCGTGTTAACCAGGATGGTCTCGATCTCCTGACTTCGTGATCCACCTGCCTTGGCTTCCCACAGTGCTGGGATTATAGGCGTGAGCCAAAATGCCCGGCTTTTTTTTTTTTTTTTCCCGAGACGGAGTTTCCGCTCTTGTTCCCCAGGCTGAAGTGCAATGGCGCAACCTCTGCCTCCTGGGTTCAAGCGATTCTCCTGCCTCAGCCTCCCTAGTATCTGGGATTATAGGCATGCGCCACCATGCCTGGCTAATTTTGTATTTTTAGTAGAAATGAGGTTTCTCCATGTTTGTCAGGCTGGTCTTGAACTCCTGACCTCAGTGATCCGCCTGCCCCGGCCTCCCAAAGTGCTGGGATTACGGGCGTGAGCCACTGTGCCCAGCCAGGGCTTTTTCTTTTAACATGACCAGTATACTCTTGTCACACCTTAAAAAATGAACAGATTTGTTAATATTATCAAATAAGAGTAAATGCATTTTTTCTTTGTTGTTGGGTTTTCCTACAATCCCTCCTCTTTCAATGAGAATGAGCAATCCAGCCAGGAGCAGTGGCTCATGCCTGTAATCCCAGCACTTTTCGGAGGCTGAGGTGGGCAGATCACCTGAGGTCAGGAGTTCGAGACCAGCCTGGCCAACATGGCAAAACCCTGTCTCTACTAAAAATACAAAAATTAGCCAGGTGTGGTGGCCTGTGCCTGTATTCCAGCTACTCAGGAGGCTGAGGCAGGAGAATCGCTTGAACCCGGGAGGCAGAGGTTGCAGTGAGTTGAGATCATGCCAAAAAAAGCACTCTGGTAGTCAGTACAGTGACAATTCAGTCACAGGGACAGAGCATCACACTTAACTACTGCCAATGTGTCACGGACCCGGCTGCACAAGGATTGCTTTTTTTTTTTTTTGCTTTTTTTTTTTTGACATGGAGTCTTGCTCTGCCGCCCAGGCTGGAGTACAGTGGCCTGATCTCAACTCACTGCAACCTCCGCCTCCCGGGTTCAAGCGGGAGCCGAGATCATGCCAAAAAAAGCACTCTGGTAGTCAGTACAGTGACAATTCAGTCACAGGGACAGAGCATCACACTTAACTACTGCCAATGTGTCACGGACCCAGCTGCACAAGGATTGCTTTTTTTTTTTTGCTTTTTTTTTTTTTTTTTTTTTTTTTTTGACATGGAGTCTTGCTCTGCCGCCCAGGCTGGAGTACAGTGGCATGACCTCGGCTCACTGCAACCTCCGCCTCCCGGGTTCAAGCGATTCTTGTGCCCCAGCCTCCCAAATAGCTGGGATTACAGGTGTGCACCACCACCACTTATTTTTAGTAGAGATGGGGTTTTGTCATGTGCGGCCAGGCTGCTCTTGAACTCCTGGCCTCAAGTGATCTGTCTGCCTTGGCCTCCCAAAGTGCTGAGATTACAGAAGTGAGCCACTGCGCCCGGCCTCTAGAGTGCTTTTAAGCAAAGGTCTTATTCTTTTGACTTTGAAATAGCATAATAAAACCCTCCTCATGAATATTGTATATTTGAAAATGAGGACTATTGTGTTTTCCATATCTTTTGCAGTCTAAGAGGCTTTCAGTACTCTCTTTGATCCTGTATATTCACTTAATCTTTTCATCACCCGTTTCTTCTGCTTTGGGGCTGAGTATCCTTTCTAACCAAATCACCCAGCTCTCTTTGGTGTTCTCTTTTCTTTGATGACCTAGTGTCCCAGACTCAGAGCTGAATGCTTTCACTGTTTTGTAACCAGCGTGTCATACCGTTCTGTATTGGCTGCTTTTTGCAAGGAAGAGAAGGAAAGACAGCATACAAAAGACACTGAGCTCGTTGGAGACAAACTTCAGCGTTTTTTTGTACAGGATCTTCTCATTTTCAAGGCTGGTTTGTCAAAAAGAGAGAAGGTGAAAAAGTTGATGACTGCCTTAAGCAAGCATGAGGCCATTAAACAAGTGGTACAGGTGATTGTTATTATAGTGGTTAAGAGTTGGGAAGACATCACCAAATGGAGTATCTAGGGAAAGTGGCAGCTTATTTTTGGAAATTTAAAATCCAAAAATTTTAAATCCAGTTTTTCACATATTCTTATGAAATGTAGGTGAATTATCTCTTATTCTCAACTGTGAATGCAAAAAACTGAAAAGATCTGTTTGAACTGACTGTTGCATACAGAAGTATGACGCATGAGTAAGATTCTGTGATACACAGAAAATAGTGCTGTCAATCTTACTTATTCAACAAACGTTTAAAAATTGCTTAGTATTTGTTTGGCACTACAGAGGTTAGAGAGGTGAAAAAACTTGGACCCTCCGCTTGTAAACTTGTAGGGAAGACAAGACATACAAACCTGTCACAGAAAACTGTTTAATAAGAATATTGAGTATCTTCAAAGTACCAGGCTCTGTGCTTGACTGGAAATACAAAGAAGAGTAAGGCATGCCAATAAGAAACTGAAATCTGATAGAAGAGACAGATATGCAAACAAATGGTTATGATAGATAAGTAAGCAGTATGGGAACATTTAAGAAGATAATCAGGGAAGTGATGTCTCTGTGGTCATGAGAGGTGAATGGAGTGGGAAAAGGCCTTCTAAGAAGAGGGGGTCAGCATGTACAGAGATAATTGAGATAAGGTAGAGGGTGCCATGTTCCAGGCATTGTAGATAGTTGTGGCTGGAGGATAGGATATTTGCTAATAGAGGGAGGAGAATAAGGTTTCACTGCTAGGCAGGGACCAGCACATGAAGGATCAGTGTATGTCAGCTAAGGAGTTTGAATTTTTTTTTTTTCTTAAGACGGAGTCTCCTTCTGTTGCCCAGGTGGGAATGCAATGGGTGATCTTGGCGCACTGCAACCTCTGCTTCCTGGGTTCAAGCGATTCCATGCCTCAGCCTCCTGAGTAGCTGGGATTACAGGCATGTGCCACCACACTTGGCTAATAATTTTTGTATTTTTAGTAGAGACGGGGTTTCGCCATGTTGGTCAGACTGGTGATCCACCCGCCTTGGCCTCCAGAAATGCTGGGATTACAGACGTGAGCCACTATGCCAGGCCTAGGAGTTTGAATTTAGCCCTGAAGATTTTGAGCAGACCAGATTGCATTTTAGAGAGATGGCTCTGGTGACAGTTTGGAGAGAGAATTGAAGGAAGACTGAGAACGTCAGTTATGCTATTTTTAAAATTATTATTTTTTTTTAGTGACAAGGTCTTGCTCTTTTACTCAGGCTGGAGTGCAGTGGTACGATCTTGGCTCACTGCAGCCTTGACCTCCCGGGGTCAGATGATCCTTCCACCTCAGCCTCCCAAGAGCTGGGACTACAGGCGTGTACTACCATGTCTGGCTAATTTTTGTATATCCTGTAGAGACAGGGTTTCACCATGTTGCCCAGGCTGGTCTCAAACTCCTGGCCTCAAGTGATCCACCTTGGCCTCCCAAAGTGCTGGGATTATGGGCGTGAGCCACTGTACCAGGCCTGTTATGTTGTTATAGTGATGTTAATAAGCATCACTGAGTGCCTGAACTAAAGCAGTGGAAGGGAGAGAAAGGGATGGGCTTGAGAGCTAGTAAGAAATAGAATTGTCAGGCCGGGTGCTATGGGTTATGCCTGTAATTTCAGCACTTTGGGAGGCTGAGGCTGAGATGGGAGGATTGCTTGAACCCAGGAGTTTAAGACCAGCCTGGGCAACGTAGTGAGACCCTGTCTCTAAAACAAAAACAAAAACAAAAAAACCTAGAATTGTCAGAATGATGAGTGATGTTAAATATGAAGTTTAATGTTTAAAAGCAGAAGAGGAGCCAAAGATGACCCTGGAATTTCTCTTGTTAGCAGCTGATTGTATAGTAACCATTTATTGTAATTGGGAATCCAGGAAGAATTATAATTTGTTTTGATTTTGGTTTTTAGAAAGTGGAGTTAAAACTGACCCAGGAGTTAGAGATAATGATTTGGTTTGGGACACTTTTTTTTTTTTTTTTTTTTTTTTTTTTGAGATGGGGCTGGAGTGCAGTGGCCAGATCTCAGCTCACTGCAAGCTCCGCCTCAGCCTCCGGAGCAGCTGGGACTACAGGCGCCCGCCATCTCGCCCGGCTAGATTTTTGTATTTTTAGTAGAGACGGGGTTTCACCATGTTAGCCAGGATGGTCTCGATCTCCTGACCTCGTGATCCGCCCATCTCGGCCTCCCAAAGTGCTGGGATTACAGGCTTGAGCCACCGCGCCCGGCCGGTTTGGGACACTTTTATACTGAAGTACCCAAGGATATATTCAGGCACTTGGATAAATGAGTGTGAAACTCATAAAGGTTAGAGGGAATGATTGAGTTATTAGTATCTGAGAACTAGTTGGAATCACGGGTCACCAGGGAGACAGAAAAGCAGAGGATTGAAGACACAGAATTCAGATGAAACCCAGCATTGAAGGAAATTACAGAAATGAAGAGAGAACCTAATCTTGGCAGCCAAAGGTGAGAGTTTTCAAGGTAAAACTCATCAGTGTTTGTTGTTTGAGTTACAGATGAAATTTGAAAGTATCCATTGGATTTAGCAATAAAGAGTCCACCTGCTAACCGTTGGTGAGGAGAGTGTAAAGTGGAATGGTGAGGGCGTAAACCACATTACAGTAGGTTGACAGTGAAAGTGGGGATAGCAAAAGCTGAATACTCTTTAAGAAGTTTGATTTTGAAGCCAGGTGCGGTGGCTCAAGCCTGTAATCCCAGCACTTTGGGAGGCCGAGACGGGCGGATCACGAGGTCAGGAGATCGAGACAATCCTGGCTAACATGGTGAAACCCCGTCTCTACTAAAAAAAAAAAAAAATACAAAAAACTAGCTGGGCGAGGTGGCGGGCGCCTGTAGTCCCAGCTACTGGGGAGGCTGAGGCAGGAGAATGGCGTAAACTCGGGAGGCGGAGCTTGTAGTGAGCTGAGATCCGGCCACTGCACTCCAGCCTGGGCGACAGAGTGAGACCCCGTCTCAAAAAAAAAAAAAAAAAGTTTGATTTTGAAAAAAGGTGAGAACTGGCTGGGTGTGGTGGCTCACGCCTGTAATCCCAGCACTTTGGGAGGCCAGGTGGGTGGATCACGAAGTCAGGAGATCGAGACCATCCTAGCTAATACAGTGAAACCCCGTCTCTACTAAAAATACAAAAAATTAGCCGGGTGTGGTGGCACACACCTGTAATTCCACCTATTCAGGAGGCTGAGGCAGGAGAATTGCTTGAATCTGGGAGGTGGAGGTTACAGTGAGCCGAGATTGCACCACTGCACTCCAGCCTGGGCAACAGAGCAAGACTGCATCTCAAAACAACAACAACAACAACAAACAAAAGGTGAGAAAAACAACTAGAGAAGTAAGGTCAAGGGAGAGTATTTTTAAGTTGAGAATAAATGCCATAGAATATATGAATAAATTGCAAATAGGAGCATTAAAGGAAGATATTAATATCATTTGGAAGGTTGGGGGAGTGCTGTGGTTCATAGACCAGTTTTAAAAAATACTGGACTTGGCATGGCATGGTGGCTCACGCCTGTAATCCCAGCACTTTGGTAGGCCAAGGCGGTCAGCTCACTTGAGGCCAGGAGTTCAAGAACAACCTGGGCCAATGTGATGAAACTCTGTTTCTACTAAAAATACACACACACAAAATTGCTGGGGATGGTGGTGCATACCTGTAATCCCAGCTATTCAGGTGGTTGAGGGATGAGAAAATCGCTTGAACCTGGGAGTAAGCGGTTGCAGTGAGCCGAGATCACAGCCTTGCACTCCAGCCTGGGTGATAGAGTGAGACTCTGTCTCAGGAAAGAGAAAAAAAGAAGCAGGCCAGGCATAGTGGCTCAAGCCTGTAATCCCAGCACTTTGGGAGGCCGAGGTGGGTGGATCACCTGAGGTCAGGTGATTGAGACCAGCCTGGCCAACATGGGGAAACCCTGTCTCTACTGAAAATACAAAAATTAGCCGGGCGTGGTGGCATACTCCTGTAATCCCAGCTACTTGGGAGGCTGAGGCAGGAGAATCGCTTGAACCCAGGAGGCAGAGGTTGCAGTGAACCAAGATTGCGCCGTTGCATTCCAGCCTGGGCAGCAAGAGTGAAAATCTGTCTCAAAAAAAAAAAAAAAAAAAAAAAAGAAAGAAAAAAAATACCAGATTTAAGTTCATGTGTGAGGTAGATATCCTTGAGGTGATTTCAAGAGAGGCTGAGAGAGGATATATACGTATATTCCAGGTAAATGAAACTAGGAACGCAAAGGGCTGAAGTTGAAGTAATGCTAAGGGACATATTCAGGGAACAGCAAATAGTCCAATTGAACAGAATCTTTGGGTTTGTAAAGTGAGTGATGAGAGAAAAATGGGAATTGAGCTTGATTGTGGAAGCACAGAATGTCATGCTATAGAGTTAGGTTATAGGCCGTAAAGTACTGGAAGGTATTTATGCTTTTTTATCTGAGTAGTTATAGGATTGGAGAAGCTGGGCTTTAGGAGAATGCTGAAGCACTGAGGATGATGGAGGGGAGGAGGGGAAGAATTCTTTTGTGCTGAGTAGCCACTATAACTACCCTGTCTAGGAGACACAGGAGCAGAGCCACTCCTGTTGTGCTGATATATTGCTGCTAGGGGAGGGGGCTGTCCTTTGTGCTCACTTAAACAAAGCTTCTTAAGGCCTCCTCTCCTTCCAGTTGTGGAGGACTCAGGGCTTGGTTGCTGCTTATTTCCCTTCACTGCATGGAATAAGCTGTCTTTGCCTTCTAGATAGTTAGAAGAAGCAGCAGCTGTGTACTATGAATATAATTCATAGAAATGTGGAGAGACTATATTTGAGGACAGTCTTCTAGTTTTCAGGTGAAATACTGTCTCACTAAAGAAGGTTAATTTTGCCTGCTGCCATAATAGTCAGTAGTCAGCAAATGTTGAAAGCACTGCAGAATGAAAAACAGGCAAGGATTCATACTAATGAAGTCAGTTCTGTTATCTAAGCATTTCCCTAGACTCCAGCCTGTGTTTTAAAGTTGAAAGCTGCTTCTAGTTTAATATGTTCTTTTAATTGTTGAATGTTAAAGAATTTTGTATTTTAAGTTACTGACATGAGATACACAGGTAATGGTTATGGTTATTCTTATCAAATATGGATTAACTGCTTGACATTATTATGAATAGTAAGGTATATATCTAAGTAAGTGGGTAATTTGGTGGCCAAACTAAGGTGTAGCACATAGAGAAAAAAACCTACTTCTTTACTACATTATTCATGAAATTTTCCAAGGTACCCCCTTTACTAAAAATGATTTGCTTGTTCTTGAGATACTTCATGGTAAAGTTGTTTCTGAATAAATTCAGAAATTTATTGTTAACCTCATTTTCATTTCAGTACCTCTTTATTTGAAATTGTTTTGCAACTGTGTTTTGTGATCCTTTTTTCTTAAAGAGATGAGGTCTTGCTATGTTGTCCAGGTTGGCCTCCAACTCCTGGGCTCTCAAGCAGTCCTACTGCCACAGCCTCTCAAGTATCTTGTCTTCCTATTTTTATCTCCTCTTCTAAACTTGAGCATTATGCTTCGGATAGTCTAAAATAGTTGATTATATAAAACTGATTTGTTTTGACTCCGGAGTACATTAGGCTAATACTTTCTTATTTGATTTTCCTTTCTAAATAGCCTTGCTTGGCTGGGCACTGTGGCTCACAGCTGTAATCCCAGCAGGTGTGGGAGGCTGAGCTGGGCGGATCACCTGAGGTCAGGAGTTTGAGACCAGCCTGACCAACATAGAGAAACTCCATCTCTACTAAAAATACAAAATTAGCCAAGTGTGGTGGTGCATGCCTGTAATCCCAGCTACTCAGGAGGCTGAGGCAGGAGAATTGCTTGAACCCCGGAGGTGGAGGTTGTGGTGAGCTGAGATCACGCCATTGCACTCCAGCCTGGGCAACAAGAACGAAACTCCATCTCAAAAAATAATAATAAATAAATAAAAATAAATAATAGCCTTGCTTATGCTAATATGATTAATTTACATTTCTTAGTACAGTTTTGTAGTTAAAGTAAACTCCTCATGATAGGCTGTGAGAAGATAATCTTGGATTCAGAATGTTTGTCTAAAAATTCATGGAGGATGAACTCCCTCTGTGCTGGTGAGAGCTGGCTGCAGGGCAGTTGTTTGCAAGTTGTTCCTCTGGCAAGCAGCATCGGTACCACCTGGTAATTTGTTAGAAACAGAGTCTTATCCCTACTATAGATGTGCTGAATAAGAAACTGGGGCTTGGGCCCAGCAGTTTGTTTAACACATCCTTCAGGTGATTTTGATGCGTGGTAAAGTTTTAGACTATTACTATGCGGTATTATAATAAAAGAGACCCCTTTCTTGATTTCTAGTGAATGGTATTTGGGACAGTAATTGACTTAGGATCTTTTTTTCTTAATTGACTGGCATGGAAAAGAAATGCTCTTTGTATTCTCAGGTGCAGATTTTGCACCCTGAATGAAAGTAATGGATACTCATAAGTGAGTAATTAAAATAACATGTAGGAACTTTGATCTTGAAATTTAATTTTCTTTCAGGAGGCAAAACCTTCAACTGAGGACTTGGGGGATAAGAAGGAAGGTGAATATATTAAACTCAAAGTCATTGGACAGGTGAGTTTCATTGTTTTTCTCTTTTGACTCCCCTTCAATGTGAATACTTTTTCACAGGAAAAAAAAAATTTAAGGCAAATTATTTAAAAATGACTATGTATGCATTTTAATTTACTGTGTATGCATCTGTTAGAGGTAGAAGAGGCCGATACTGTTTTTTAAATTGCTCTGCCAGGCAGTTTTAGATCACCTTAATTTTTCCCAATAGGAACGTTTTCTTGGTTAGTGTGCTTCAGGGGCAAATACAGTGAATACTATTAAGTGATAAGGCTAGGGACAACCTTAAGTAAAAGGCTTGTCAGCCCTTTTGCCGACCCTTTCCCCTTTTCTGGCCCCCTATTTCCCTAGAGTCTAGTCTGTATCTTATTGACTCTGAAATGTTAAGGTTAGCTAACAACTGTTGGAGGAATGAATCTGCATAGTTATGTGGGTTTTCTAAAGGACAAAAGACAGAGAATTGGTGGAATGGTGGACTCGCCCAGGCTGGAGTGCAGTGGTACTTCCATTGAAGTGTGACAGTACCATTTCCCTATATTCTCCCAAACATGGGATACTACCAGTCGTTAAATTTCGTTCACATATGCTAGGTAAAACATTCTTGGCCGGGCACAGTGGCTCAAGCCTGTAATCCCAGCACTTTGGGAGGCCGAGACGGGCGGATCACGAGGTCAGGAGATCGAGACCATCCTGGCTAACACGGTGAAACCCCGTCTCTACTAAAAAATACAAAAAACTAGCCGGGCGAGGTGGTGGGCGCCTGTAGTCCCAGGTACTCCGGAGGCTGAGGCAGGAGAATGGTGTAAACCCGGGAGGTGGAGCTTGCAGTGAGCTGAGATCCGGCCACTGCACTCCAGCCTGGGCCGCAGAGCGAGACTCCGTCTCAAAAAAAAAAAAAAAAAAAAATTCTTGTTTTTCATTTACCTAATAATAAGATATAATTTTTTTGGTCTGCTACATTTATATTCTTCGCTTAATTGTGTTCATACCCTTTTCCCATTTTTCTGTGATTATCTTATTTTGAAGACTTTTATTTTTTATTTTCAACATTTAAAAACATTTTTTTTTTTTTTTTTGAAATGTAGTTGTGCTCTTGTTGCCAGGCTGGAGTGCAGTGGCACGATCTTGGCTCACTGCTACCTCCACTCCCGGGTTCAAGCGATTCTCCTGCCTTAGTCTCCCGAGTAGCCGGGACTACAGGCGCCTGCCACGAAGCCCGACTAATTTTTTTTTTTTTATTTTTAGTAGAGATGGGGTTTCCCCGTGATGGCCAGGCTGGTCTCGAACTCCTGACCTCAGGTGATGTACCCGCCTCGGCCTCCCAAAGTGCTGGGATTACAGCCATGAGCCACCATGCCTGGCCTTATTTTGAAAACTTTTAAAAGATACAATTCACATACTATAAAATTCACTATTTTAAAGTATATAATTCAGTGACTTTAGTATATTCACAAGTGTGTGCAGCCATCACCACTGCCAATTCCAGAACATTTGCATTACCCCAAAAAGACACCCTGTACCCATTAGCAGTCGTTCCCCATCCTATTTCCTCTGGCCAGTGACAACCACGATTCTACTTCCTGTCTCTATGGGTTTGCCTTTTCTGGACATTACATATAAATGGAATCACAAGATATATGGCTTTTTTTTTTTTTTTAAGGCAAGAGTCTTGCTCTGTTACCCAGTCTGGAGTGCAGTGGCCTGATCTCAACTCACTGTGACCTCCACCTCCTGGGTTCAAGCAATCCTCCTGCCACAGCCTCCTAAGTAGCTGGGATTTCAGGTGTGCACCACCATGCCCAGCTAATTTCTGTATTTTTAGTAGAGACGGGGTTTCACCATGTTGGCCAGGCTGGTCTCAAACTCCTGACCTCAGATGATCTGCCTACCTCGGCCTCCCAAAGTGTTGGGATTACAGGCATGAGCCACCATGCCTAGCTTTGATATGTGGCTTTTTATTCTGGTTTGTTTCATCTTCTTTTCTTTCTTGCTTCCCTTGCTTCCCTGCTTCTCTCCCCCTCCCTCCCCTTCCCCCCCCCCCCCCCCGCCCCTACCCTATCTCCCCCAACCCCCTCTCCCTCTCCAGGGGTGTCACTATGTTGCTCAGGCTGGTCTTGAACTCCTGGGCTTAAGTGATCTCCCACTTTGACCTAAATCCCTTGCTGGGATTATAGGTGTGAGACACTATGCCTGGCCTGGCTTCTTTCTTTTAGCATGTTTTCAAGGTTCATTCATGCTGTAGCATGTATCAGTACTGTATTCCTTTTAATGGCTGAATTCTGTTCCATTGTATGGGTAGAATATATTTCATTTTCCATTTATCAGTTGATGGATATTTAGTTTGTCTCCATATTTTGGCTACTATTAATATGTTGCTGTGAACATTCATGTGTGTTTTTGTGTGGACGTATGTTTTTAGCTCCCTTGGATATATACCTAGGAGTGGAATTTCTGGTCTAGTATGCAACTGTGTGTTTTACTTTTTGAGGAACTGCCGAATTGTTGTAGCAGTGGCCTTGCCATCTTACGTTCCTAGCAGCAACATATGAGGGTTACAGTTTTTCCATATTCTGGTCAACACTTGTAATTATCCATCTGTTTGGTTATAATCCTAGTGGGTGTGAAGTAGTATCTCACTGTGGTTTCAACTTGCACTTTCCTGATGGCTAATGATGCCAAGCATTTTTCTATGTACTTATTGGCCGTTACTACATCTTCTTTGGAAAAATGAAGATCTTTAGATCTTTTGCCCATTTTTAAATTGGGTTAGTTGTCTTTTTATTGTTGAGTTGTAATATGTCTTTTATTCTGGGTATTATACCTTTATCATATATATGATTTGCATAGATTTTCTCCTGTCTTTGAGTTGCCTTTTCACTTTCTTGATTTTATTCTTTGCAGTATAAAGTTTTTAATTTTGGTGAATTAAGTTCATCTGTATTTTCTTTTATTGCTTGTAATTTATCTAAGAAACCATTGCCTAATCCAGGGTCACAAAGGTTTACGCTTGTGTTTTAAGAGTTTTAAGGCTGGGTGCAATGGCTCACACCTATAATCTCAGCACTTTGGGAGGCTGAGGTGGGCAGATTGCTTGAGCTCAGGAGCTGGAGACCAGCCTGGGCAACATGGCAAAACCCCATCTCTACAAAAAATATAAAAAATTAGTCGGGCATGGTGGCACATGCCTGTAGTCCCAGCTACTCAGGAGGCTGAGAGGGAAGAATCACTTGCGCCTGGGAGGTCAAGGCTGCAGTGAGCTGTGATCACATGACTGCACTCCAGTCAGGGTGACAGAGTGAGACCCTGTCTCAAAAAAAAAAAAAAGTTTTATGGTTTTATTTATAGTTTTAGCTCTTACATTTAAATGTTTAATCATTTTGAGTAATTTTTGTATGGGTGTTTGTCCCAGACCATTAGTTGAAAAGACTGTCCTTTCCTCACTGAATTGTTCTGGTATCCTTGTCAAAAAATTGACTATAGATATAAGGGTTTATTTCTTGGCTCTCAATTTTATGACATTGATCTATATGTCCATATGCCATGGAATATCTTTAAGAATTATTAATTTGTGGGATTTTAAAAAACATTGTCTTCATTTTCCTTGTCTGTTACATGTTATGAACATTTCCTCCAGTATGTCTTAACTTTTGTTTATGGCATCTTTTACTATACAGATGTTTTATGTTTTTATTAAGTCAAATTTATCCACCTCTTTTTTAATGGTTTTTAGGTTAAAATCATGCTTTGCAATAGGGCATCCCAAGACCAAGATTAGGGGAAAAAAATTCTCCCTTGAGGGGAATATATTGAGAATTTTATTTTATTTTTTGATGCAGAGCCTTGTTCTGTCGCCCAGGCTGGAGTGCAGTGGTACTTCCAACTCACTGCAACGTCTGCCTCCCGGGTTCAAGCAATTCTCCTGCCTCAGCCTCCCGAGTAGTTGGGGTTACAAGCAACTGCACTACACCTGGCTAAGTTTTTATATTTTTAGTAGAGATAGGGCTTCATCATGTTGGCCAGGCTGGTCTTGAACTCCTGACCTTGTGATCTGCCCGGCTCGACCTCTCAAAGTGTTGGGATTACAGGCGTGAGCCACTGTGCCTGGCCAAAAAAATTTTAATGTTAGCTCTTTAATTCATCTGGAAGTGATTTTTTTTTTTCGAGACGGAGTCTCATTCTGTTGCCCAGGCTGGAGTACGGTGGCGAGATCTCAGTTCACTGCAACCTCCGCCTCCTGGGTTCAGGCGATTCTCCTGCCTCACCCTCCCGAGTAGATAGGATGACAGGCATGCGCCACGACGCCTGGCTACTTTTTTTTGTATTTTTAGTAGAAATGGCGTTTTACCATGTTGGTCAGGCTGGTCTTGAACTCCTGAACTCAAATGATCCGCCAGCCTTGGCCTCCAAAAGTGTTAGGATTACAGGCATGAGCCACCACGCCCAGCCTGGAAGTGATTTTAATGTATATAGCATGAGGTTTGCTGTAGAATTTTATCTGTTTATGAAATGGTCTATATGGAGATAATTTTATTTCTTCATAGTTAAAGTCACAAGCAAAAATATTGTAAATGTGCAGCTTCTGCAGATACACATTTGTGAATGTAGTCATGAAGTTTGGCTTTGAAATTTTAATTATGCAAGTACCTGTATTTTTTTCTGATGGTTGGCTGATAGTTTGTTTCACAATCTGAGTAGAATAAAATAATTTTTCGTCCCACAAATCAGTTTGACTAACTCAGGTTCTTACTCATTTTACTAATGTGAGAGAAACCAGATTCCATGTGATTTTTTTTTTTTTTGTGATGGAGTCCTGCTCTGTCGCCCAGGCTGGAGTGCAGTGGCGCGTTCTTGGCTCACTGCAATCTCCACCTCCTGGGTTCAAGCGATTCTTCTTCCTCAGTCTCCTGAATAACTGGGACTACAGGTGTGCACCACCATACCTGGCTAATTTTTGTATTTTTAGGAGAAACGGGGTTTCACAATTTTGGCCAGGCTGGTCTTGAACTCCTGACCTTGTGATCCGCCTGCCTCGGCCTCCCAGAGTGCTGGGATTATAGGCATGAGCCACCGCGCTCAGCCCCATGTGGTGATTTTTTTATGGCAGGAATAAATTTCTCAGTCTCTTATTTTATAGTATATGCTCTTCTCCTAGATGATCACCTTCAGTGACACCTCACTTGGGAGGACAGACTTTTTGTTTTGAGTTGCTATTGGGATAAATAAAAGATGTGATGGTTCATCTTTTATTTTGAGAATAGAGTGGCCATCCAGTAATGAAGGAATGCATTTACTTAGGCTTTTACTTCTACTGATAATTTTAACACTCAAGACTGATTAACTTTGTTTTACTCAGTTTCTTTTGTAATGGGTATACAGTAGCTTTGAGGATGATTACAGTGTTTTAAGAAAACCTGTTAAGAATGCTAAAAAGAATATTGTGGTGGAAAAATACAGGTTACAAGGTTTATGTTTCTATTTGCACTATATTTGTAATTAAATAATTTGGTTCAAGTAAAGCAAATGGTTTATACAAAGAGGGATAATTTTTTTCTCTTTTATCTCCTTAGGATAGCAGTGAGATTCACTTCAAAGTGAAAATGACAACACATCTCAAGAAACTCAAAGAATCATACTGTCAAAGACAGGTTTGTCCATTTTGGTATTTATTAAGTACAATGCTTTGTCGTTAATTTTTCTTTCTTTTTTTTTATAGAAGGTTGTCAAAAGAAAAATCCTGTTTTATTTTCACCATTAGCAACTCAAGGAAAACACTCTTATCATTTCTTGTACCCTGTTTAATTGCTTTTTTTGGTCCTGTGGCCCATTTTAAAGTTTAAATTCGTAAGATGTGGAACTAGTTTGAAAAGTAACTCAGAGTTGTAAAGAGAGCTCAAATGAATGTTTCTATCTTGATGGCTTACCAGTATATATAGCAAGAAAGGCAAGTAATTTTTTGGTGATTACTATGAATTTTTTTGTAATTCTAATCATGAGTGTTTAGCCATATGTTAAATTTAAGTAGTAGTAGTATTAGTATATTATCTCTTTTTTTTTTTTTTGAGATGGAGTTTTGCTCTTGTTGCCCAGGCTGGAGTGCAATGGCGCGATCTTGGCTCACCGCAACCTCCGCCTCCCGAGTTCAAGTGATTCTCCTGCCCCAGCCTCCCAAGTAGCTGGGTTTACAGGCATGCACTACCACAACCAGCTAATTTTGTATTTTTAGTAGAGATGGGGTTTCTCCATGTTGGTCAGGCTGGTCTCTAACTCCAGACCTCAGGTATCCGCCCACCTCGGCCTCCCAAAGTACTGGGATTACAGGTGTGAGCCACCACACCTGGCCTTATAAAATAGGTTTTGAAAATAAATGTAATTGGAATTAGTATGAGACAATCAAGATATATTTTAAGTGAAATTATGATTTAATAGGCAAGAAATATATGTTTAATCAGTCTGTTAAACTGAATTATAGGCTGGGTGCAGTGGCTCACGCCTGTAATCCCAGCACTTTGGGAGCCTGAGGTGGGCAGATCACCTGAGGGCACGAGTTCAAGACCAGCCTGGCCAACATGGCAAAACCTTGTTTCTACTAAAAATACAAAAATTAGCCAGGTGTGGAGGCATATGCCTGTAATCCCAGCTACTTGGGAAGCTGAGGCAGGAGAATCACTTGCATCTGGTTTCAGTGAGCTGAGCTCATGCCACTGCACTCCAACCTGGGTGACAGAGCAAGACTCCATCTCCAAAAAAAAAAAAAAGGAAAAAAAAAATGAATTATATTACATAATATTAACTCAGGTATTGTAAGTTTTATTTTTATGTATTTATTTATTTGAGATGGAGTCTTGCTCTGTTGCCCAGGCTGGAATGCAGTGGTGCGATCTCAGCTCACTGTAACCTGCAGCTCCCTGGTTCAAGCGATTCTCCTGCCTCAGTCTCCCGAGTAGCTGGGATTACAGGCATGCATCACCACTCCCGGCTAATTTTTGTATTTTTACTAGTGGTGGGGTTTCACCATGTTGGTCAGGCTGGTCTCGAACTCCTGACCTCGTGATCCGCCCGCCTCGGCCTCCCAAAGTCCTGGGATTACAGGCGTGAGCCACCTTGCCTGGCCTGTAGATTTCATGTTTAGAAGGTTTGCTTTTAACAGTTTAAATTTGTAACTAGGCTGGGCGCCGTGGCTCAAGCCTGTAATCCGAGCACTTTGGGAGGCCGAGACGGGCGGATCACAAGGTCAGGAGATCGAGACCATCCTGGCTAATACGGTGAAACCCCGTCTCTATTAAAGAATACAAAAAACTAGCCGGGCGACGAGGGCGCCTGTAGTCCCAGCTACTTGGGAGGCGGAGGCAGGAGAATGGCGTAAACCCGGGAGGCGGAGCTTGCAGTGAGCTGAGATCCGGCCACCGCACTCCAGCCTGGGCGACAGAGCCAGACTCCGTCTCAACAAAAAAAAAAAAAAAAAAAAAAAAAAATTGTAACTAACATAAAAATAACTTATAAGAAAGAGAGACTAGGTGTTAGGATAAGTAAAACAATAAGCATTTTTGTCTCTTCTGTTTTTGTAGATTTTAATTGTTTAACTTAATAAAATCTCATTAATTGGGGTTCAACTACTTCACATTTGTAATAATTTGGGTGTTAAAATTGAGATGAAATTCATCAGGGGAAAAAAACATTTATTGAAATCTCAATTATGTGTACTGTGCCATAAGTATTTAAGATACATTGTCGGCCGGGCGCAGTGGCCTCTAATCCCAGCACTTTGGGAGGCTGAGGCAGGCAGATCACAAGGTCAGGAGTTCGAGATCAGCCTGACCAACATGGTGAAACCCCGTCTGTACTAAAAATACAAAAATTAGCTGGGCATGATGGTGCACACCTGTAATCCCAGCTACTCGGGAGGCTGAGGCAGAAGAATCATTTGAACCCAGGAGGTGGAGGTTGCAGTGAGCTGAGATCTTGCCATTGCACTCCAGCCTGGGTGGCAGAGTGAGACTCCTTCTCAAAAAAAAAAGAAAAAGATTCATTGTCATTTAATTTTCATAACTCTGAAGAAAATTCGTACAGTCTTTTTTTTTTTTGAGACGGAGTCTTGCTCTGTCGCCTGGGCTGGAGTGCAGTGGCCGGATCTCAGCTCACTGCAAGCTCCGCCTCCCGGGTTTACGCCATTCTCCTGCCTCAGCCTCCCGAGTAGCTGGGACTACAGGCGCCCGCCACCTCGCCCGGGTAGTTTTTTGTATTTTTTAGTAGAGACGGGGTTTCACCGTGTTAGCCAGGATGGTCTCGATCTCCTGACCTCGTGATCCGCCCGTCTCGGCCTCCCAAAGTGCTGGGATTACAGGCTTGAGCCACCGCGCCCTGCTCATACAGTCTTTACAACCCCCATCTATAGGCCAGGGAATTTTTTTTTTTTTTTTTTTTTTTTTTTTGAGACAGAGCCTTAGTCTGTTGCCTAGGCTAGAATGCAGTGGTGCCATCTTAGCTCACTGCAATCTCCACCTCCTGGACTCGAGTGATTCTCATGCCTCAGTCTCCTGAGTAGCTGGGATTACAGGCACCTGCCACCAGGCCTGGCCAATTTTCGTATTTTTATTTTTTTTGTATTTGTATTTTTTTTTTTAGACAGGTCTTGCTCTGTCACCCAGGTTGGAGTGCAGTGACATGACCTTGGCTCACTGCAACCTCCACCTCCCAGGTTTAAGTGATTCTTCTGTCTCAGTCTCCCGAGTAGCTGGGATTACAGGTGCGTGCCACCTTGCTAGGCTAATTTTTGTATTTTTGGTAGAGATGGAGTTTCACCATGTTGGCCAGGCTGGTCTCAAACTCCTGACCTCAAGAGACCCACCCGCCTCGGCCTCCCAAAGTGCTGGGATTACAGGCTGAACTACCGCGCCTGCCCCATAATTTTTGTATTTTTAGTAGAGACAGTTTCATTATGTTGGCCAGGCTGGTCTCAAACTCCTGACTTCAAGTGAGCCATCTCTCCCCTTTCAGCTATTTTTGTTGAAGAGCGATTAGGAAAATGTATACTAATATATTTTGTAATATTTATGGTGCTATCTGTGCCATCCAGGTTTATGGTAGATTAGCTAGCTAGCCATTTGTGCTTTACCAAATTTTATGATTTAATCTGTTTAAAACCAATTTTGCCAGTATAGTTTAAAGCTAGTGAGGGTGCTCATCCAGTTTCTGATCTGATCTTTTGTGCTAGCTTACCAATTTAGGGCAAAATGAATTGAGTAGTGGTCAAGAGCACAGGCTTAGAAACAGGTTTGGGCTTAAATTCTTCGCTAGCTCTAAGCCTTAGGTTCCCTAGCTGTAACATGAAGATAAGGTGATAATACCTACCTTCCAGGGTTATTGTGTTATGATTATGTATGTAAAGAATTGGTACAGGGATGGCTTTGCAAATAGTTGCTACTCAGTATATGGTATTTATGATTGAATTAGCTAATTTTATTTTCTATGTAGTGTTCTAAGACTTTCATGCTTGCTTTTTGTGCATCAAAGTTACCATTATGTTTTCTAAGATTTGTGTGTGTATGTATATGTTATTATTATTATCTTTACCTTTTTAGGGCGTTCCAATGAATTCACTCAGGTTTCTCTTTGAGGGTCAGAGAATTGCTGATAATCATACTCCAAAAGAAGTGAGTATACTTTTTTCCTGAGTCAAGGAAAAATTTAAATTCTCCTTTGAGCAGTTTTGTTCACTGGTATTAAACTGCCCTTTTCTTGAATATTCTCTGATTTAAATGGTATATCATTTGTCGGAGGGAAGAAATAATGTTTTGGGTTGAACTTCCCATATAGTACCTTCAAAAGTGCCAATAAAAAGGGCAGTGAGTACTGAAATGTCATAGGGCACATGCTACATCCTTTTTGAAGATGGACAAATGTTCCTCAAATTTGGTAAATTTCTGGTATACTTTCATGGTAATGGTAACATTAATGGCTGGATTTTGATTTTTGACATATTTTGAGAATGTTAATACAGAAGCATAGTGTATATTAATATATTTGGCTCTGTCATCTTGTTTTATCCTTTTTTTAATGCTTCTCTGTCTTCATTTAAGTTTTTTTTTTTTTTTTTTTTTTTTTTTTTGAGGCGGAGTCTCGCTCTGTCGCCCGGACTGGAGTGCAGTGGCCAGATCTCAGCTCTCTGCAAGCTCTGCCTCCCGGGTTTACGCCATTCTCCTGCCTCAGCCTCCCGAGTAGCTGGGACTACAGGTGCCCGCCACCTCGCCCGGCTAGTTTTTTTTGTATTTTTAGTAGAGACGGGGTTTCACCATGTTAGCCAGGATGGTCTCGATCTCCTGACCTTGTGATCCGCCCGTCTCAGCCTCCCAAAGTGCTGGGATTACAGGCTTGAGCCACCACGCCCGGCCTTTTTTTTTTTTTTTGAGACGGAGTCTCTCTCTGCCACCGAGGCTGGAGGTGCAGTGGCACGATCTTGGCTCACTGCAAGCTCTGCCTCCCGGGTTCATGACATTCTCCTGCCTCAGCCTCCGTAGTAGCTGGGACTACAGGTGCCCACCACCATGCCTGGCAAATTTTTTGTATTTTTTAGTAGAGACAGGGTTTCACTGTGTTAGCCAGGATGGTCTTGATCTCCTGACCTTGTGATCCGCCCGCCTCGACCTCCCAAAGTGCTGGGGTTACAGGTGTGAGCCACCACGCCCGGCCTTAATTTTTTTATTCTATGAGCAGTTTTCTTTGCTTTTATATTCCACTCATCTTCCCTGTATAGAGATATCTCAAAGTAGTGTTTGTGTGTGTGTGTGTGTGTATCTATATACATAGATTCCCATCATACACAGAGTAACATTACTGATATTTCTGATAGTGGGAACAATATAGGGTTATTGGTTTTTTATTTTGAAAACATTTCAAACTTACTGAATTGTGAGAATTGTATAATACTCTCCTGTATATCTGATCCTTAGATTCACCAATTAAAATTGCATAGCATTTGGGTCAGGCACGGTGGCTAATACTTGTAATCCTAGTACTTTGGGAGGCCAAGGTGGGTGGATTGCTTGAGTCCTGGAGTTTGAGACCAATCTGGGCAATATGATGAAAACCCGTCTCTACTAAAAATAAAAAATTTGTCCGGGTGCAGTGACTTACACCTGGAATCACAGCACTTTGGGAGGCCAAGGGGGGTGGATCACGAGGTCAGGAGTTTGAGACTAGCCTGACCAATATGGTGAAACCCCATCTCTACTAAAAATACAATAATTAGCCAGGCATGGTGGCGTGCGCCTCTAGTCCCAGCTACTTGGGAGGCTGAAGCAGAAGAATCATTTGAACCCGGGGGGCAGAGGTTGCAGTGAGCCGAGATCATGCCACTGCACTCCAGTCTGGGCAACAGAGTGAGACTCTGTCTCAAAAAAGAAAAAAAATTAACTAGGCTTAGTGGTACATGCTTGTAGTCCCAGCTACTAGGAGGGCTGAGGTGGAAGGATCACTTGATCTCAGGAGGTTGAGGCTGCAGTGAGCCCTGGTCATGTCACTGTGCTCCAGCCTAGGTGACAGAGGGAGAACCTGTCTCAAAAATAAATAAATAAAAATAAAATAAAATAAAATAACATTGTGTAGCATTTGATAGCTGGGATTGGTGGTGCATGCCTATAGTTCTAGCTACTTGGGAGGCTGAAGTGGGAGGATCACTTGAGTGAGCCCAAGAGTTCCAGATGAGCCTGGAAACAGAGCGAGGAGTCCTCTGTCTCAAAAAAAAAAAAAAAAAGTATGTTTTTCTAGTATAACTACTAGAATGTAGTCATAGCTCACTGCAGCCACAAACTCCTGGGCTCAAGCAATCCTAACTATCACTATCAGCCTCCTGAATAGCTGGGATTATAGGCATGTGCCACCATGCTCTGCTCACTTTTAAATTTTTTATAGAGATGGAGTCTCCCTGTGTGCCCAGGCTTTGATCACTTAGTTTAAGTGTTGTCTTTTTTTTTTTTTTTAAACTTTGTAGTTAACTGTTTTTCCTGTTACAATTAAGTAATTTGAGGGGACACACTTTGAAACTATGCAAATATCCCCTTTCTCATGAAATTTTCCCCTTAGGTTTAGTATTCACCACCTTCTTGAACACTTCCTTCTTCCTTACTTTCTGGCACAGTAAGAAGTTCCAAACTCATCTTTTACTTTCCTTGACCTAACTTGTCGTAATCTCTGGGACTGTACAGTTGATATCCAATACATTTTACTGACACATGCCTTACACATTCCTTGTAATTAAGAGATTATCTTTTCAGAGGAATGTTGGGGCAGTGGGAGAGAGTAGGTATTTTAGGGAGTGACGCTTCTGTGCTGTTGTTCACTTGTCTCAATTAATGTACTTCTTGAAGTTTGTAGCTTTATATTCTTTATAGCTCAAGGACTCCTGCTGTCTTCCTGTTTTGAAGGTTTCTAATAACATTTGGAATTTTATCCCTTGCAGTGTTTACCATGCTATATGGGCAATTAAAATTGTTTTAAAAGCATCTTTTTTTTTTTTTTTTGAGATGGAGTTTTGCTTTTGTTGCCCAGGCTGGAGCACAATGGCGCAATCTTGGCTTACCGCAGCCTCTGCCTCCTGGGTTCAAGTGATTCTCCTGCCTCAGCCTCCTGAGTAGCTGGGATTACAGGCATGCGCCACTATGCCTGGCTAATTTTGTATTTTTAGTAGAGATGGGGTTTCACCATGTTGGTCAGGCTCGTCTCAAACTCCTGACCTCAGGTGATCTGTGCGCCCCGCGCCCCCCCCTCCCCCCCGCCTGGCCCCGGCCCCGGTCCCGGCCCCTCAGCCTCCAAAGTGCTGAGATTACAGGCGTGACCCACTGCGCCCGGCCTAAGAGCATCTTTAATAATTACTTAAATATTCATATATGTTCTACAACCAAGATAGCTTAGCACTACTAGAGCCATTCTGATCACTTTAAAATCCTAAATTCGCATGTGTTATGTTTAGATTTCTTAACATACTTAATTTTCATATTTAAAATTCTGCACAAAAATGTTACCTATAAAATTAAAAACTTTTTGGTCACAGTGGCCCACGCCTGCAATCCTAGCACTTTGGGAGGCCGAGGCAGGCTGGATCACTGCAGGTCAGGAGTTGAGACCAGCCTGGGCAACATGGCGAAATCCCATCTCTACTAAAAATAGAAAAAGTAGCCGGGTATGGTGGCACACACTTGTAGTGCCAGCTACTCAGGAGGCTGAGGTGGGAGGATTGGTTGAGCCCAGGATGCTGAGGTTGCAGTGAGCTGAGGTTGAGCCCAGGAGGCTGAGGTTGCAGTGAACTAAGATTGTGCCACTGTCCTCCAGCCTGGGCAATATAATGAGACCCTGTCTCAAAACAAAAACAAACAAAAAACAAACAAAAACAAAAAACAAATTAGAATATATCCTATTATTAAACTATCATTTAAACTATTAAGTACATGTTTCATTAGATTTAAAAGTTATTTAACATAGCTGTCAAAAACACTTCAGTTTTATATAGCGAATAAACTGGGAAGTAAAATTGACTCAGGAAAGTAAGATGAATGACTCAACAGACAGAAGGAAAGACACCTCTATGTTCTTTAGATTAAAGAAAACAGGATTCTTAATATTAGAGGAGTGTAAGTATGGGTCACACTTGGATCTCTTTGCACTTTTAAATTAGTGGCCACATAATTGTAGTCAATTTAAAAACTGCTTTTATATTCTACTAACATTTTTCTTTCCTCTTACAGCTGGGAATGGAGGAAGAAGATGTGATTGAAGTTTATCAGGAACAAACGGGGGGTCATTCAACAGTTTAGATATTCTTTTTATTTTTTTTCTTTTCCCTCAATCCTTTTTTATTTTTAAAAATAGTTCTTTTGTAATGTGGTGTTCAAAACGGAATTGAAAACTGGCACCCCATCTCTTTGAAACATCTGGTAATTTGAATTCTAGTGCTCATTATTCATTATTGTTTGTTTTCATTGTGCTGATTTTTGGTGATCAAGCCTCAGTCCCCTTCATATTACCCTCTCCTTTTTAAAAATTACGTGTGCACAGAGAGGCCACCTTTTTCAGGACATTGCATTTTCAGGCTTGTGGTGATAAATAAGATCGACCAATGCAAGTGTTCATAATGACTTTCCAATTGGCCCTGATGTTCTAGCATGTGATTGCTTCACTCCTGGACTGTGACTTTCAGTGGGAGATGGAAGTTTCTCAGAGAACTGAACTGTGGAAAAATGACCTTTCCTTAACTTGAAGCTACTTTTAAAATTTGAGGGTCTGGACCAAAAGAAGAGGAATATCAGGTTGAAGTCAAGATGACAGATAAGGTGAGAGTAATGACTGACTCCAAAGATGGCTTCACTGAAGAAAAGGCATTTTAAGATTTTTTAAAAATCTTGTCAGAAGATCCCAGAAAAGTTCTAATTTTCATTAGCAATTAATAAAGCTATACATGCAGAAATGAATACAACAGAACACTGCTCTTTTTGATTTTATTTGTACTTTTTGGCCTGGGATATGGGTTTTAAATGGACATTGTCTGTACCAGCTTCATTAAAATAAACAATATTTGTAAAAATCGTACTAATGCTTATTTTATTTTAATTGTATAGAAATAAAAAAGAAAATGCCTAAAATAAGGTTTTCTTGCATAAATACTGGAAATTGCACATGGTACAAATTTTTTCTTCATTACTGTACAGTTATGATGTTAATGACTTTGAAGCACTGAAAGTTCCTGAAGTGCCTTCTGAATCAAGGATTTAATTAAGGCCACAATACCTTTTTAATATTCAGTGTTCTGTTTTTTTGAAAACTTGATATTCCTGTATGGTGCATATATATGATGCAGTTACCTAATCATGTTGAATAAATGGGCATGCCAAAATTGCTTAATTGATTTTTATCGATAATCTCAATTCTTCCTTTAACAGTGTACAAAATGGTAAGGTTTGGTATATTTTATGTTTTCCTTTTATTTCTTTATATCTTTTTTTTTTTTTTTGAGATGGGGTCTCTTTCTGTCACCCAGGCTGGAGTACAGTGGTGTTATCTTGGCTCACTGCAACCTCTACCTCCCGGGTTCAAGTGATTCTTCTGCCTCAGCCTCCTGAGTAGCTGGGACTACAGGCGCGTGCCACTACGCCCGGCTAATTTTTGTATTTTTAGTAGAGATGGGGTTCACCATGTTGGCCAGGATGATCTCGATCGCTTAACCCTGTGATCTGCCCGCGTCGGCCTCCCAAAGTGCTGGGATTACAGGCGTGAGACACCGGGCCTGGCCCAGCCATATTTATTTATATCTTAAATATTTAAACTTTGTGTAAAATTAAAATATCAGATTAGTTTGTTCCTATTAGAGTGCTTAACTTTTCCTTTTAATGCTGAGTCACAGAATTTACTGCATGTGTGCATACATACAGTCCAGTTTCATGTTATCTCAAATAGAGTGTCATCTAACTAGTTGAGAAGATCAAATAAAACCCACTTTGAATGCATTTTGTAAACTATTACAGCTTACACACCTACTCAGGTCGAACCTTTTGAGAAAGAAATTGATTGGCTTGATCTTCTAATTCTTATGTTTGACCCTAACTGAAAAATTATTTGTATGGTGTAAGTTAGAGCTTTTAGATTGTCACCTGATATTTATGATTATATTCATTAAACAGTGATTAGGAACTAGGCCCATTTTAAGAAAATCCTCATGAGCTGCATATTTCTGTCAAGACTGAATAACAGATCTGATTGGGTATTTGAACTATTTGAATCTGTAGTTTCGTATCTTAATTTTGTTTGTGTCTCTAAATGTCTGAAGGCTCTCAGGATTTAGGTGGTGGGACTTAGCTACTGGGGAAGTAATTTTTTTTTTTTTTTTTTTTTTTTTTTTTGAGACGGAGTCTCGCTCTGCCGCCCAGGCTGGAGTGCAGTGGCCGGATCTCAGCTCACTGCAAGCTCCGCCTCCCGGGTTCACGCCATTCTCCTGCCTCAGCCTCCCGAGTAGCTGGGACTACAGGCGCCCGCCACGGCGCCCGGCTAGTTTTTTGTATTTTTAGTAGAGACGGGGTTTCACCATGTTAGCCAGGATGGTCTTGATCTCCTGACCTCGTGATCCGCCCGTCTCGGCCTCCCAAAGTGCTGGGATTACAGGCTTGAGCCACCGCGCCCGGCCGTAATTTTTTTGTTTTTAGTTTTTTGGATTCTAAATGTGTTGCACTCTGCTATGGTTAACTTAAATTTGTGCTTATCTGATTAGCAGTGCTGATAAAATAGGCATTTCACAACAAAAATTTTAACAGATTATCGGATTTCTGAAGGGACCTTGGATAACGTTTAGTGAAGCCACTCTTATCTGGTGCTTGACTGCAACATCCTAATCTGTAAAAGAAGGGAGAAAATAAAGTCAGCAATGGTAATTTTCCCCCACAAGGATGTTTTCCTTAAGTATTTGTTCTGTTGTGGGTTGAATTATTTGAGATGCTCCTTTCTTATCTGATTAAGTAGTATTAAATGAATTGATTGAATGAATGTTCAGATAGGGTCCACAAGCTTGAGAAAACGTTTAGATGACATATTTAAGTTCAGTATGACTGATATTATCTAGTTTAACTTTTATTTCTATTTAATTTTTACATAAAACAAGGAGTTAAAATAAGGATCAAATCTAAGCAAGTCCAGCAACAGCAATACAGAATACAAATAGGTTGGATTTTTGAGTTGTAAAGGTGTAATTTCTGTAGAAAGCAAATACCTTACAAACATTAATGAGGAATTGGAGGGGATTACTTGCAAATATTAAGCTTTTCATCTGTGGACAGTGAACTACAGAGTAGGGCCAAAGGAAATTTGTGAAAAAATTCAGGTTCATATGCTCTGGATTTAAATAACATCCTTTTATGTAACTTGTATGTTAAAAATAGCTTTCTTCATCCATTTTGTTAAAGGGGTATTTTATTAAATATTAAAAGAGAGATGTTAAATATCTAATCAGGTCTCAGCCTGGGCCAGGCACAGCGACTCGTGCCTGTAACCCCAGCACTTTGGAAGGCTGAGGCAGGCAGATCACTCGAGACCAGGAGTTTGAGACCAGCCTGAGCAACATGACGAAACCCCGTCTATACTAAAAATACACAAATTAGGCAAGTGCGGTGATGCGTGCCTGTAGTCCCAGCTACTTGGGAGGCTGAGGTGGGAGGATCGTCTGAGCCCAGGAGGTCAAGGCTGCAGTGAGCTGTGATTGTGCCGCTGCACTCTAGCTTGGGTGACAGAGCGAGACCCTGTCTTTAAAAAAAAAAAAAAAAAAAAGACATCCTGGTAGAGTCAGTGTAATTTGGGAGGCTGAGGTGGGAGGATCGTCTGAGCCCAGGAGGTCAAGGCTGCAGTGAGCTGTGATTGTGCCGCTGCACTCTAGCTTGGGTGACAGAGCGAGACCCTGTCTTTAAAAAAAAAAAAAAAAAAAAAAAAAAAAGACATCCTGGTAGAGTCAGTGTAATTTTTCAACTGGGGAAATTTTGTGAGTGGTTAATTCTTCAGGGCACAGGGGCTAAAACTCAAGATTTATTAATGTTCAGAGCTCTAGAATAATGCTGCCGAATAGAACGTCCTGTCATGGAAATATTCTACATCTGTGCTTTCCAGTACTGTAGCTGGTAACCACACATGACCTGAGCACTTGAAATGGGGGTGTTGTGATTGAAGAATGTTTTAACAAGTTTAAATAGCTACATGCGGCTGGTGCTGTGTTACTCAGCAGTGCAGCGCTAGAATCTGTACTTTGAGGATGTGAGAATGGCCTCACAAAACAGCTCATTTTGCTGAAATGAACATTTATCAAGTGATTGCAAATATACCTTGTTCTAAATAGACATTAAGTTTTAGATTCTTAGGGTGAAATGACTGTGGTTTTGCTTTATAGAGAGGTATAAAATTCTTAATATATATATTTGAATATATAAATTAGTTTCTCTGAGCTAACTCAAAATTATTTGTATTACAAAATTTTCATTTATCTACAACTCTTTCAGATACATTGACTGAAATGAAATACTTTGACTATCCTAAGACCACGTTAGTGTTTCAGGCTGAAATTATGGGCAGTTTTAGGCTCCAAGGCTTCTGGATTTATGTGGTTCTGGAGAACATAAAGGATTTAGGTGCATGAAGAGTTCAATTGGTCTGAACAAAGTGTGTGAGTTGTGGAGGGGTGATGGAAATGGAGTTTCCAGAGTAGAGAATATCTTAGGTGTGGGTTGAGGTTAACCAGATGAAATGGAAGTAACTGGGCTCAGAATGGAACTTTTTTTTTTTCTTAAGAGACAGGGTCCCACTCTGTCACCCAGGCTGCAGTACAGTGGCACTGTACTCGGTGCAGCCTGGAACTCCTAGGCTCAAGCAATCCTTCTGCTTCAGCCTCCTGAGCAGCTGGGATTATAGGCACACCCCACCATGCCTGGCTAATTTAAACATTTTTTATAAAGATGGGGTTTCCACTATGTTGCCTAGGATGGTCTCGAACTCCTGGCCTCAAGCAAGCCTCCCGCCTTAGCCTCTCAAAGTGCTGGGATTACATGGATGAGCCACCATGCCTGGCCCCTGGAACTTTATTTTTTTAATTTATTTATTTTTTTTGAGACGGAGTCTCGCTGTGTCGCCCAGGCTGGAGTGCAGTGGCCGGATCTCAGCTCACTGCAAGCTCCGCCTCCCTAGGTTCACGCCATTCTCCTGCCTCAGCCTCCCGAGTAGCTGGGACTACAGGCGCCCGCCATCTCGCCCGGCTAGTTTTTTTGTATTTTTTTTAGTAGAGATGGGGTTTCACAGTGTTAGCCAGGATGGTCTCGATCTCCTGACCTCGTGATCCGCCCGTCTCAGCCTCCCAAAGTGCTGGGATTACAGGCTTGAGCCACCGCGCCCGGCGGAACTTTATTATAAAGGGAAATTTCTCCTTTTCTGTCACCACCTCCCAACTTACTTTTTAGTTTTCTTCTAGCCTTAAGGCCTGGGTATTTGTAGGAACTGGAAATAAGAGTAAACCCATGGTCTGGAAATGTTATGTGTCCACTGCAGACCACTGGCTTCCTTATGGAGTTCTTGATGGAAATGAAGATGTTTCTTCAAGGCAGCTTTTTGCCTAAGGAGACAACCCCACCCCCAATTCCAGTAATGATTAAGCACCCTAGAAATTGTCCTCATAAGCCAGCAGGATAACTTGAGATTCAAATAACTTTGGGCTGTTGATCTTGGATTTTAGTGGAAGATCATACTCTTCATTTAGTAAATTTACACACAAGGTTTGGAGTACCATGAGCCTCCTATTGGAAAAGTAAAAGGGAAGGCATAATTCAGTTCTTATACTGCTAGAAAGGACTCCCTCATTTAAGAGATGAGGAAACAGGCTAGGTGCACTGGCTCATGCCTGTAATCCCAGCACTTTGGGAGGTAGAGACGAGCAGATAGGCCAGGTGTTTGAGATGAGCCTGAGCAACATGGTGAAACCCCGTCTCTACTAAAAATACAAAAACTGCGGTGGCAGCACCACTCAGGCGTTGGGTGACGCTAGATGGATGGACTGTCACGTGATGCGAAGTGGCTCCAAACAGGAAGAGGACGGAAAAGATAACTGTCCCCAATGCCGAGACGAACCGGACCCGCAGTCACCACGAACAGCAAAGGTCAATATCTGACACAGCCAACCTATCCTGTGCAGCCTCCTGGGAGTCCAGTATACCCTCAGACCTTGCATCTTTTACAGGCTCCACCCTATACTAATGCTTCACCTGCCTACTCAGACCTCTCTCGTCCAAGCTTTGTGCACCCAGGGGCTGCCACAGTCCCCACCACATTGGCCACATTTTCTGGAGCCTCTCTGTATCTTCCCATGGCCCAGTCTGTGGCTGTTGGGTCTTTAGGTTCCACAATCCCCATGGCTTATTATCCACTTGGTCCCATCTATCCACCTGACTCCACAGTGCTGGTGGAAGGAGGGTATGATGCAGGTTTCAGATTTGGAGCTGGGGCTACTGCTGGCAACATTCCTCCTCCACCTCCTGGATGCCCTCCCAATACTGCTCAGCCTGCAGTCATGCAGGGAGCCAACGTCCTTGTAACTCAGTGGAAGGGGAACTTCTTCATGGGTGATTCAGATGGTGGCTACACCATCTGGTGAGGAACCAAGGCAACCTTTGTGCTGGGAAAGACATCACATTACTTCAACACTTCTCACAATGTAACTGCTGTAGTCATATTAACCTGAAGTTGCAGTTTAGACACATGTTGGAATGTCTTTCTGATGCCCAAACTTTCAAGCACTTTCCAAATTTAATAAGGAACCATGTAATGGCAGCAGTACCTCCCTAAAGCATTTTGAGGGAGGGGAGGTATCCATTCATAAAATGAATGTGCGTGAAGCTGCCCTAAGGATCTTCCTTTAACTTCTCTGGAGTAATATTGTACCATACTGGTCTTTGCTGTTAGTAATAAAACATCAAATTAGGTTTGGAGGGAACTTTGATCTTTCTAAGAATTAAAGTTGCCAAATTAGGGCCAGGCGCAGTGGCTCACGCCTGTAATCCCAGCACTTTGCGAAGCTGAGGCAGGCGGATTACCTGAGGTTAGGAGTTCGAGACAAGCCTGACCAACATGGAGAAAACCCGTCTCTACCAAAAATACAAAATTAGCCAGGCATGGTGGCACGTGCCTGTAATCAATCCCAGCTACTCAGGAGGCTGAGGCAAGAGAATTGCTTGAACCTGGGAGGCAGAGGTTGCGGTGAGCCGAGATTGCACCATTGCACTCCAGCCTGGGCAACAAGAGCGAAACTCCGTCTCAAAAAAAAAAAAAAGTTATGAAAGTATTCTGATTGGCCTTTAATCTCCATTGTCTTTGATTTATATTACTTGTTATAAATGGAACGCATTAGTTGTCTACCTTTTCCTTTCCATCCCTTGCCCCACCCATCCCATCTCCAACCCTAGTCTTCTGTTTCCTCCCACCAGTCTCCATTGAATCAATGGTGCAGGACAGAAAGTCAGTCAGAGTAATTTCCTTCTTTCCTCACACTTCTCCCCACTTGTCATCTTTTAACTAGTCTTTCACGAGGATCCTCTGAAACCCACTCTGTGCCCCAAGCACAGATCCCATTACTTCTGCTTTCGTATTTCCTCAGGTAAAAGTGGAGGGTGCCTTTTGGACCCTCCTCATAGGTTGTCTCTGCATACACGAACCTAACCCAAATTTGTTTTGGTGCCAGAAAAACAGCTATGTTTGAACAAAGATATCGTGCAAACTGTACTGTGAACAACAGTTGGTTTAAAATATGAGGGGCAGCTGGGCGCGGTGGTTCACGCCTGTAATCTCAGCGCTTTGGGAGGCTGAGGTGGGCGGATCACGAGGTCAAGAGATCGAGACCATCCTGGCCAACATGGTGAAACCCCATCTCTACTAAAAATACAAAAATTAGCCGGGCGTGGTGGCAGGTGCCTGTAATTCCAGCTACTCAGGAAGCTGAGGCAGGAGAATCGCTTGGACCTGGGAGGCAGAGGGTGCAGTGAACCGAGATCGCGCCACTGCACTCCAGCCTGGTGACAGAGGGAGACTCCATCTCAAAAAAAAAAAAAAAAAAGAGGGGCAAGGAGGAGGATGCATTTCAAAAGCCTGATTGATGTGTTCAGAGCCAAATTAAGAGGAGTTTTCAGATCAAAAATTGGTTACCATTTTTTTTTGTCAGAGTGTCTGATTCAGCCACTCATTTGGCTCCCCAAAATTCCTAGACTGGGTTAATAAGGTCATACTGTGAATGCCTCACTACAAAATGACTTGAGTCCAGTGAAATCTCATTAGGCTTAAGAATATTTCAGGGATCCTTAATGTTTTGATTTTTATTTTCTGAAATTAGATTTTATTTTGTCTTGTAATTTCATTTCATCTAAATTGTGAGTTCTGTACATGTGATGTCTGACTGTACCATTGACTGTTCTGGACATTCAGCATTGTATGTCTCTCTCTACACTGTGGTGCAGTTAACTTGTGGAATTTTATGCTAAAAATGTAGAATAAAGACTATTTTGAAGATTTGAAAAAATAAATAAAAAATACAAAAACTAGCTGGTATGGTGGCACATGCTTGTACTCCCAGTTACTTGGGAGGCTGAGGCACAAATCTCTTGAATCTGGGAGGTGGAGGTAGAGATTGTGCCACTGTACTCCAGCCTGGGCAACAGAGTGAGACTCTGTCTCAAAAAAAAGTGGGGTGGGGTGAGGAAATGGGCCAGAGAAGTTAAAGTACCAGGGCCAGTGTCACAGTGAAGATGAAATAAAGCCAGTTAGTATCAAATTCTCCTGAGTCTTGGTAGAGTGAGGCTCTTCCCCTCATTCCTTTAGTTATTTGGTTCTCTGCTTTCAGCTACTTGGACTAGCCTTATAAATTGCCCAGCTTTCCCTTGGATGACTGTCAGTTTTCTTCTCGTGAAAAGTTGGAACTCCCAATAGTTTGCCTGTGGTCTCAATATTTAGGAATCTAATTCTGCTTCTATGGTACATGGAATACATAATTTTGAAATGGAGTCATGGCTTTCCTAATGATCCATTTTGTAATTCACGTAACAGCTGAGGAAAGTCCAGAGAAGGAAGAACTCAAGGTTAGTAGACAACCTTGAAATTGAGTTGCACTGGCTGCCTTCTCTTTTTGGTCCCCTAAAGAGTATTTATCATCTTAGATTCAGCTTAAGTTGTGGACAAATATCAAGGGGAAAAGTATTTACAGTTAACTTTGGAATCACGGTTTTCTGGGTTGTGCCTCTTTACCCTTCAACTTTGGTGGTTCTAAAGAGGGATGAGTATTAGTTGCTTTCACTAAGGAAGGGAAGTTCATGATGTAGCAACTATAGAGGACCTAGCTTTTTGAAGAGTCAATTGAAATACATACCTCAGTTTTTATTATCAGAAAGATGCAATGATAATCACTATTGTAGGAGAATAAAGGGAGAAAATTCCCCTGGCCCCGGATGACTTGGATTCTGTGCTTTTTCTCCTAACAAGGCCCTCATGTTAGATCTGGTCTTGGCCCACATCCCTAACTTCATCTGGAAGTATTGTTTGCCCTTCATCCACTTCATTCCATCCATACTGTCTTTTATTCTTCCAACATGCCAATCTCATTTCTTTTTTCAGACCTTTGTATTTACTGTTTACTTGCTGGAATATTTTTCTCCCAGATGTTTAGGGGGCTCTTTGTTATTCAAGTTTCACCATATATGACACCTCTTCTGAGAGGTCTTGCCCTGGCTAACCAATTAAAATAAGCCACTTGCAATCCTATCACATCCTTTTTTTTTCTTTTTTTTTTTGAGACAGAGCCTTGCTCTTGTTGCCCAGGCTGGAGTGCAATGGCACAATCTCGGCTCACTGCAACCTCTACCTCCCAGTTTCAAGCAATTCTCCTGCCTCAGCCTCCCGAGTAGCTGGGATGACAGGCACCCGCCACCACGCCCAGCTACTTTTTGTATTTTTAGTAGAGATGAGGTTTCACCATGTTAACCAGGCTGGTCTCGAACTCCTGACCTCAGGTGATCCACTTGCCTCAGCCTCCCAAAGTGCTAGGATTACAGGCATGAGCCACCGCACCTGGCACCCCCCGCCTTTTTTTTTTTTTAAAGAGAGAATCTTGCTGTGTCACCCAGGCTGGAGTGCCGTGACTTGATCTTGGCTCACTGCAGCCTTAACCTCCCAGGCTCAAGCGATCCTCCTGCCTCAGCCTCCCATGTAACTGGGACCACAGGCACTCACCACCACACCAGGCTAATTTTTTGATTTTTTGTAGGGATGGAGGTTTCACTTAGTTGCCTAGGCTAGTCTTGAACTCCTGAGCTCAAGCAATTCTCTCATCTTCGTCTCCCAAAGTGCTGGAATTAACATGTGTGAGCCACTGTGCCTGGCGTCCTGTCACATATTTAAATTTTTTTCTGTATAGCATTTATTGTTGGCTTTAAAAAATATTTGTTTAGAGTCTGTCCCCACTCCCACCCCTAGAATGTAAATGCGATGGGAAGACAGACCTTCTCTGTCTTGCTTACTCCAGAATTCCTAGTGTCTAGGACAGTGTTTGGCACATAACAGGCACTCAGTAGATATCAAGGAAGGCAGTGGGTTTGAAATCAGGAGGTCTTAGATCTGGTCCTGGCATTGTCCCTAAGTCACGTTTGTCCATGATCAAGATCCTTTCCCTCTTTGGGACTTGCTTTTTTCATCTATAGAGGATTGAGGTAGATATCTCTAAACTCCCTTATAGATTCATTACGACTTCTTTAAGCCATGGAGGAATCCTTGACATTTGCAGCAAAAGAATCCCTCTATGCCTTTCAGTCTTCCAAACCATAATTGGCATCGGGGGACTTTTCTTGTCTAACGGCATTGCAAGGCTAGCACTAAGCACTGGACAGTGAAGCCCTTGGACCATCCCCTTATGGCAACTGTTGCCCAAATGTCCAGTACCTGGCTTGTTTCTGGGCTTGTTTCGTGGCTTCTTCCAGAGCCAGTCTTGCTGCTTCCTCTTCCTTTTGCCTCCTCTCCTCTGCCTCCAGCTGAGCCTTCTCTTCTACTTCCTGTTTTCGCCGCTGGTACTCCAGTCGTTCCTCTTCAGCCATTTCCATCAGGTGTTTTTGTTCTTCTGCTAACTGCATTTCCAATTCCTTTTGCCTTTGCTTCTCTGCCTCTGCAGAATAGAAAAGGGGGTGGGCTCAGCAGGGATCAGTTTTGGGGAAAACAATTTTCTGATCCAATTCTCAAATCTGTGATTCTGAAGGACTCCCCGTGAGAAATTTTGCAGTTTACCTGCTAGCAGGCTGCCACATCCTCTCTGGTGAGTACCTTAGGCATTAATTTACTAATTTGAGTCCTTTATTAAGCACCTACTACGTGTAGTACACTATGCAGTTAATACAAAGCCTTGGGGAAGAATTTTTCCAGAGCCCGGTGTGTTTATGTGGTGGTATGAAGCTGGGTTAGAGAGGAGTGTCAGATCAGGGTCTAGAGAAACTTGGTGCTTCCTGGCCGGACACAGTGGCTCAAGCCTGTAATCCCAGCACTTTGGGAGGCCGAGGTGGGCAGATCATGAGGTCAGGAATTCGAGACCAGCCTGGCCAACAGAGTGAAACTCCAGCTCTACTAAAAATACAAAAAATTATCCGTTCATGGTGGTGGGTGCCTGTAATCCCAGTTACTCAGGAGGCTGAGGCAGGAGAATTGCTTGAACCCGGGAGGCAGAGGTTGCTGAGATCACGCCATTGCACTCCAGCCCAGGCGACAGTGCTAGGCTCCAACTCAAACAAACAAACAAACAAACAAACAATTTTTAAAAAGAGGCTGGCGAGATTCCACATATCAGCACCTGAAAGTCTGCCCTGAAGCTATCCAGATGTTTGTGGCTGTTTCCACCTGCTCCGGAAGGAAGCAAGGAGTAGGACTGTGTCTCCAATTTAGGTAGCTCCTGAGCAATGCCGAAAGGGCAAAGGGAAGGGCAGGATCCCAGTTCAGGAGATTGTTGGATTGAGAGCAGGACTCTGGAGTCATTTCCACAAGCAAGTCATTACTTTCTTATTTAGATCTATATTAACACACTATAGTCATATATAATCACTTTGAAAAAAATAGTTTATATATTATATAAATGAGTGCTTAACACACTAACGCCTAGGATAGGAATAAATGAACACTCACAGTTGGATAAAAATGTTTCTGCCCCAAATAGAAGAGAGAGGCAAAGAGCTCAAGAACCCCCTCACCAGCCCTCTCGGCTTCCTCCTGCTGCTTTTTTCTCTGTAGTTCTCGCAGTTTCCTCCGAAACTCCTCTTGCTGTTGCCGGGCTCTCTCCTGGGCTGCTTTCAACCGGAGTTGCTGCTTTCTCTCCTCCTCCTCCTGCCGCTGCTGTTCTTCTTGGAGTCTCTGTTTCCTCAAGCTGAGAAAACACAAGATGGTCAGGGAAATGGCAGAAAACACTGAGGCATCCTTGTGAGATAAGCCAACAGACAGTGCCCATGGGGGAGACTCTGCAGCCCACATGCCACAGGGAGCACCCTATTCCCAGGAGACTCAGTTTTCCAAGGGAGGCCAGGATTGAAGAGCAAAGAGCCCAGTGGGCTTGAAACCGGAAGCCTAGAAGTTTCAGTACACAGCTCTATGCTCTGGGGCAGGGGTCTTAAGTTCATTTTTCATGCTTATGATTTTGAAACTCCTGCCTCACAGGGTTGTGAAGATTAAATTGCAGCTGAGGCCTGTGAAAGGGCCTAGCACGTTGCAGACAACAAAGTGCAGGGGCTTGACAAATGTTTGCTGGACTGAATCTCAGAGCCTTCTCAAGAAGATCTCAGGGTCATCAACGTGAGTAACCCTCACATGGGGTTGTAAACTTGAAAGAGAGTGACATTCAGCAGAGTGTATCAATCAGTGCACATGGTTGAGACGCTGCAGCTTATCTCTGGTCAGTGTTGTTCCTAGGAAAACTGAGGATAGAGAAAAATGACATACGCTCTTTTAACTTCAGGGCATGAGTCTCAGAACCAAACATTGCCCCTAGGGGAGGTCAACCACTGCCTTTTTCTCCTGCTTCCTAACATGGCTGTAGTCTCTTTGGCTTGCCCAACCTACTGGATCTCTTCTGCCCGTCTCTGCTGCTCCAGCTCCAGCTCCTCCTCCATCTTTTTGGCTCTCTCCAGCTGCTCCTGCTGGAGCTGCCTTTGCTCTTCCTGCTCCCTTCTCTTCTTCTCCACCTCCAGCCGCCTCATCTCGGCTCTTTCTGCTCGAAGCCTGTCCCAGGAAGCCTTCTCCTGCTCCCTCTTAGTGAGGAGGGCCTAAGAAACCAGAGTATTCTCAGTGCAATAAACAGATGGGTCTGTCTCAGCAGTGAGCCCTTCTCCACCCAAGATAGTGTTGTCTCTAATCAAAGATGGAATCACAAAACAGACGCCACACTCTGCCCACAGCTGCATAGACTTAGCCGCCACCAGCTTGGACTTTCGGGTCCGACTGACCTGGATTCAACGCTCCCTCTTACTTGCTTTGGGATTTAGGGATCACAACTTAAACTTCTCAATATTGTCTTCCTCATGGTCTGTTGCCAGGATTAGCTGAAATAATCAAAGTGCCAACATAATGTCCAGTACACGGCAGGTTCTAGAGTTCTCATCCCTGGCTGCACTTTAGAATCACCCAAGGAGCTTTCAAAAATTACTTGTGGCTGGGTGCAGTAGTTCACGCCTGTAACCCCCGCATTTCGGGAGGCTGAGGTGGGAGGATTGCTTGGGCCCAGAGGTTCAAGGTAGCAAGTGACCTATGATCATGCTACTGCACTCCTGGGTGGCAAAGCAAGACTCTGTCTCAAAAATATAAAAACAAGGGGCCGGGCATGGTGGCTCATGCCTATAATCCCAACACTTTGGGAGGCTGAGGTGGGTGGATCACCTGGGGTCAGGAGTTCCAGGCCAGCGTGGCCAACGGGTGAAACCCCATCTCTGCTAAAACTACAAAAATTAGCCGGGCGTGGTGGCGCAGGCCTGTAATCCCAGCTACTCGGGAGGCTGAGGCAGGAAAATTGCTCGAACCCAGGAGACAGAGGTTGCAGTGAGTTGAGATCTCACCACTGCACTGCAACCTGGGCGACACAGCAAGACTGTCAAAAAAAATTATATTTATATATATATATGAAAACAAAACTACTTGAGGCCAAGACTCTACCCAGACCAATGAGAATCTCTAGGTGGAAAGCCTCAGTTGTTAAAAAGTTTCTTGAGTGATTCTAACATGAAGCTAGAGCTAGGAACCACAGGTTCTAGATAGAAGTCATTTTACTGGCCGGTCACATTGGCTCACACCTGTAATCCCAACACTTTGGGAGGCTGAGGTGGGGAGATCACCTGAGGTAGGGAGTTCGAGACCAGCCTGATCAACATGGAGAAACCCTATCTCTACTAAAAATACAAAATTAGCCAGGTGTGGTGGCGTGTGGCTGTAATGCCAGCTGCTCGGGAGGCTGAGGCAGGAACATTGCTTGAACCCGGGAGGTGGAGGTTGCAGTGAGCTGAGATTGCGCCATTGCACTCCAGCCTGGGCAACAAGAGTGAAACTCCCTCTAAAAAAAAAAAAAAAAAAAAAAAAAAAGAAAGCTATTTTACCAGGGGGAAATTTTAGGTTTAGATGGGTCAGACTCACATTTAATCCCATAGAAACTCACTTTTCCAATGGAAGGTTGTTCTTTCAGTTTATATGAAGGTTGTCATAGCTTTCTTTTTCTCCCTAGTGCCTCTTCCTCAGAAATATGCCTATGAAGGGAACCTTGAGAGGCAAGCCTTCCAGGAACTCTGTGTATCCAACTCAGAGAAAAACCTCCTTGCTTTTTAGCCTTTGCAGAGGCAGCATAGTGCTATGGATTGACAATAAATCTAAGAAATGCTGATGATCCCGCAGGTTCAGAAAAGTTTTGCCCATAGGTTAAAATTTTCATCTGTTGTGCAGAGCAGAATTGTGTGATCCAGGCAACTGGGAGGGACTGAGAACTATAAAGGAAAATCTTCCTGGAATCCTTTTTGGAAGTCCATGAGCCATAAAATAAGTAAATAGATAATAATTTAAAATGGTGACAAGAGTCCTGAACTTGGAGTCAAAGGACCTAAGCTTAAGTCTTGGCTCTACCACTCAATGGTTGTGCAATTTCTGGCAACCTGCATTTAACTCTTTCCAGTTTCTATTTCTGGATCTGTAAAATGGGGCTAATCATACCTGGCTCACAAGGGTGGTTGTAAAGGTTAATGTAACATGTGTGAGTTTAACTGTAGTGGCTTAGCTGTGTGTGTATTTGTAGTGTTTAAAGCTACTTTGTAATTTTTTTGTATAAGATGTCAAAATGAAGTTCAGTACCTTAGTCTCAGTGGAAGAAATAGTAATTTATTCCAACAGCAGAGGAAAAATGGGCTGTTTTGGTCTTACTGACAGATGATGTATCTATATGGCATTCTTTTTTAGTTAATTGCAGGGATTTTCTTTTTTCTTTTCTTTTCTTTTTTTTTGATTAGAGGTTGAGTCTTGTTCTGTTGCTCAGGCTGGAGTGTAGTGAAGTGGCATAATCATAGCTCACTGCAGCCTCAAACTCCTGATCGCAAGCAATGCTCCTGCCTTGGCCTCTCAAAGTGCTGGGATTACAGGCATGCGCCACTGCACCTGGCCTAATTGCAGCAATTTTCAAGGGTAATTTTTCCTTACACTCAGTTTTTCTCTTCAGACCTCCACATTAGAATCAAGGACCCTGGAACCAAGTGACTCTTACACTTTGTGTTTTTTTTGAGACGGAGTCTCTCTCTGTCACCCAGGTTGGAGTGCAGTGGCGTGATCTTGGCTCACTGCAACCTCTGCCTCCCGGGTTCAAGTGATTCTCCTGCCTCAGCCTCCTGAGTAGCTGGAATTACAGGTGCTCAACACCAAGCCTGGCTAACTTTTGTATTTTTAGTAGAGATGGGGTTTCACTATGTTGGCCAGGCTGGTCTTGAACTCCTAACCTTGTGATCCACCCTCCTTGGCTTCCCACAGTGCCGGGCTTACAGGTGTGAGCTACCATGCCCGGCCCAAAAGCACCTTGTAAAAGCAGGTGTACAAGCTGTGTACAATAGGTGTACTACACACCTATTGTAAGCTGTGTACAAAGGTGTACTATATGTGTACAAGCTGCTTCTCTCTGTTCCAGCTGTATACTGCAGAAACACAGATTAGGAAAGCAGGAATTTCCACAGCCTTTGGGAGGCAAGCAATAGATGAGCCCTAGCCTAAGTCAAGGAAATATGCTCGGCTCTGACAGCCAGTATCCATGTTTCCCTGTAACCATGAGTCCTGTACCTCTCAGAGATGGGTGCTGTGCTCATTTCCTATTCTTTACAGGGTGGATACTTGCCCTGGCAATGTGCAGGCCTCACAGAATGCATCATCACCTCAGAGGGTCTTTGCTACCCCTGCATCTTTGATTAGGTCTGGCTTCTTACTGGGGTCAGAAGGTACCAAAGTAGAACAATAAGACCATTAGGTAGTCGAGCTGTTTTAGTAAGTGCAATATAATTAGGGGCAGCTTTTCCCACCTCTGCAGTCGCGCCAAGTGAGAACAGAACTTCCTCTGTCAAGCTGAGGACATCAGACCCTACCTTGGAAGGGTCCTCACAGCTTCTCTCTTCTTTAGATTCCATGTTGCCAGTGACAGTTGCAATCTGGGAGGGTGATGATCTTGCTTCTAGAGAAACTTGGCTCTCCTGGGCATCATATTTGGGAGAAAGCCAAGGGTCCTCTACGAAGGAGTCTGAAGCGAAGGAACTTCTATTTGAGGTGTCTTCTGTTTCCTCAGAGTTGACATTAGGCCCACTCAGCTCTGCCGCTGTCTCCAGATTTCTTTCCTTCTGTGTCCTTTTCCTTTGGGGTCTTGTTTTTTTTTCTAATTTTTTTTTAGCCTTTGAGTCCTTTGACTTTCCTGGGGGAGAACAATTGGGGATAGAGATATAGCTGAGTTAACTTAATGTGATCACTAGACATCCTTTTTAGTAACTTTTTTTTTTTTTGAGACAGGGTCTTGCTCTGTCGCTCAGGCTGGAGTGCAGTGGCACGATCATGGCTTACTGCAGCCTCCACCGCCTGGGCTTGTGATCCTCCCACCTCGGCTTCCTGAGTAGCTGGAACTGCAGGCATACCACCATGTCTGGCTAATTTTTGTATTTTTTGTAGGAACAGGTTTTGCCATGTTGCCCAGGCTACTCTCAAATCCCTGAGCTCAAGCAATCCGCCCACCTCAGCCTCCCAAAGTGATGGGATTACAGGTGTGAGCCACCGTGCCTGGCCCCTTTTTAGTAACTTTTAAAAGTTAGCATGCAATGGATTCACCCGGGGTGCAGATTCCTGGCCCCAGCCCCAGAATCTGGTTCAGTGGGAATCTGTATTGTAACAAACACCCCAAGTGTTTTGGGAAGAGTAGTTCACACACCACCCTTTGAGAAACTACCTTATCCTCTTTGGATCAACTGACATTCAACTGTCTTGCTATGAAATAAGTTCTATTTCAGCTGGCGTGGCTCACACCTGTAATCCTAGGACTTTGGGAGGCTGATGTGGGCAATTAGCGAAGTCAGGAGTTTGAAACCAGTTTGGTCAATATGGTGAAACCCCATCTCTACTAAAAATACAAAAATTAGCTGGGCATGGTGGCGGGCGCCTATAATCCCAGCTACTCGGGAGACTGAGGCAGAAGAATTGCTTGAACCCGGGAGGCGGAGGTTGCAGTGAGCCGAGTTTGTGCTACTGCACTCCATCCTGGGTGACAGAGTGAGACTCCATCTCAAAAAAAAAAAAAAAAAAAAGTTCTATTTCACTCTGACTTACAGAGGGGGCAGGACCGTCCAGAGGGGAGGCTTGTACACACAGCTGGAAGTCATGCCTTGAGAGTCTGACTTGAGGTTGCAGCTTTGTAACCGGCAGAGTTCAGCCTTCCGCACTCTAAGGACCCTTCCTTCGCTTCACCTTTGGTGGAGGCACCACAAGTATTTCCTTTTCCTAATTCCGCTAATGCTACCCAAGTCATGGGCTACAAAAATGTAAACTCAGCAAGAGATGAACAAGCAAATCTCAAAAATAGGTTTCGCTCAGGAGCATATCCATTGCTGTCCTTTCTGGCAGCACTGGATTTGTTTGGAAGGTCTTCTGAATCATGTGGGCAGTAAAGGATGGGTGTAAGTTTTAGGCTAAAGAAAGTCTTCAGAAGCAAAGAAATCCAAGTTTCTGGTTAGGTTCAACATAGGGAACCAAAACAGAAACCGTAGCTTGGAAGATCATTCAACACTTGTGGCATCCGTCCCCTTCCCAAATGCTCTCACTACCCAATACTCCGATTATGTGATATAGTTATTATTTTTTGGAGGCAGTGGCAGTAGTCTGTTGGGAGTCACATAGGAAAGGACAAACCCTGGGTCTACCACTTTACTGTCTGATCTGCTTGATATTATGTAAGTCACCCAACCTTGCTCAGCCTCAGTTGCTACATGAATATAATAATAACACTTCCTTCATGGAGATGTTGTGAGGATTTAATGAGATCACATATACAGAGTCCTAATAGAATAGCTATTCAGTAAATAGGTGCTGTTATTATTATAATTTCCTTTCTTGGTGATCACAGGCCTCTAGACTCCCCGTTTTCCTGTATCTCTGTCTATTAAGATACTGACATGACGTAAGGCTGCAATACCATCTTAGCTATAGTAGTCAAGGAGACTCAAAACAGAGAGTTTGTCTGGTAGGATCCATGCTAATTATCCATACTACCTCCCGACCCCTAACAGATGTCTTCTCCAGGCTGTTACTTGCAGGCACACTCTCTTACCAATGGCAGCCTCTGCTTCCCTGTAGACCTTTCCTTCTCTCTCCCTTTTGGGTCCTTTGGTTTTGTCTTTCTTGGGTCTTTTCTTTCTCTTGGACTTGTCAATCAAATCCCTCTCCTAAAGGTGAAAAACCAAGGAAGGGGACCATGATATGTATAGGAAATGAAAAAAATCCATCAAAGAAGATTATGTCGAACAAGGTGACAGATTGGCTTAGAATGGAATTTGTGTGGGTTCCAGGTGAAGTAGAAGAGTGAATCTTAGAGAATGCAGAGCCGATGGGGAGATTCAAAGGTTCAGCCTTTGATGTAAAACTGCTAGGTATAATTTCATAAGAGGAAAGAGGAAGAAAAAACACTTAGGGCCTGCTTCCTTTCTTAGTTTCTAAAGCATGATCTACAGAGCTGGATCAAAGTGAAACAGTTTTCACCTTTGATAGACTGGTGTTGCCATGATTAACGGTTAACTATTCTAAATCAAAGCCAGCTTTATTCACTGCAGAATTATTTGCTAACTTTCAGGAAACCTCAGGCAGATGATCACAACTATGTCAGTCTTCACTTTTCCCCATGGGCTAGAACAACACAGTGGTTCCTCCTAAGAGAGGATGGCAGACTACCCACTCAGTACCTTTGTAGGAATTAGAAATGGGGCCGGGTACAGTGGCTTATGCCTGTAATCCCAGCACTTTGGGAGGCTGAGGCAGGTGGATCACTTGAGGTCAGGAGTTCGAGACCAGCCTGGCCAACATGGCGAAACCCCGTCTGTACTGAAAAAATACAAAAATTAGCTGGGAGTGGTGTCACATGCCTGTAATCCCAGTTACTCGGGAGGCTGAGGCAGGAGAATCGCTTGGACCTGGGAGGCGGAGGTTGCAGTGAGCCGAGATCGCCCCACTGCACTCCAGCCTGGGCAACATGGTGAGACCGTGTCTTGAAAAAAAAAAAAGGACTTAGAAATGATGTTCCATCCTTCAGGAGGATGCAGCCCAGTGTGGCTGTGCAGGGTTTGGTAAGCAGACCACAGGCTGGACCTCAGTGTCTCCCTCATCCCCTTTATCAGGTGCCCTCATATAGTGAGCAATCTATACAACTGTACATGGTATCCTTGATGAGCATCAACTAGGGCTTTCAGACCAAGCTTTTAGGGGTTTACACTCACATGACTGATGCTGGCTGATGTCTCCTGGCCAAATAGTCTTGGTTCAGCCTTCCCTTCTCTTTCTCTTGGAAGAAGAGATGTATACACAGCGCTCAACTTCTTGGGTGACTCAGGCCCGTATCCCAGAAGTCCTTTGTGTAGGTGGTGTATATCATAATCTCTGCCCCTTTGAAAAGAGCAAACCAACAGGACCAAACTAAAGAAAAACTCTGGTGGAAAGAAAGAGGGCAAGTGAACCAACATCGAGCACCTGTTCTCTGCAGGCACTGTGCCTGACATTTGACATACTTAGTCAACTCTTTTTCTTCTGCATATCCCATGGTAAGGAAGATTAGAAAGATTGGTCTTCATTTTTGGGGTTTCCTCAGGATAAATCCTAAAACTTAGACAGTGGGAGAAATGTTTGCTCTTCGGGGTTGCATATTTATGCTTTTAATTGAATGGCATATAATTATTTAACTGAAATTTCTTCTATCAAAGGATTAGCTGGAAAAAGAAAGTGACCTTTAAGAAAGATTGTGTTAGGAACATATAACTATCAATTCATTCCTTTATGCCCTCTGAATTCGTTTTTTTTTTTTTTTTTTTTTTTTTTTTTTTTTGAGACGGAGTCTTGCTCTGTCCCCCAGGCTGGAGTGCAACGGCACAATCTGGGCTCACTGCAACCTCCACCTCCCGGGTTCTAGCGATTCTCCTGCCTCAGCCTCCTGAATAGCTGGGATTACAGGAACCTGCCACCACGTCTGGCTAATTTTTGTATTTTTAGTAGAGACAGGGTTTCACCGTGTTGGTCAGGCTGGTCTCAAACTCCTGACCTTAGATGATCCACCAGCCTCAGCCTCCCAAAGTGCTGGGATTACAGGCATGAGCCACCATGCCTGGCTACATGCCCTCTGAATTCTATCCTTGATCAAATTCAACCACTAAAAGGTCATGTGCTGTGTTGGTTTTATCCATTGTAGAATTGCTGTCACTCACTGTTTGCCCTGATGATAACTGACTTATGCCCTCTGGGTAAAAAGGACACTGAAAAGCAGCCACATGGATTGCAGTGACAGCAGCAATATCAGCTACTGTGTGCCTGCTGTGTGCCAGGCCTGGTTCTGGGCATTTTATTTTATTTTTTTAGCTAAATGAGTATTCTCTTTACTGTGCTCTGCTAGTACAGGGCCTTACTGTAGAAACTTGAGAAATATTTGTTGAATGAGGTGAATGGAATTTCCTGTAAATATATGAGACTTTAAATCATTCAATGTCACTCTATAAAAGCCTATAGGAGAAGTCTCCTTTAGAATTTAGTGCTTGGAAAACCTTTAATTTCCCTGAGGAATAGCTATGCTGCAAATGAGAACCACAAACCTGATCGTTTTGCTCTTTTTTTTTTTTTTTTTTTTTCAGAAATCTCTATGTCAGGAATCCCTCTGTCAAGCCTTAAATTAAGTCACAAAGGCTATAATGACTTCTGTGAAATGTTTGTGTTTTTTCCTTCTGATTTAAATTTTTTTGTGTGTGTTTTTTGGTGAGGGTGGTTGTCATAAGCATTTAAAATACATTGTGAGGAAAGATCAGGTATAAAATTCTAAAAATGGAGTTCCTCTGGTGGCTGTCTTATTCATCCAAGTGCCTTTCCCCCTTTATTCCTGGGGAACACAAAACCTTTTTGACCCAGGAGGGAATCCTTACATTCCTGGGCAGGTGATGGCAGGTTCTCAAGTCATCGAGGTTTTCGGGAGGTCACAATAGGCTGCAGTTCCAGATGGAGGCAGAGAGGCCATACCAGCTGCCACTACCAAAGGTACTTAAGTGAAAACACTATGCCTGACTGGCCAGGCTTACAGTAAACACATTAGTACAGTACACAGGAAGCACTCAATACAGGCTAGCAATTATTATTAATGCTGGTGTTAAGATTATTAGCATTATTTATTTTACTCAGAGCTGATTGAATGCTGAGGGGAGAAACCCAGGTTGAAGTAATAGATTTCAGCTTTCTAGGCATCTCTGTAGATCTCACATTGGACAAATGGAATAAGAGCTGTTCCCACATGGTTAGAGTTAACTTCACTCTTTACCCAACCAGCCAAATAATAAGATTTAGGTAGGAAACACATCACAATATAATCATCCCCAAGAATCTTTGTTTCTTAGACAACCATTTAATTTTGGCTGTTGGAGCACACTGTCAGCTGAGAACTCCCATGCCTGTCTGAAAAAAACCAAACTAAATCAATTAAAAATACAAACAAAACAAAAGCAGAGAAGCCCATGTTATTACAACTTTGAACACTTACACCTTTTGCACAATATCTGCCTCTGGGGTCCGGATGTGCTCAGTTTGAGAAGCCCTGAGAGAGTCAGGGGTCATACTCTTTGGCTCTGAATCTGTGAAAACAGAGTATCAATCAATAAAGGACAACAGGCAGTTATCCTAGGAGGAGATCAGACATGGAAAAACGTCTACCTGGTGAGTAGCCAAAGGCATGTAAATTAGAACAATAACGTATGCTATACCTAGAAAATTAGCAAATACTTCAGAAACCAGGGCTGACACATGGCAAGTAACATTAAAATTAGTATTAAAATATCCTTTGGGAAAGTGATATGACAGTATGTATTGGCAATCAGAAAAATGTTCTAGCCTTTGATCAGGAGTCTCACTCCTGGGTATTTATCATAAGGAAAAATTCAAAAGAAGAAACAAGCTTTTGTATCAACTTACTTCTTATTAAATTACTTTTTTTTTTTTTTTTTGAGACGGAGTCTCGCTCTGTCACCCAGGCTGGAGTGCAGTGGCCGGATCTCAGCTCACTGCAAGCTCCGCCTCCTGGGTTTACGCCATTCTCTCGCCTCAGCCTCCCGAGTAGCTGGGACTACAGGCGCCCGCCATCTCGCCCGGCTAATTTTTTGTATTTTTTTAGTAGAGACGGGGGTTTCACCGTGTTAGCCAGGATGGTCTCGATCTCCTGACCTCGTGATCCGCCCGTCTCGGCCTCCCAAAGTGCTGGGATTACAGGCTTGAGCCACCGCGCCCGGCCACTTTTTTTTTTTGAGATGGAGTCTCGATCTGTCGCCCAGGCTGGAGTGCAGTGGCGTGATCTCAGCTCGCTGCAACCTCTGCCTCCTGGGTTCAAGTGATTCTCCTACCTCAGCCTCCTGAGTAGCTGAACTACAGGTATGTGCCACCACACTCGGCTAATTTTTATATTTTTAGTATAGATAGGGTTTCACCATATTGGCCAGGCTGGTCTTGAACTCCTGACCTCATGATCCACCCACCTTGGCCTCCCAAAGTGCTGGGATTACAGGTGTGAGCCACTGCGGCCGGCCAACATTACTATTAATAATGAAAAATTAGAAACAGCTCAACAAGGGAGACGGGGGAAGTAATTTATGATACATTAACTTGACATTTAAAATTATGGTTAAAAAGACAAATAAGCAATATGGAAAATATGATATGACAAATAAACTTTTATTATAAGCTACAGAATAGTGTGTTAGAACTCTATAAAGTCTGGATGGATATGAACTGGAAAACAGAAAAAGGAAATAATAGATAACATTGGGAAGTTTAGGTGTGTTGGTATATTTTTTCTTAAAGGTTGTAACATTGAAAAGCAAGTTGATTTTAAAAAACAAATGTTAGGCTCATGCCTGTAATCTCAGCACTTTGGGAGGCCAAGGCAGGCAGATCACCTGGGGTCGGGAGTTGGAGACCAGCCTTGTTAACATGGTGCAACCCCATCTCTACTCAAAATACAAAATTATCTGGGTGTGGTGGTACATGCCTATAATCCCTGCTACTTGGGAGGCTGAGGCAGAATAATAGCTTGAACCTGGAAGGTGGAGGTTGTAGTGAGCCCATATAGCACCACTGCACTCCAGCCTGGGTGGCAGCATGAGACTCTGTCTCAAAAACAAAAACAAAAACATATATATATGTAACTCCAAAAAACAAATGTTAACTTTTTTTTTAAACAGAGTATCAATCAATAAAGGACACTTCATCTCAAAAAAAAAAAAAAAAAAGAAAAAAGTACATATGGCATGATTCCATTTATATAAAATTCTAGAAAATGCAAACTAATCTATAGTGACAGAAAGCACATCAGTGGTTGTCTGGGGATGAAGGAGGCTGGAATAGGGGAGGTATGAGGAAACTTGGGAGTGATGAATATTGTATTTTGATTGTGGTGATGGTTTCAAGGGAATTGTACAGTTTGAAAAGTTCTAATTTATTGTATGTCAATTATCCCTTGATAAAGCTGCTTTAAAAAAGTAGCAAGAGATATGTTAATACAAGGAAAGTGCCTAAACTAGTGCCAGCACACAGTAAAAACAAACAAGAACAAAAAAAATCTCACCATGCTCTCTCACTCTACCCATATACAACTATTGCAAATATTTTGGTGTATTTACTTTCATGTATACATAATGAATATCATATTTTCATATAATTGATTTGTGTATATTCAATTTTAATCTACTTTATAATTTTCCCATATAATTATTCTTAAAAATTTTTTGTTTTTATTCTTAGAGACAGGGTCTCGCTCTGTTGCTCAGGGTGGAGTGCAGTAGCATAATCACAGCTCACTGTAACTTTGAACCCTTGGGCTCAAGGGACCTCCAACCTCAGCCTCCTGAATAGCTGAGGCTGCAGGTGTACACCACCACTCCCAGCTAATGTTTAAAAATTTTTCTTTTTGTAGAGATAGGGTCTTGTCATGTTGCTCAGGCAGGTCTCAAACTCTTGGCCTCAAGCAATTCTCCTGCCTCAACTTCCCAAAGTGTTGAGATGACAGGCATATGCTGCCACACCTGGCCTAAATGTTCTTAAAAATGATTTTAGGCTAGATGTGGTGGCTTATGTCTATAATCCCAGAACTTTGGGAGGCTGAGGCAGGCAGATCGCTTGAGCACAGGAGTTTGAGACCAGCCTGGGCAACATGGTGAGACACTGTCTCTACAAAAAATAGAAAAATTAGCTGGGCATGGTGGCATAAGCCTGTCATCCCAGCTACTCAGGAGGCTGAGGTAGGAGGATCACTTGAGGTTGGGAGGTCGAAGCTGCCGTGAGCTGTGATGGCACCACTGCACTCCAGCCTGAAAGACAGAGTGGGACCCTGTCTCAGAAATTTTTTTTTTTTTTTTTTTTTTTTTGAGACGGAGTCTTGCTCCGTCGCCCAGGCTGGAGCGCAGTGGCCGGATCTCAGCTCACTGCAAACTCCGCCTCCCAGGTTTACCCCATTCTCCTGGCTCAGCCTCCCAAGTAGCTGGGACTACAGGCGCCTGCCATCTCGCCTGGCTAGTTTTTTGTATTTTTTAGTAGAGAAGGGGTTTCACCGGGTTAGCCAGGATGGTCTTGATCTCCTGACCTCGTGATCCACCCGTCTCGGCCTCCCAAAGTGCTGGGATTACAGGCTTGAGCCACCGCGCCCAGCCAGAAAAAATTTTTAATAGCAGCACAGTATGTTATCGTATGAATGTACCATAAATGACTTAACCAAACATGTAATTTAAAATATTCATATTGCTTCTATTTTTTAAAACCATAAAGAACTTTGCATAGAATATCCTTGAAAGGAATTTTTATTTTATTTTGTTTCTGAGACAGTCTCACTCTGTCGCCCAGGCTGGAGTGCAGGGGTGCGATCTTGGCTCACACCTCCTGGGTTCAAGCAATTCTCATCCCTAAGCCTCCTGAGCAGCTGGGATTACAAGCATGCACCACCATGCCCAGCTAATTTTTTGTAGTGTTAGTAGAGACTGGGTTTTGCTATGTTGGCCAGGCTGGTCTTGAACCCTGGCCTCAAGTGGTCCACCTGCCTTGGCCTCCCGAAGTATTGGGATTACAGGCGTGAGCCACAGCATCTGGCCAGGAATGTTTTGTTTATTAAAAAATTTACTCTTTGTTCATATTTCTGATTATTAAAGGATGTACAGTCTTTTTTGTTGGGTTTAGCAGTTTATCAGGATTTATAAGTGTCATTTTACAAACAGTCGATTTAAACCATGTAGAAATAAGTATGCAAAAAGTCAGCAAAACAAAACATACTTTATTTTTTTATTTTTTATTTTTATTTTTTTTGAGACGGAGTGGAGTCTCGCTCTGTGGCCCAGGCTGGAGTGCAGTGGCTGGATCTCAGCTCACTGCAAGCTCCGCCTCCCGGGTTCACGCCATTTTCCTGCCTCAGCCTCCCGAGTAGCTGGGACTACAGGCGCCCGCCGCCTCGCCTGGCTAGTTTTCTTTGTATTTTTTAGTAGAGACGGGGTTTCACTGTGTTAGCCAGGATGGTCTCGATCTCCTGACCTCGTGATCCGCCCGTCTCGGCCTCCCAAAGTGCTGGGATTACAGGCTTGAGCCACCGCGCCCGGCCCACAAAACATACTTGAAACATGTTTAAGTAGATAGATTATCTGAAATTCTGGATATTTCAGTCACTTCATTGTTATGCTATAGCAGCCAAGTAATTTTTTTTTTTTTTGAGAAGGAGTTTCACTCTTGTTGCCCAGGCTGGAATGCAATGGCGTGATCTCGGCTCACCCCAACCTCCGCCTCCTGGGTTCAAGTGATTCTCCTACCTCTGCCTCCTAAGTGGCTGAGATTGTAGGCACACACGACCATGCCTGGCTAATTTTGTATTTTTAATAGAGACGGGGTTTCTCCATGTTGATCAGGCTGGTCTTGAATTCCCGACCTCAGGTGATCTGCCCACCTCGGCCTCCCAAAGTGCTGGGATTACAGGCATGAGCCACCGCGCCCGGCCGGCAGCCAAGTAATTCTTAACTTCAGTTGGAGTAAGCCCCCTAAATCCAGCTTCGTTGAAGATTCCACCTTCTATGTTATCCTCTGTCATTTGGCCTTCAAAGTTTTCCTTTAGGGTTAAGACGGCTGTATGAATGACATCTTCAAGTTCTAGATCTTCATTTTATTTTTTCTCAAGGGAAATTTTCCCATTCACATAGTTCTTTCCCATTGCTGTGGCTTTCCATGCCAAGTAAGCTCCAGATGGATCTGACTGAAATAAATATGGTCGTCCCTCATTCCAACCACAAACAAGTAAAGAAACTCCAAATGAACGGACACCACCTGACTGAGTATATCCTTACATCACAGAAGCTACTCTCTGTACTAGGTGAGCTGTGGGAATGGGCACTTGGTACACAAGATAGTATTGTTGAGCTAGTTTTGAGCTTTGTGCGCAAGCACTCTGTAATCTTGGTTCACGCCACTGTACACCAAACCTGTATGCTTGATAATTGGTTCCACTTTGTGTACACTTCGCTCATTATACAGAATGAATTTCTGTTTTTTCTCGGTTGCTATTTGCAGCTTTAATTCCCACTGACAGGGCTCCTCCAGGTATAGCAGCCAAAGCGTATTCAATTTAGACAAGTTTACCAGAGCGACTGAACGTAGTCAGCGAAAAGCTGTACCCGCGCTCCGCCATCTTTACCCGAAGAGCCAAAGTACAAGGATGTACAGTTTTTAAGTCACAATGCCTACTGCCAAATTGTTCCCCAGACAATTTGTACCAATTTGAATCAGACAGACATAGATGCTGGTCTAAGGGAGCTTACATTCCAGTGGGGAAGATGAATATCAAAACCAACCTCAAAACACAAAACTGTTTTTGAAAGGAAAACTCTAATACTCAATTCGTGCCTTTCTCTCTGAGAAGTAGATTCTTGCATGAATTAATTTATTTCTCCTCAGTTTTGTTTATTTGAAGATGTTATGCTTTTAAAGAAAGATTTGAAAAGAAAAAGGTCACCCATTATTCCAGTGGCATCATTCCCTTAATACTACAGTTAATCTATTTTTCAATGTTAGATTGTGGTTTCCCCACCCAAGAGCTTCTTTGCAACTTTGGTTTTCTTCTACTTCTACTCAGGTTCAGGGAGGTGTTCACTGTCTCACAAATCAACCTCCAGACTTTAGAGGGGCACAAGATTATTAACGCGCAAAGGTGGTTGAGGAAACTGGAAAGGTTAACTGGAGCTGTACCTTGGAATTTATTTTGTCTTGGATAATATGTAACATTAACAGAGAGCAGAAGCTAATTAAAGTATCTTAGTGTCAAAGAGTAGTTCTGTGAGAGTTTCTTTCCTTAACATGCCTGGCTGTGAAAAAACTCTCACTGAAGACTTTCACTGCTCTTCACAACTATTTTGAACCCTGGGACAGGGCACGATAGAACCAGCAGAGGGCGCATTTGTATTGACCAAAAGCTGAGGTTCTACATTGGTGAAACTTCCATTGTGACTAGAATTGAAACCTTCCCAGTTTTAGGATGTGGGCCATAGAAGGGTGATTTTTTTTCTCTTCGTAAAATAACCTGATATTTAGGAAGTATTGGAACAAACGAAGTCAGTGCTTTGAATAATAACTTACAACTTTTAACTACTTTTTAAAAGTCTATAAAATATCTTAAGCATTCACAGTATAGGAAAAATACTGTGTACTCATCGCCTATGGATTTACCTCTTAGTTTTGTAAAATTTTAACATTTTGCCATATTTGAGTCATGCATTTTTTTCCTTCTTTCCTTCCTTCCTTCCTTCCTTCCTTCCTTCCTTCCTTCCTTCCTTCCTTCCTTCCTTCCTTCCTTCCTTCCTTCTTTTCTTTCTTTCTTCTTTCTTTTCTTTTCTTTCCTTTTCTTTTCTTTTTTTTTCTGAGACAGAGTCTCACTCTGTTGCTCAGGATGGAGTGCAGTGGCACCATCTCGGCTCACTGCGACCTCTGCCTCCTGGGTTCAAGCAATTCTCCTGCCTCAGCCTCCCGAAGAGCTGAGATTACAGGCGTGTGCCACCATGTTCAGCTAATTTTTGTATTTTTAGTAGAGATAGGGTTTCACCATGTTGCCCAGGCTGGTCTTGAACTCCTGACCTTGTGATCTGCCTGCCTTGGCCTCCCAAAGTGCTGGGATTACAGGCATGAGCCACTATGCCCAGCCTGAGTCATGCATTTTCTAAAGAAATAAAACATTTAAGACACAGTCCAAGACTTCATTTATCACATGCTACTATGGTTTGAATAGAATTGTCTCCTTCAAAATTCATGTGTTGGAAACTCAATATTCAATGCAGCAGTGTTGGGAGGTGGGGCTTAATAAAAAGTGTTTAGGTCATGGAGGGCTCCATCCTTATGAATGGATTAATGCTGCTATAAAAAGGGTTTGTGGGCTGGGCACAGCGATTCACACCTGTAGTCCCAGCTACTTGTGAGGCTGAGACCGTGGATAGTGTGAGCCCAAGAATTCAGGTTGAGCCTGGGCAACGTAGAGAGACCCCATCTCTTAAAAAAAAAAGGGCTTGTGGGAATGGGTTCCCTCTCTCTTGCCTTTTTGCCTCCCACCATGTGAGGACACAGTAAGAAACCTGCATCTTGATCTTGGGCTTCTCAGCCTCCAGAACTGTGGAAGACTATTCTGTTCTTCATAAATTACCCAATCTCAAGCATTCTGTTATAGCGACACAAAATGGATTAAGGCACATATAATCCCATTTCCCTCTCTCTCCCAGAGGTAATCAGTCTCTTCAATTTGATATTTATCAGTCCTCATATATATTTTTATATCTGTATTACATATAAATGCACATGTAAACAATATATAGTATTTTTTCCATATTAAAACTTTACATAAATGATATTATTTATCTAACTTTTTCAACTTGCCTTATTTTGCTTAATAAGGCAAAAAACCCTTAATAAGGTTTTTGGGATTAACCCATGTTAATACATGTAATTTTATTTTCAGCTATCATACAGTATTCCATTGTATGAATATATGAACATTTAAAAATCCATTTTACTGTTGATGGCCATTTTGATTATTTCCAATTGTTTGTGATTATAAAGAATGTTTCAATGAACCTTTTTAGGTGAGTCACTGTTCATACATACTTTCTCTAAAGGATACCTGGGAATGAACTTTTTGGGTTGCAGGATATATACATCTTCAATTTATTGAATATTTCCAAATTGCTCTCAATTACTAAAACTTTATATCCTCATTAATAATGTTTATAGACTTTTAAACTTTTGCTGGTCTGATATATATGAAACGATATCTTTTTATTTTAATTTGGATTGTCCTGATTAGTAGGAAGGGAGAACTTTTTTTTTCTGTATGGCCATTTATTTGGGTTTCTTCTTCTGTTAGTTGCCTGTTCATATCATTTGCTCATTTTTCCTTTGGGTTGACTGTCTTTTTCTTTCCCTATTTGTAGAGGGAAGAAATGCTGCTGCATTTTGGTTACTAATCCTTTGTTGGCTATATGCATTGCAGGTATCTCCTTCTAATCTGTAATTTGACTTTTAACTTTATACTGTCTTGTTGAAAACTTTAAACTTTAATATAGTCAGATTCATTGGCCGGGCATAGTGGCTCACACCTGTAATCCCAGCACTTTGGGAGGCCAAGGCAGGCTGATCACTTGAGTTCAGGAATTTGAGACCAGCCTGGCCAACATAGTGAAACCCTGTCTCTACTAAAAATACAAAAATTAGCCGGGACTGGTGGCGCACACCTGTAATCCCAACTACTTGAAAGGCTGAGGCAGGAGAATCACTTGAACCCAGGAGAGAGAGGTTGCAGTGAGCCAAGATCATGCCATTGCACTCTCTGGGCGACAAAGTGAGACTCTGTCTCAAAAAAAAAAAAAAAAAAAAAAGACATTTATCAATAATTTTCTTTATGGTTTGTGTTATGAATAATAGGTAAAAAGTTTTTTCCTTTCCCAAATTCATAAAGCTATTCTGCTATATTTTCTTCTAAAAGTTAAATTTTGCTTTTTGACATTAAGCCCCTGAATACACTTGATATTTTGTGAGGTGAGAATTTTAAAATTGCATAACCAGTTGTCTCAAAATTATATAGTGAATAATAGATCATCCTTTCTCCACTATTTCCCTTTATAATGCCATTTTTGCCATATATCAAGTTTCCATACATGGTCACATTTATTTCTGTATTCTCTATTCTCTTCTGTCTGCCTCTAAGCCAATAGCACAGTTTTATTTTTCACAGCTTTAAAATAAGTTTTTATATTTGTCAGGGCAAACTTCCACTTTGTTTTTCTTCAAAATTATACTGGCTAGTGTCTCAGTCTGTTTCAGGCTGCTATAACAAAATACCATAAACTGGGTAGCTTAGAAACAACAGAAATTTATTTCTTATGGGTCTAGAGGCTGGAAAGTTTAAGATCAAGGTGCTAGAACATTCAGCGTCTGGGGAAGTCTCACTTTCTGGTTCATGAAGGGGCACCTTCTTTTGTGTCCTCACATGATAAAAGGGGCAAGACAGCTCTCTGGGGCCTCTTTTGTAAAGGCACTAATCCCATTTATGAGGGCTCTGCCCTCATGACTTAATCACCTCCCAGAGGCCCGACCTGTAAATACCTTTACATTGGTGATTAGGTTTCAGCATGTGAATTTTGGGGGGACACAAACATTCAGACCATGACAGCTATTTCTGGCTTTTCTATATGAATTTTAATGCCAGCTAATCATGTTCTGCCAAAAACCCTGTTGGGGATTTTTAAAACGGAAATTGCACTGAATTTATAGACTGCCAAAAGGAAAAACCAAACCAAACCGGAATCTGATCAAGTCTCTAGATCCAAGTGTTAACTTACAGGACGTGTGGAAGACAGAGAAACATGTTAAACCACACCATGAGGATGCATCCATGAAGTCTAGATTGAAACTCAACAAGACAAGTAACCCAATTTCCTACGAATACACTAAAAGGGGGAAAAAAAAAGAAATGGAAGGGAACTTATAAATTCAATGAGATTTAAAGGCCATATCAACCAATTGCAAACAGTTGGTTTGCAAATTCCAAAACAATTATAATAATTATGGACAATTTGAACTTCGAAAACTGATTGAATATTCAATTATATTAAATAATTACTTAAATTTTAGGTGTAATAATGGTATTATGATTATGTTAAAAGCCATTTCTCATCTTTGGGAGATACGTTCTCAAGTATCCATGAGTAAAATGATGTGAACCTAAAATTTGTTTCAAAATAACATGGGAGAAAGGAGTTGGAGATATAGGTGAACAATATTGGCCAAGAGATGGGTATATGGGGTTCATTGTGCTGCTCTATTCACCTCTGTGTATGCTTGTAGTTTTCCATAATAACAATTACTTTTAAATTCTATTTTTAAATTGTGCTTTATGTTTCCAAACACTGCTTTTTACACAACTGATTTCTGTTTATTGATCTGTATTTAGTAATCTTGCTGAATTCTTCTGTTTGTCTTTTAATGTCTTGTCTGTACAGTTCCTTGAATTTTCCATATAAGTAATAATATAGTCTAGAAATAATACCAGTGTCATTTTCCTCCTTCCTATCCCTCATCTTTCCTTTCTTTGGTTTCTTTACCATTCTGGCTAGCATTGCTAGCACAATGTTGAATAGAATCAATGATAGAGGACATCCTTCTCCTAGTCCTGTCTCTAAAGAGAATGCTTCTTGGCCAGGCGTGGTGCCGCATGCCTGTAATTGCAGCACTTTGGGACGCCAAGGAGGGTGGATCACCTGGGGTCAGGAGTTCGAGACCAGCCTGACTAACATGGTGAAACTCCATCTCTACTAAATACAAAAAATTAGCCAGGTGTGGTGGTAAGCAACTATAATCCCAGCTACTTGGGAGACTGAGGCAGGAGAATCACTTAAACCTGGGAGGTGGAGGTTGCAGTGAGCTGAGATTGTGCCATTGCACTATAGCCCTGGGCAACAAGAGCAAAACTGCGTCTCAAAAAAAAAAAAAAAAAAAATCAATCAATAAATAATAATAAATAAAATAAAAAATAAAATAAAATAAAGAATGCTTCTCAAGTTCTACCATTCAAGTGTGATGTTTACTATAGGTTTTTCATGGATACTCTGTCAAAATCAAGAAGGTTTCTTCTATTCTTAGTCTGATCAGTTTTAATTGGGAATGGGTGAATTTTACTTTTTTCCTTTTGCATCTATTGAGATGACCCTAAGGCTTTTCCGCACTAACCTGTTGGTGTGGATTATAAACATATTTTCATATGTTAGACCCTCCTTGAATTCTTGTGATAAACCAAATTCAGTTGTGTATATTAATACTTTTAAAAATATAAGCTTAAGAATTTGATTGGTTAATAGTTTATTTAGGAGTTTTGTATGTTTGATCATAAGTGAGATTAGTCTATAATTTTCCTTTTTTTATTTTTATTTTTTGAGATGGAGTTTCATTCTTGTTGCCCAGGCTGGAGTGCAATGGCACTATCTTGGCTCACCACAACCTCTGCTCCTGGGTTCAAGTGATTCTCCTGCCTCAGCCTCCTGAGTAGCTGGGATTACAGGCATGCACCACCACACTCGGCTAATTTTGTATTTTTAGTAGAGATGGGGTTTCTCCATGTTGGTCAGGCTGGTCTTGAACTCCCGACCTCACGTGATCTGCCCGCCACGGCCTCCCAAAGTGCTGGGATTACAGGTGTGAGCCACCGCACCTGGCCTATAATTTTCCTTTCTTATGTTGTCCTTATCTCTAGTTTTAGCTGCTTTTGGGTTTTGACAAATTTAGGTCTCTTGTTAGAAATGAGCTTTTCTCCCTGGAAAGTGAGGGGAATTTTCAGAATCAAGGGATGACTGTTGCTCTCTGGGACTCTGGGGGACTTCCTTGTGGGGGGACTTCCTCAGTCTGGGCTGAGTAGGAGTAAGCCAGAAACATTCTTTTTTTTTTTTTTTTTTTGAGATGGAGTCTCGCTCTGTCGCCCAGGCTGGAGTGCAGTGGCCGGATCTCAGCTCACTGCAAGCTCCGCCTCCTGGGTTTACGCCATTCTGCCTCAGCCTCCCGAGTAGCTGGGACTACAGGCACCCACCACCTTGATCGGCTAGTTTTTTCTATTTTTTTTTTAGTAGAGATGGGGTTTCTCCTGCCTCAGCTTCCTGAGTAGCTGGGATTACAGGCATGTGCCGCCACACTCGGCTAATTTTGTATTTTTAGTAGAGATGGGGTTTCTCCATGTTGGTCAGGATGGTCTCGATCTCCTCACCTCATGATCCGCCCATCTCGGCCTCCCAAAGTGCTGGGATTACAGGCGTGAGCCACCGCGCCCGGCCGCCAGAAACATTCTTAAGGGTGCACCACTTCCCACTTCCTCCTCCTCCAATATGAAGGAGAACTTTGAAATACTTCCCAGAGGAAAGATAGAGCAGTACCAGAGTTAGGTCATCTAGGTGCTAAGGACTAGCAGGATATTTTGCACCTAGTACTGTGGTCTGCAGATAGCAGGGTCTGGCAGTGTGCTGTGCCGTGACTGTGCAGGCATCATACTGGGCAATGTGGGGAGAAGGAGCCCCGGACCTTTGCGTGGTGCCATCTTCCAGGCTGTAGATTCTGGTGAGTGGCACCACTAGGACTCCTGGGCACACACGTCTGGTCTCCCTGTTTTCTCCACAGTGTTAGGAGGAACTTTTCCAACACTGGCTACTCCTCACTTCTTTGCACAGGTCAGGCAATCATTACACTTGCTCCTTCTGGAGCTGTTTATTCCTGAAGCCGGAAACTGCCCAAGGAAAAGCCTTCAAAATGAAACTGACCTGAACGGAACTGAACTGAACTAGATAACCACAAACACTGGGCAGAGACTCCAGTTACCCTGGTTTTAATAATTAGTTGTCATGCACAATTCTCTTGACTTGTAGACCTCAGGTTTCTTCTGCATAATATAAAAGAACTTCTGCAAGATTCATGCTGGCTTAAAAAATATACTGCCATAATTTCGTGATGTCTCCCTGACTTTTTACTATTTCCTCTCAGAAACACATGGATGGCATCACAAGTCAAAGATTCAAGGACCGTGGAATCATAGAAACCTGGGTTCATCTCTCAGCTTCTCCACTTATTGGCTGTGTGCCCTTGGGCAAGTACCTAACCTCTTTGAGCCTCATTTTCCTCATTTGTGGAATAGGGATAATGCACTTTACCTCATAAGGTTATAGTGAGGATAAAATAAATTCAATAAAGCACCTAGCATTATGTCTTGCTTCATAGTCCAAAAATGGCTAAGCACGGTGGCTCACGCCTGTAATCCCAATAGTTTGGGAGGCCGAGACGGGAGGATCACCTGAGGTCAGGAGTTCGAGACCAGCCTGGCAAACATGGCGAAAACCCGTCTCTAATAAAAATACAAAAATTAGCAGGGCATGGTGGTAGGTGCCTGTAATCCCAGATACTCGGGAGGTTGAGGCGGGAGAATTGCTTGAACCTGGGAGGCGGAGGTTGCAGTGAACCATCGCGCACCACTGCACTCAAGCCTGTGCAACAGAGCAAGACTCTGGCTCAAAAAAAAAAAAAAAAAAAAAAAAAAAAAAAAAAAAAAAAAAAAAAAAAAAGTAAATGCCAGAAATTACTTCCCTTTTCTCCACCCGTAAGTGGAAAACTGGCCAAAATAAAACAGTATTAATTAAAAAGTCCGAATTGTTTGGGTGGCACTTCAGGGGTTTGCCTGCCTCCCTGCCTTCTCCGAAGCGACTATGCGTGCCTGCTTTTCAGTTGTTTAGACCTTCTAGCTCTGCCAGTCTCCACCTCGGGATGGAGTCCACAGGAGGCTCCAGCGTTAGAGACATCACAAGCCACCACAGAGAGGAAAAGAAAAGACTAAAGGAGGCGACACACCCGGAGAAGTGACCTTTCGGGGAGAGCCCGCCTGGGGTCTTGAGCTCACCGGCAAGGAGCTCCTTTTGTAAGGCCGGGACGACTCGCGCAGCAGAGAGGCGCTAGGCAGAAGCTTCTCCGACGCCGCAGGGACCGGGAGTGGCGCTATTGAAGCCGCAAACCCCGCCGGCCCCGAGAGGAGCTGCTCCCTGTGCGCCTGCTGCGCGGCCCCTGCCGCCGTGGAGGCGCAGATGCCGCACTGCTGGGCCACTTTGGCTTCCCTCCCCGACTGGCCACACCTTTTTTCCCTTTAAAAAAACTGCTTGGCTCACGCCTGTAATCCCAGCACTTTGGGAGGCCGAGGCAGGCGGATCACGAGGTCAGGAGATTGAGACCATCCTGGCTAACACGGTGAAACCCCATCTCTACTAAAAAATACAAAAAATTAGCCGGGCGTGGTGGCGGGCACCTGTAGTCCCAGCTACTCGGGAGGCTGAGGCAGGAGAATGGCATGAGCCCGGGAGGCGGAGGTTGCACTGAGCCGAGATCGCGCCACTGCACTCCAGCCTGGGCGACAGAGCAAGACTCCCTCTCAAAAAAGAAAGAAAAAAAAAAAAACACAAAAAAAAACAAAAAACTGTTTGAAGAATCTTTTCATTCATATTTCTCTAGTTGGTGTCTGTGTGTGTATCTATGTGTCTTGTGTGTATGTCTGTATATGTATGTGTGTATGTGTCTGTGTATATGTGTGTGTGTCTGTGTGTGTGTGTGTAATATTTCTTTAAATCTTGATTTCCCTGGACCTTGCTGTTTTTTCCCCTGAGGGGGAGGGGCAAACCCTTTTTTTCATAGCTGTTAACATCCAGAATTAATCTATGCAGATTGCCTGGGGAGGTCAGCCTCACTGTTGCCCAGCTCTATGACCAAGGATGTGGTACTTAACCACTCTGCCTCAATTGTCTCATCTGACAAATAGGGATATCAAGGGCTGCTTCTTTACAGGATTAGTATAAAAGTTAAATAAGGCACTTTACAGAAAATGCATAGCCTGGTGCCTGGCACACAGGGAGTAAGAACTGTTGCCTTCTCTTGATGTCTTCATCACAAATGGGTGAATGCAATCTAGGTTCAGTAAATGCCTTCCTTCATGTCAGCCATCACCTCCTTCAGGAAACCCTACCTGATTTCTCCCTATCCCTTCTGCCCCGGTCAGGATCAGTTGCCCTTCCTGTATTCTCTTAGAGCACTGATCACACTCCACTCACTGGAGCTGTCTGCAGACATATCTGTTTCCTCCACCAAAGCGGGAGCTGCAGTAAGGAGTGTGTTTTATCCAACCACGAAGGCTATGAAACTTAGTAGGGATCAGCAAGTGTATGCTGAGTGAATAATGGAAGCTTCCATTCAGGCAGTCAGTGGTTAAAGAATTAAGAAGGCCTGAACCTGGAGGCTGAACTGTGGAGCTATCTCAGTGGTAGCACTGTGGATTCTGCTTTTCCCCTTAACAGAAGCAGTTCCAATAGTCATTGAATCACAGAAAGTGGGAAACGATATTGGAAGGTCAATTTTGTTATTTTCAGATCAGGAAGTGGAAGCCTCTAGAGGCCCAGGGGTTTATGGAGTCCTCATGCCATGCAGGAGCACCATGGCAAAGTAATGCTCCCATCTTGACCCACTGAGCTCTAACTTGTTGCTGCACTGAGCCAGGGCTCACAAACGGCACATGGATGGCCTCCTTCCAGGCTGTCACCTGAGGGAGGCTGGGTAGTAGCAGAGATTTATGTAGGACACAGTGAAGGTGGCAGGCTGGCCTTCCCCGGAAGTGGGGGTTGGGGATGAGCTTGGGAAGTAGGCCCGGCCCCAGTCATGGATCTGCAGCCTACCACTGTGCAAGCCTGAGCGACTCATAGATGGCCAGAGCATCAGAATGGAATGGGGCCCTAGAGATGATCCATTCCAGCCTCCTTGGTTTATGGGAAAGGAGACCAAGGCCCAGAGAAGCAATCTGCCATTCCCTAAACTACAGACTTGATCAAAGGCACAACTGGTAAAGGAATCCATGTCTTTTGAATCTGAAACCCAGTTTTCTCGATGAATAGATTCCAATGTTTCCCAGATATCAATGGGCATATGAATCATTTGAGGACCTTGTTATAATACAGGCAGGTCTGGGGTGAGACCCCAGATTCTCTTTTCTAATAAGTTCCCAGGTGCTGGCTAGAATGGGTCTACATAGGTAGTTCTTAGAAAAATCTCTGGTCTAGACTGCACTATGATGAAACGACTTGGAACACCAGCCAGGAATTAGACCAGCCTTATTGGGTTAATGAGGGCATTGGCTGCAGGGACACTCACCGAGAAGCTGATAGAGCCAGTGTCGTCCTTCCCCATCAGCATTAGTCACCTGTTGCCTGTTGGCTGCTTCTGGGTCTATGGTGAAGATGCAGGTTCTGGCTGGTGGCTGTAGGTTCCTTGACTGCACCCTAGTTAGAGGGCTATGACCTTAGTAACCCTGGGTGGCACTGTTTCCTCACAGGTAACATCATGCCTGCAGTTGAAGTCTTCACTGTGAGGCCTTGAGGGTAGGAAACTTGGTTTTGTCATCTTTGAATCCCTTGAATACTCAGCATATTCATTCATTTATTCATTTGACTCATTCATTCATTTACGAAACATTTACCAGGCCTGAATAAGGCATGATTCTTGGCTTTAAGCAGCTCACATAACACATGGGGCTACAGGTGGTACTTACTAGCCACCCAATAAGCATGTGTGCAATCGAATTAGACTTCAGGGGCCCCAGGGACCCCCTGCCTGCCAGCTCAGACTTTTCCATGAGAGAGGAATAATCCTTCCATCTTGTTTGAAGTCACTTTACTTTGGCCTTTCTTTTTTTTTTTTTTTTTTTTTTTGAGACGGAGTCTCGCTCTGTCGCCCAGGCTGGAGTGCAGTGGCCGGATCTCAGCTCACTGCAAGCTCCGCCTCCCGGGTCCACGCCATTCTCCTGCCTCAGCCTCCCGAGTAGCTGGGACTACAGGCGCCGCCATCTCGCCCGGCTAATTTTTTGTATTTTTTAAGTGGAGACGGGGTTTCACTGTGTTAGCCAGGATGGTCTCGACCTCCTGACCTTGTGATCCGCCCGCCTCGGCCTCCCAAAGTGCTGGGATTACAGGCTTGAGCCACCGCGCCCGGCCACTTTGGCCTTTCTTGAATAAGGCAATAGGGCTCTGGGCCTCCTTTTATTGACAGAACAGAAATGATGGAAATTGCTCATTGGTTTCTGAGAGTTTCCACAATACCTGCCTTTCATCCCCACCCCTGACATTACCCCTGACATTTTTCCAGGCTGCTCCTTAAGGACCCCTTGCACCTCATGCAGGGTTCCCCAAATCTCTCACTCCTCCTGACTCTTAAAGCGGTTCTGTCATGTCCCAAGGAGTTATGTCCCAGCAACTTCACTGAATGCAGAGGCTGGAAGGCTGCTTCATTCATTTCGGGTCTGCTGCCCACACCTGGACTTAAGCAGAGGACTATATGCATCCCCCAATGCCTCTTCTGCCACCGAGACTGGGAAAGTAAAGAAATCAGGTTATTACCTTAGAATAAGGCTCTCCTGACAAGGAGCAAATTGTGTCTCCTATTAAAGCTTTTTAAAAAGTAGATGAATAGCTCTTCTTGAGCACTTTGTGACAGGTACTTTTCTTTCTTTCTTTTTCTTTTTTTTTTTGAGACAGTTTTGCTCTGTCATCAGGCTGGAGTGCAGTGGTGTAATCTCGGCTCACTGCAACCTCCGCCTCCCGGGTTCAAGTGATTCTCCTGCCTCAGGCTCCCGAGTAGCTGGGACTACAGGCAAGTGCCACCATGTCCGGCTAATTTTTGTATTTTTAGTAGAGATGGGGTTTCACCAGGTTGGCCAGGATGGTCTCGATCTCTTGACCTCGTGATCCACCTGTCTCAGCCTCCCAAATTGCTGGGATTACAGGTGTGAGCCACCGTGCCGGGCCCTATGACGGGTACTTTTCTAAGCACACTACATAGTTAACTCTTCTTTGTCACAACCACCCATGAGATCAGTACTGTTAGTATCCCCATTTTACAAAGGAAGAATAAAAGATGCCCAGAGAAGTTCAGTAACTTACTCAAGGCCGCACAGCTAGTAAGTAACGGAGCTAGAATTTGAACCCTGGGAATCAGACTTCATAATCAGTGCTCTTGATCGCAATGATGCTGCTGAAACAGTGCCTGCCCACCAATTCCTTCCCCACTACCTATTATTATTATTATTTTATTTTCTTAGAGACAGGGTCTTGCTCTGTCATCCAGGCTGGAGTGCAATGGTGCAGTCACAACTCACTGCAGCCTTGAACTCCTGGGCTCTAGGAATCCTCCTGCCCCAGCCTTCTGAGTAGCTAGGGCTGCAGGCCCTCACTACCATGCCTGGCTAATTAAAAAAAATTTTTTAGAGGCCGAGATGCAGGGCATGGGGAGGGGTCTTGCTCTATTGCCCAGGTTGGTCTCCAATAACTCCTGACCTGAGTGATCTTCCTGCCTCCCAAAGTGCTGGGGTTGGAACCATGAGCCACTGTGTCCAGTATTTCCTCCTACTGTTTTTAAAAGAACAGGTTAAATTGAGTTGCTGCCAAATTCAGGGAAATACATACTGGAAACAAGGCCCAGGGCAGTGACTCAAAACTGTGGTTGCTGGTCCACCAGCATCAGAATCACCTGAGAACTTACTAAAAATGCAAATCGTCAGGTGTCAACCCAGATCTAGTGAATCAGAAACTCTGAGGGCGGGGCCTAGAAATCTTTAGTTTAACAAGCCTTACAGGTGATTCTGATGCACATTGAAGTTTGAGAACCACTGGCCTAGGAAATAAACAAGAATTGAAATAAGAATTAAAATTTTATTATTTCCCTGGATTTTTGACAGGGGTAGAGGGGTGGAAAGTGGTTTTTTTTTTTTTTTTGTTTTTTGTTTTTTTTGAGACAGAGTCTTGCTCTGTCACCCAGGCTGGAGTGCAGTGGCGTGATCTCAGCTCACTGCAAGCTCCGCCTCCTGGGTTCATGCCATTCTCCTGCCTCAGCCTCCTGAGTAGCTGGGACTACAGGCGCCTGCCACTGCGCCTGGCTAACTTTTTGTATTTTTTAGTAGACATGGGGTTTCACCGTGTTAGCTAGGATGGTCTCAATCTCCTGACCTTGTGATCCGCCCGCCTCGGCTTCCCAAAGTGGAAAGTTTTGTATTTAAAGCTAGAGCAATTTTTCAAAGCCACTTTGATTTGGAGGTTGCTGATTTGACCTCTCTTGTGGAAACTTGGATGAAGTGTTCTCACCAAGTCTAAGACTCATGATATTCTCACTGCAGGTGGCAACTGGTTCACTGCTTATAATTAAACATGAAGATCACGACTTAATTTAGAGTAGGAAAAAAACCCTGGTAATTAGCCTTAAGACCTATGGGGAGAAAATTGATCCTCTTTTTTTTTTTTTGGAGACAGGGTCTGGTTCTTTTGCCCAGGCTGGAGTGCAGTAGCATGATCATAGCATAGCTCACAGCAGCCTCAAACTCCTGGGCTCCAATGATCCTCCCGCCTCAGCCTCTGGAGTGATGGGACTACAGGCATGTGCCACCATGCCCAGAAATTTTTAAAATTTTTTGTAGAGACAGGATCTTGCTGTGTTGCCTAGGCTGGTCTCAGACTCCTGACCTCAAGTGATCCTCCTGCCGTAGCCTCCCAAAGTGTTGGGATTACAGGCATGAGCCACTGTGTCTGGCTGAAAATTGATCCTTAAATAGTTAAAAAAAATTCCTTGGCACTCCTTCCTCTTTTTTCTTCAAATACTTGAAATCCTTTCTGAACATTAGCGTTTATCATTCAGGACAGGAAAATGCCTTCTTTCATTTTCTGTGGTGATATTTCACTGCATTAAAGATGGTCTGAATAACCTTTATGCAACCCAGCTGGTGCCTGCTCTTCTGTCATAAGACAGGAAATCTGTTTTGACTGACTTGGTCATTGCTTAGGTTTGGCCATGTTCTGTGCTGCCTAAAACCTCCATCGCACTTGGCCAAGCCCTTGGAGCCCTGTCAGTGTTCACATTCTGCATGTGTGATTTATGATACGGCAGATCTGAAGACTGGAGCATGTTTCCCTGGCTAGTGTCACTCTGCCTTGAAAATGGAGGTGGTAAGAGCTCATGTGAACAGAAACCTGCTTAGAAGCTTAGCCAAACCCAGGATCAGGCTACCATAATATACTGTTGTCTGATATCCTCAAAACAACAAACTCTTGTCAATTTAGTATAAAAATAAATTACTTTTGATTGGATGCCAACTGAAGGACATGGTACAAGATATAAACAGAAAAAGATCAAGTTAAGGGTGAAATCCAAAATCTGTGACCTTACGCATTTTTTTTTTTTTGAAACGGAGTTTTATTCTTGTTGCCCAGGCTGGAGTGCAATGGCGTGACCTCAGCTCACTGAAACCTCCGCCTCCCAGATTCAAGTGATTCTCCTGCCTCAGCCTCCTAAGTAGCTAGGATTACAGGCATGTGCCATTGCGCTCAGCTAATTCTGTATTTTTAGTAGAGACAGGGTTTCACCATGTTGGTCAAGTTGGCCTCAAACTCCTGACCTCAGGTGATCCACCCGCCTTGGCCTCACAAAGTGCTGGGATTACAGGCATGAGCCACCGTACCTGGCCTCCCGTTAACATCTTTAAAAGTGCGAAGTTCATCTGACAATTATGGTTATAAGATTATAAAGCCCCAACCAGTGGTCTCTACCTTGGCTGTCATGATGAGTTTCTCTGAGGGGTCTCCCCGCTTCTTCCTGAGAGTCCAGTGCATTTCCACTTTCCTATTGGGTTAACACACACCAAAGAATACATTAGACACAATAAATGCAACACTTTAAACACGTCTGTGGTCCACGACCTTTGGTAAAAGGGAATCCAGTTTTCTTAGCGGTTTCTTCTCCTTCATCAACTTGTTTTTACTTAAGTCTCCAGGAAGGCTGCTACTAGCGTTAAACAGGCTTAAAGAGCCAGGCACGGCTGGCCATAATAATATGCACCTGTAGCCTCAGCTACTTGGGAGGCCGAGATGGGAGAATCACTTAAAGCAGGAGCTCCCAGGAGTTTGAGTCCAGCCTGGGCAACATAGCAAGACCCTGGACCCTGTCTCTTTAAAAAAAACAAAACAAAACAAAAACAAAAAAAAACCAGGACCTGGCAGGCTTGGCACCAGCAGTATTGAGCACTATTACCTTCCTGGTACTTATTTTCATGGGGTCTTATCCCATTCATCTGTGCAGTGCTGAATGCCTAATGTATGCAGGAGTTTACTGGGGGAAGGGGAGAAGAATGTCATGACAGAGGCCAACTAGCAGAAGAAAGCAGAGCACCTCCAGGACTTGAGGGAGGACTGGTGTGACTAGAGCAGAGACTGAGAGAACTGTGCAGGGTTGGGAGGAGTCAGACCCCTATGGCCTTGAGGGCCGGTTGAGGACTTTGGTCTTTATGTTGAGAACAAATGGAAACATTCAGGATTGAAAGCAGGGGAGCCAAAGGGTCAGACAGGCCTTTTGTGGCATCCTCAGGATTACCACAGATTTGGTTTCTTATCACATTTGATCCCTTCTTCCTTCTTTCCTTGAGTCATACAAGCTGCTTGCAATCCTTCCTCCCAGAAATCTCCATAACTGTGGTTACCAACCCTGGCTACACATTAGAATTATTTGAGAAGTTTTAGAAAATATGATTCCCAGGACCTAACTCCAAATAATAACAGTCAGACTCGCTGGAGGTGGGGCATTTTAAGGCTTCTAGGGTGAGTCTGATATGCAGCCAGGACTGATAATCATGCTGTTCTCCAGAGTGTTGGAAGAGCAGCTCCTTAGTGCCAAAGTAACATGGCAGGTAGAGTTGGTGACCCAAGTAAGCCCCGTGTGTCTGATGAGGCCAGATCTGGGCCTTTGCCACCTGGATCCCTGCTCGACCCACAGCTTCATCTTGGTGCTAGAGCTGGAATCTAGCAGGAAGGGTCCTGGAAGTCTCTCCGGGTTTACCCTCATTCTGTAGTGACAATCACCTTTCCACTTTGTTATCAAAGTCGCATCCTGCTATGAGAAGAGACAACTAATTATCTGCTACTTTGGCACTCTCTTTAATTCCCCTGAGTTCCCTCACTTGGTGGCTTGTTACCTTGTGTGTTTGTTTCTCACTTGTTAGCTTAGTGTTTGTAGCTGATGATATATACTGACATAAAAAAGCTAACACAAGTAAATAATTTTCTTACTTTTGGGTTTCTTATTTTGGAGACAAAGTCAATTTGGCCTCGTACAGTAAAAAGAAAACTCATCCCTGAAAAATGGAAAGGAGTAAGAGGCTAAGTTAGAAGACTAGAAAAGAGAAACTTAAAAAAAAAAAAAATCCCTGGTTATAAAGCCTTTTAATCTAATAAGAAACTGTATTGAAAGGGAGAGTCAAGCTTCCTCTTTTGGAAGAATTTTAATGCCAAGAAGGATCAACCTTCAGAGTCAACAAGATGCAGTCGTGAGCCTTCAGGGGCAAGGAATATCTTCTCATTTCGCAGAGTGGGAGAGGGAGACAGAAACTAAAGGATTTGGAAAAAATATTTTCAGGTGAGTCTTTGTTAGAAAAAGAAATAGTCTTAATTTGAAACTCTGTCAATTCAATTGTATGTTGCTTAGAAAAGTGTCAAAAGAACTATCATTTTTTAGATATAAGAATACACATGTGGCCAGGCGCAGTGGCTCATGCCTGTAATCCCAGCACTTTGGGAGGCCGGGCCGAGCAGATCACGAGGTCAGGAGCTTGAGACCAGCCTGGCCAGCATGATCAAACCCTGTCTCTACTAAAAATACAAAAATTAGCCAGGCGTGGTGGCGGGCGCCTGTAATCCCAGCTACGCAGGAGGCTGAGGCAGGAGAATTGCTTGAACCCAGGAGGTGGAAGTTGCAGTTAGCTGAGATTGCACCACTACACTCCAGCCTAGGAGACAGAGCAAGACAAAAGAAAAAAAGAATGCACATGTGAAATAACTTCTATCTAAAGTCATTCATTCACTGCAACAGATTGGAAACAGCTTAAATGTCCCATCAATTGGGGACTAGTTAAATAAATTATTATTAGCTTATAAATGGAATATTATGCAACCATTAAAAAGCACAAGCATCTCTTTATGAATTAACGTAGAACTGCAAGATGTAGTAAGTAAAAACAAGACTCTAGGCCAAGTGCGGTGGCTCACACCTATAATCCCAGCACTTTAGGAGGCCCAGGTGGGTGGATCACCTGAGGTCAGGAGTTCGAGACCAGCCTGGCTAACATAGTGAAATCCTGTCTCTACTAAAAATACAAAAATTAGCCAGGTGTGGTGGTGCATGCCTGTAGTCCCAGCTACTTGGGAGGCTGAGGCAGGAGAATCACTTGAACCCAGGAGGCGGAGGTTGCAGTGAGCCGAGATCGCGTCACTGTACTCCAGCCTGGATGGCAGAGTGAGATTCTATCTAAATAAACAAGCAAGCAAACAAAAAGACTCTGAACAATGTGTATAATATGCTAAAATTTGCATATAATATCTATCTGTGTATGTATCTATCCGTATTTGCTTATATATATGCATTATACATTCCAGGAAGGGGACACAGGAAACTAGCAACCTCGGTTTTTCAAGGGAAGGGAGCTGAGCAGCTGGAAGGCACACTGTTTTGTACTTAAATTTGAAAAAAAATCTTCTATTTCAGATTCAAAATTTGAATTAAAGAAACTAAACCTAAATAAAATGTTATGTCACTTTTAGTCTGAGTTACAAATGCATGATTAAAATAGAGTGATAGAAACGCAGGTAATAATACTTGGTGAGTGAGCAAAACAAATGGAGGGACTGCAAATTCAAAACCCAGTTCTGTTATTCTGGCCAAGTCGTTTGCTCTTCCTCTGTTCATTCAACTAATGAACGTTTGTTGAGAGTCTGCTGTGTGCCAGGTACCGAGAGAGGCACTGGGGGCACAAAGATGACAGATGTATTCGTAGGACGCTCACTGACTTGTGGGGAAATGACAAGTCAGTTTGCAATGCAGCGTGATAAATGTTGTGGCAGATTATGACAGGTTTCTGCAGGGCCTCATGGGAGGTGAAGCTAAATTAGGCTGGGAAGGTTGTTTACCGGCAGACGCAGTGCTAAATCTTGCAGTGAAGGGAAGGTAGAACAATTCCAAGCAGAGGAAGCAGCATGCGCTGGTTAGGGGATAGTTTGGTGCAGGGGCAGTGTGAGGACAGTGTAAATTAGACACAGGCCAGATCTTGCATGTTACAGTTTGGAGTTTAAGAAAAATTGCACATGTTATATTTTTCTATTTGTAAAATAAATACATCTTTGATGCTTGGAATTTAACCAGAGAGCCAATGGGGACACAGTAAAGAATTTCAAGCAAACCAGTGATAAGACTGAGCTGTATTTAGAGCACTGGCAGCAGTGTGGTATTATAAGACCGGGGGAAGAGGAAGAGTCACAAACACTTTGTGAACACAAACTACAACATTGAAACCAACATGTGAGAGGCGCTTTCTCTGGTGGCTGAAGTATAGGTCCTGCAGTCAGGCTGTCTGCACTCAAGTCCTAACTCCTACACTTGGTATCTTTCAGACTGTAGGAATTACTTAACCCCTGAGCCTCAGTTTCTTCAACTGGAAACCGACAGATGCTGCATAAGTGATCTTAGGTAATCTGTCCTTGGAAAACCTTCCAGCCGTCCTGCCCTCCACTCTCATGCATGGCCCCCTACTGGGCATGTTACTTTTAGGACCACAGCAGGTTTTCTTAGGGAGCTGCTGGGAGGATGGAGGAACATGGGCTGCAGGAGTCTGAAGTGCGGCCTCCAGCCTGCCTTGAGCCTGCTGCATGCCCTATCGTAGAACCTCAGCTTCTACATCTGTGAAATGGGAGTAATAATAAATAATTGTAGAGTTCTCAAAAGGTTAAACCAGGAAGAGACATTTGGAAATTCCATGTAACATACCATGTGATACATGAATATAAATGACTAATTTCAATACTTTCTTAGTGATGGAAGAAAATCAGGATCTCATTAGAAAGTTTCAGTTTCAAGGTAATACAACTTTTCTTGTGTAACAGAGAAGTCCCCTGCGTTGTCTTCGTTAAAGACCTTATGATTTATGAAAATCATAAAGTATCTTGTGTTATTAAGATAAAAAAGATGAATATATATTATCAAATCTCTGCTCCCTTCTTGGGTTCTGCAGCTAGAACAAAGAAGTACAACTAGATACACAGGCACAGAACAGACAGACCTCACAGATCTCTGATACTGTGGGGTTTTTTGGCTTTGAATCCTAGCTCTCTCTGCTGCCAGCCATGTGACTGGTCATCTCTGAGCCTTGGTTTCCTCATCTGCACAGTGGGGATCAGCACAATTACTGGGAAGAGTGAAGGGAAGATTACACAAGGCTCAATATGTGAGGGGCCTGGCCCTTAGCAGGGATCAGTGAGTGTTCCTTTCTCCCTTATGAATTGAGTCCTTTAGAGATATGAACATTCTTTCAAAACTATTAGTTCATGTAATTCTTGCTTCACTGTTGAGAGGCAGGTATGGAGTTCCCAGTATTATTATTTTTTTGAGACAGACTTTCGCTCTTGTTGCCCAGGCTGGAGTGCAGTTGTACGATCTCGTCTCACTGCAACCTCTGCCTCTCGGGTTCAAGCGATTCTCCTATCTTAGCCCCCGAGAAGCTGGGACTACAGGCACATGCTAACATGCCCGGCTAATTTTTTGTATTTTTAGTAGAGACGGGGTTTCACCATGTTGGCCAGGCCGGTCTCGAACCACCTGAGGTGGTGATCCGCCCACCTCGGCCTCCCAAAGTGCTGGGATTACAGGCAGGAGCCACCATGCCTGGTCAGATCCCAGTATTATTATCTCTGTTTTATTAAAGAGAAAATGGAGTCTGAGAAGCATCACAAGGTCACTTAGTATCAGAGTGTCAGAGAAGTACCCCCCGGCTCCACCCAGGGCTTCCCAACTACTAGTCTGACACTTTAATATTGATAATATTCCACTTAATTTGGGTTTTTTTCTTTTTGAAATAGAACACACTCATAAATATTTTTCCTGGGAATATTATTCAAGTATCCTGGAATCATTAAATCTTGAGACCTGCTCGTGATCCCTCTACAACTTTCCTGCCAAATGGTCATCAAGGCACGTTTAAATGATTGTGGAGACCAGAACTTATCTCCTAAGGCACCCTGCTCCATCTTTGAACGATGTCCCAAGCCAAGCATTATTTTCCTGTTGTATATGAAATCCACAGGATTAAGGGGCAGCCCCCTTCTGCTTGGTGGGATGCATCTACACTTGCCCACATAAGTAATGCTTGGGACTGGTCTCAAAACAGGCGGGGCAGCTCTAACTCCAGGCACGGCTGGCTCTTGTCCGTGTTCAGGCCAATTCCTCTACCTTGCATTTGAGGGCACTATGTGCTAACTGTGTGGGAACTGCGAGGTGGAAGCTTATTTCTCATTCTTCAGATGTTCTGGGTGTAACATACACATCCTTTGATATCAACATGGAGTATAAGGATATTCAATTCAATATCTAGCATTAATAGGCATTATTGCTGTTTTCCTCCTTACGACCATGACCTAACCCTGATAATTTAAAAAGTCTCTGAAAAAAAACTCTATCCTTATTAATTCATCAATTACCATTTCTTTTTGAAAAAACACAATCAAGGTTTTAAAAACATGGTTCAAAAAAATTTTTTTTTTCTTTTTTGGTTTAGAAAATAGGCTGGTCTTGGCCGGGTGCAGTGGCTCATGCTTGTAATCCCAGTACTTTGGGAGACCGAGGCAGGTGGATCACCTGAGGTCAGGAATTTGAATTTTTTTTTTTTTTTTAGTAGAGACGGGGTTTCACCGTGTTAGCCAGGATGGTCTCGATCTCCTGACCTCTTGATCCGCCCGTCTCGGCCTCCCAAAGTGCTGGGATTACAGGCTTGAGCCACCCCGCCCAGCCAAGGTCAGGAATTTGAGACCAGCCTGGTCAACATGGTGAAACCCCGTCCCTACTAAAAATGCAAAAAATTAACCGGGCATGGTGGTAGGTGCTTGAAATCCCAGCTACTCAGGAGGCTGATGCAGGAGAATCGCTTGAGCTAGGAGGTGGAGGTTGCAGTGAGCTGAGACTGCGGCATTGCATTCCAGCCTGGGCTATAAGAGCGAAACCCTGTCTCACAAAAAAAAAAAAAAAAAAAAAAAAAGAAAGAAAGAAAGAAAGAAAACAGGCTGGTCTCAAACTCCTGGGCTCAAGTGATCCTCCGGCCTCATCCTCCCAGGCAGCTGGGATTCCAGGCATGTGCCACTGTGTCTGAAATGGTGAAATGGTTCGATTTTTAAATGAACCCAGATGTACTCTGGATCAATCATATTTCCTCAAATCAAAGCCTGATATAAACAAATTATTCTGTGTAATCAGCTAATAGTGTTGCCTTCAGTGTTGTAAAGAGGTTCTTAAAATGTGAGAAGTTCACATGCAATACATGGAAAATGAATGAATGCTCTCCTGTAGTAACATGAGCCTGCCTCTGCCACAACATTGTGCTATTATCTGTTTCATTGTTTATCTTCCTCTTAGATTCTAGGCTCCTTGGAAGGTCAAGGATAGAGATGATTCATCTCTGTATCCTCAGTGCCTATCACAGTGTCTGATACTCAGAGCGTGTTCAATAAGTTGGCTGAGGGGGCCGGGCGTGGTGGCTCACACCTGTAATCCCAGGACTTTGGGAGGCCGAGGCAGGCGGATCATGAGGTCAGGAGATCGAGACCATCCTGGATAACATGGTGAAACCCCGTCTCTACTAAAAAGTACAAAAAATTAGCCTGGTGTGGAGGTGTGCACCTGTAGTCCCAGCTACTCGGGAGGCTGAGGCAGGAGAATGGCGTGAATCCGGGAGGCAGAGCTTGCAGTGAGCCGAGATTGTGCCACTGCACTCCAGCGTGGGTGACAGAGTGAGAAATATAGAAAGAAAAATAAAAATATGTTGGCTGAGGGGAACCGAATGATCAGTGGGAGAGAAAGCTTTAGATTGTCTTCACGGAACTTGGGTGGGACTGGAGGGAAGGGCAAAGTCCTGTGGGGTCAGAAAATCTTCCTGGAGCAGATGGAATGTGTCCACAGGAATGGAATTTTCTAGAAGGAGTGTTGGATGCTTAGCTAACATGATAGGCAGTGTTTTTGATTGGACAGGTCTCAGCTGGGGGCTGCAGTGAGGCTTTATAACAGATGGTTGAGCATAGGCACTGGAACTGGGCTGCCTGACCAAATCTTGCTTCTGCCATTTACCAACTGTGTGACATTCGGTAAGTTACTTAGCCTCTCAATGCCTTAGTTTTCTCATCTGTAAAATGGAGTAATTCTACATACTTAGATTCATTTTATGAATTAAGTAAATGCATGCATATACAATTTAGAACAAAGCCAGCCACAGAACAAGTGCTCTGCAATGTTAGCAATTGTGATTATTTTTATCTCTTTCCATTCCCTTGTTCTGCCTTGACCTTTCTTATCACCTACCCTCATCCCCTGCAATGCTTCCTACATGCCCCAGGCAAAAATGAATGACATACCCTGTGGACAGGCAGGAGATACATGAATGAATGTAGAGGATGAGTTGGTTTCTACACAGCTCCAGGAGTGGAAGACAGCCTGTGTGCTCTTCTCTGTTTGAACTCATCATCTTTGTCTGTACTACCCTGAGACTGTGTCTTACTACATGGCAATCCCTAAGAACGTGGGAGCTACCACATCCATAAGGAGAAGGTCTATCTAAAGAGAGTTGTGAACACTGAACATTGCCAAGAGAAGGCATGGTCTTTGGGGCAAAGACTGGCCTGGGAGTCAGAAAGTGTACCGAGTGTGTACTTTGTGAGTCCTTTGGAAGCAGGCTGAGTTGCCATTTCCATGAGTCTTGAGGGAGGTGGACAGGAAAGTGGGCCTTAGAGATGACAACACTTTTCCTTCTATAATACTGTGCCAAAATTGCTGGACAAAAAAGTGTAACACAAAAGCATTGTGGATACTAAATATACAAGCAATTACTGTAAATTTCCCCACTTTGAATTCTGCATTATTAGATGCTCTATATTTTTTTTTCTTTTTTTTTTTTTCTTGAGATGGAATCTCACTCTATCACCCAAGCTGGAGGGCAGTGGTGGATCTCAGCTCACTGCAAGTTCTGCCTCCCGGGTTCACACCATTCTCCTGCCTCAGCCTCCCAAGTAGCTGGGACTACAGGCACCTGCCACCAAGCCCGGCTAATTTTTTGTATTTTTAGTAGAGATGGGGTTTCACTGTGTTAGCCAGGCTGGTCTCGATCTCCTGACCTCATGATCTGCCCGCCTCAGCCTCCCAAAGTGCTGGGATTACAGGTATGAGCCACTTTCTTATCTCATTTCCTTAGCAGCTATCACCTTTGAACATGCTACATGCTCTGCTTGTGTATTAGGTCTGTTGTCTGTTCCCTGTACTATCCTGGAGCAGGGCAGGGATATTGGTCTGTTTTTTTCACTGATGTATCCCAAATGCCCAGAAACTGCCAAACACATAGTAGATAGCTGGTGTTCAAATATTGGTTAATGAATGGTGACTGTGATGGGATATTTCCTCCCAGAAAGTACGATTCATAATTCTTTCAGCCCTAAGTGAAGAACTAAACTGTTGCTAAGAATAAAAGGGATAGTTTCAACAGTATAAATCATGGAGCATGGCAATATTTTTTGAATACTCGTAGCAAATATCTTTTCTTTTGGGGTCCAGAATCATTCTTCTCTCTTGTAGGTTTTTTTTTCCTATAGAGATGGGATCTCACTATGTTGCCCAGGCTGGGGTACAGTGGCTATTCACGGGTGTAATCATAGCACACTACAGCCTTGAACTCCTGGACTCAAGTGATCCTCCAACCTCAATCTCCTGAGTAGCTGAAATTCCTTCTTATAGTTTTTAGTACCCCATTTTCCTCTGTCAGACATACTTTCTCTTCCCATTCTCAGTCCCTGTGGCTCCAGGATGGGCCAATGGCATTTCATTTGGGTATGGATAAGTGACCCACATTGGCTTACATTCAGTTCTGGAATGACCTGGGAAATAGAAGCTGGTGGCCAGCTTGCCACCCCTGGGGAAGAGCCTATCTAAGAGGAAGCCCTGAAAAGCAGAGCCTGGTCATGGACAGAGACAGATTTTGGACAAATGCATGACTCTTAATCAAAGTCCCACCTTGTAGAACTGGGATTGGGGCAGCCCAGAGAATTAGGAGGGTGACCCTCATGACTTCCAAAACCCCTACCAGGCTATGGCACTAGATAGAGCCACCATCATACACTCGGCAAGTATTTGGTTTCTTCTGCCCCATTCCCGTCTTTCTCAGTCATTTCTTATCAAGGGCCTGGAATATTTTCTCCAGGGTACTATGAAGGATCTGAGATCCTTCCATGCTAGGCCTGGCTATGTTCCTGGTCAGTTTCTTTGACTCCATGGCTAGTTATTTCCAGTTCAGTAAGCTCTGAGGAGGGCAAAGAATGGGTAGGAAAGGGGCCCTAAACCAGAGGGTGTGGGATGAAAAGGATGGGCCAATTCATGGAGCATTTAATGAGCACCTTCCATGTGTCGGGCGCTGTGTTCGATGCTGGGGTGGAAGGGAGTGTTGCAAAGATGGACAAATGCCATCCTCACTATAGAAACCCTCAGAACCCTTAACTTGAAATGAAGCTGAGCTTGGGAGATCAATGAACTCTTAGAGAACAGAAAACAAGGCCAGATATCCAGAAAGGAATTTGCAGTTGACTTCTAAATAGTTAACTCAAGAATCAGTCTTCTCTACAGTAGTAATATCAACTCTACCAAGTGACAGTGGTAAAACAGTAACAATTATTTTAGCTACTGTCAAGATAAAATGAATTATATTTGACTGTTTTATGAGGTGGTTTAAAGTTACTCTTTCTCCTTTCTATTCCCTGTCCCCCACTATCCAAACCAGACACCCGACTGACTTGTCCCCGATGGCTGGCTGTGATTACTGTCCTAATTTGTTCTTTCTTCATCTGCTACAAACTGCCTATTTTCTGTCCCTTCTGATAATGCAGGAGCTCTGAGGGACTTCTGAAGCTGTTTTTGCACCATGCAGAAGTGTATTAACTGGAATTCCTATGTTTGTGTCTATAAAACCTCTCGTCTTCTCAGTGTGAGATCACCTTCAGGAACGGCGTCATGTCGATGTGCAGCTTGCGTGTGTAAAATTCTTTTCTGTTTGAACATATCAGCCCTTTATTTGTACAACTTTGAGGCTCTTCTGTCTTCTGAGCTGCTGCCTCCAAGGACTGCTGGGCTCCCTGTGAAGAGAAGCAGAAAGCTCAAACTTTCATATGAATGATATACAATGCCACAAGAGCTAGTCCAAATCCCCGAATATTTACAGAAGGCAATTTTTAAAATCATTGAAACAATAATACGCAACACCTATTTTTACTGTTGAAGAGACAGAGGACCCTATAGATGGAAAACAGCCCAAGAGTGTTTATTTATTAGTACCTATGGAAGTGGAAAAAGGGACCTTCCTAGGTCCCAGGTCTTTAATTATTTTATTTAACCTTCACAACAACCTTGTAAGGCAGGTACTGTTACTCCCATTATACAGACAGGAAACCAGGAGGCTCTGGGAGGTTAAGCAACTTGCCCAAAGCCATTCGCTGCTATATGGCAGAGCTAAAATTACCATCTGTTGAAGGCTCCTTTTTAATGAGATATTTTTGATACTTACATAGCTTCCATGAATGGTTATCAAATCTGCTTTGCAGCAAATATGGTTATAGCAAGATTCTAGTTTATTTCCAAGATGATAAAAATGAATTTGATATGTTAGGAAGACTGATTTGAACAAATGTAGCAGAGAGAGAAGGAAGAATGAGCTAACAGAGGAGTCTGGGAGGCCCCGGGGGCTCTCCAAACTTCTGGGCCATGCAAAGGGTGTCACGTTTCAGGACACTACACAGTTGGATCTGAAGTTGCACTCCAGCCCATGCCCCACATTGCAACCTGGGTGCTCCTTCCAAGATGCATACTGGATCATATCACTTCTCTGCTTGAAACCTTCAAAGGCCATTGTCCTCAAGATGAAGGCCAACTGGCTTACAAGGTTTATAAGCCCTTCCTGCCTGGTCCTAGATGATCACTCCTGCTTCATTAGGTCATACAACAAATATTTATTGGGTGTCTTTTCTATGCCAGGCAGAGCAGATAGGGCAGTGCCCAAAGGGATGAAAGTCTCCACCCTCATGAAGAGTGCATATCCATTCCACTGAAAGGGAAGACAGAATTCACAAGGAAGTGGAACATAAATACATCTGAAGGTGGTTTGTGATAGGGAGAAAAATAAAACACAAAGTGGGCTGAGGGAATAGCTGGGGATGGAAGTGGAGGCTGCAATTTTAAGCAGGGAGTCAAGGGAAGTCCCATGAAAAAGCAATGACAGGGCAAGCTCTGAAGATGGTGAAGGAAGGTTCTAGGGTCTATCTGCATGAAGTGGTTACTTCGCTATGGGAATAGCAGGTGCAGAGGGCCACAGGGACACCGGCCCTTGAGCTCCCGGAGCAAGACCTTTGCACGTGTCCTTCCCTCTCCCCTTCTTCTGATTCTTCTTCGTCTTTCAAGTCTGGCTTCCCTATGTCCCTGTGACCACCCAGAGCATGAGCACCTCCTGCCATTGCCCACAATGATTGCTCAGGCTTGTGCAGCCATCTCTCCTCCTCCTCTAGACTGGAAGCCCCCTGAAGGCAGGAACCATGGCTCTTCCATTCCCATTGTCCCGGCAGTTTCTGGCACAGGGTCTGGAAATGAACACACACTTGATACATATTTGCTGAACAAAAGAGTAACTAACAGGTTATGGCCCACCTCAATTCAAAGGAGGAGGGAGCAATGAAGATACCTTTACAGGAAGTATGTGTTGACCTCCAGAAGACAGTCCTCTAGGGAGCACTGGTTCCTCATTTCCAAAGAGAAAAGTTATTTATTATTTTTGGGACCAATTTGCTGGGGTCACATACATTAATATGCCTTGAGATCACCCTGAGAGTAGATTTGATAATTTCCATATTTTCTAGGAGACTCTCAGATGGCCATCTCTCTGGGCAGTCATAAACTCTCTCTCCTATAACATTTATATTACTTTTAAACATTAATGATGAATTAACAATTGGTGAGTCCCCACAAGCAGTTATCATTCCAATGAACACCCACACCCTTTTCTTTTGCTCTGAAATGTGGCTAGAGATAAATATTTTTCTGGATAAACACACATCCAATTTTTTTTTTATCATCTCAGTCACATATCTGATTAGCTTTTCAGGGTGAGACAGTCCCTCTCCATTTCTCAATCACATGAAAGCATTTGGTCCAAGCTAGACTCAGACAAAGCATTTCAAGCTTTCTAGCCTCCACAATCATGCATGAATCACTGGATTGAATAATAGAAATCAGATGATAATGATTTGAGGGAAATTTCTCCATTATCCCCAAGAGAAGATTTCGTGTTTGACTGGAGAACAAAAGGCATAGTCAAGACCAATTTCAATGGCTGAAATCACTTTAACTCCTTATTTGGGGCTCCGATTGAAGAGTGGGGAGTTGAGAGGCTTTGAGAAAAGTCTCCCCAAGCCACTTGACCTATAAATCTTTCGATAAAACAATTCTCCTGACCATATGGCTCATCTCCCTAATGTTCAGGGGCCATCAATTCTAGCTTGATGGAATGTTTTCAGTGAAGGTTCTATACCCACTGGAATGAAAAGTACTGTTTTTGCTCATTATGTTCAAGTGTTCTAATGAATGAATGATAGTGAAAGAGGATTTGGGAGATGGGAGGAAAAAAACGATTAAACATATAAAGAAGAGGTAGTGATGTGAGAAAAAAAAGTCAGAAAATTGAAAGCAGGAAAGAAAGTCGCATGCTAGGTCCGGCACAGTGGCTCATATCTGTAATCCCATCACTTTGGAAGGCTGAGGCAGGAGGACTGCTTGAGTTCAGGAGCTTGAGACCAACCTGGAAAACACAGTGAGATCCTGTCTTTACAAAAAATGTAAAGAAAATTAGCTGGGTGTGGTGGTACGCGCCTCTAGTCCCAGCTATTCAGAAGTCTGAGGTGGGAAGATGCTTGAGCCCAAGAGTTTGAGGCTGCAGTGAGCTGTGATCATGCCACTGCACTCCAGCCTGGGCGACAGAGTGAAGCCCTGTCTCTAAAAATAAATAAATAAATAAATAATAACGAATACAAAAATAAAAATGAAAGTCACGTGCTTGGGTGGTTTTTCATTTATCCATTAAACTGATATTTATCAAGTGCCTACTGTGTGTCAGACAAACAAACACACACATAAGCAAGATGATGCCTTTAGGTGGTGACTAGTCTGTGAAGACAACACAGTGGTGCTAGGAGGGAGGGTAATGGGAAAGGGGTGGCCGCTTCGCTTGAGTGGTCAGAGGAGGCCGCTCTGAGGAGCTGACATTTGAGCAGAGAGCTGGATGACAAGCTGGAGCCAGCCCTGGATGAATCTGTCTTTAGCAATCAGGGTAGCTGTTATCTCTGTGGTCTGATTATATATTTATTGAATTATTAAATTATTATTATTATTTTTTGAGACAGAGTCTTGCTCTGTCACCCAGGCTGGAGTGCAGTGGTGTGATCTTGGCTCACTGCAACCTTCACCTCCCTGATTCAAGCAATTCTCCTGCTTCAGTCTCCTGAGTAGCTGGAATTACAGGTGTGTGCCACCATGCCTGGCTAATTTTTGTATTTTTAGTAGAAATAGGTTTCGCCATGTTGGCCAGGCTGGTCTCAAACTCCTGACTTCAGGTGATCCGCCCGCCTTGGCCTCTCAAAGTTCTGGGATTACAGGAGTGAGCCACTGCGCCTGGCCCTTGGTATGATTATTTAGAGGTAAGCAGAGAATCTTTTAAAAGGAAAGGGGAATTCTTGATTTCTAGGCCTGTCTGCCCCAGCCTTCTGGGCTCCATCCCTGACCCTGCAAGGCACCCTTCTGTTTTCCGAGTGGCAGAGCAATCAAAACTGACACTTGCAGCTCTATGGTATGTTGAGAGCAAAGACAGAAGAATAAACAGTGATCAGGAGTCAAGGTCTTTAAAGGTATAGGAGGGCGAAGAAAACACAAGGTTAAATGGAAGGGAAGGAAAATGGGGGAACTGAAGAAAGCAGAGATGCCGGAAGGTTTTTTTTTTTTTTTTTTATGTGAATACTGTGGTGGAGATGATTTAAAAACTAATGGAATGGATAAGCACGGTGGCTTATGCCTGTAATCCCAGGACTTTGGGAGGCTGAGGTGTATGGATTGCTTGAGGCCAGCAGTTCAAGACCAGCCTGGTCAACACAGCACAACCCATTTCTACTAAAAATACAAAAATTAGCCAGGCATGGTGGTGCATGCCTGTGGTCCCAGCTACTTGGGAGGCTGAGGCATGAGAATTGCTTAAACGTGGGAGGCAGAGGTTGTCGTGAGCTGAGATCGTACCACTGCACTCCAGCCTGGGCCACAGAGCAAGACTGTCTTAAAAACAAAATAAAACCAAAAAACCCACACCAAACAAACAAACAAACCAAAAAAACTGATGGAATGGTGAAATGTTTAACAGAGAAACAGAAGCCATCCCTTCACCTATATTGTACTGCAAATACTTTAGTATTTTTATGTTCTGCTAAAAACACCTGGAAGCCTTTCTCTTTAGTAAATGAAACAATAAAGATTAACGAGTTAATTTGGTAAAGCTGATTTGAATTGCACAGAAGGCATTGCGTAAGTACTTGGCATTTAAAAAGTTATCTGACATTTAAAAGGAGATGACTGTTAATGGATTCAAGAGCTAATCTTATACTCTGACAGAGTGAGCCATGGAAAATCCAGGATTATTATCTTGCTGTAAACACAATATGATTCAGTTGAGCTATCACAGAAAAAAGAGAGCGCTATTGGTTGCGTACAAATATCTAGACTTACACACATATACAATATGGCAAAACTTAAAGAGAACATCCATTAAAATTACAGACACATCTTATTGTTTCCTTTCTTACTCTTGGATTATAATATCTGAACTATAGACCCAGGGAGAAACCCTTCTCCCCAGTAATTTTTCCTCTTCCTTTCAACTGGTATATTTTAAATAGTCACTACCATGGGTTGGCTCTCCAAACAGACTTTGGGAAGTCTAACCTTAAGAAGGAGATGAAATTCTAAACCCAAGTGGCTGCGTCTCTACCCTGGGTCCCACAGAGCCACCAGAGATAAGGATCTGTCCTGTAGGTGTCCCTCGGGCCCTCCTCATTACTTCTCCCACTCCTTTCTAATTGGGGTTCCCCATCTTTGTAGATGCAGCTTAATGGCTCCAAGAAGAGTGATTGTCCCTCATTAAGGAGGCTGCAACACTCTCGCTGTCTAACTCCCTCCCACGCAGCTCACAACTTCATTCTGCCGGAGAACAGGCTGCCAAGAGGCTCCAGGAACCTGTGGGCAAGCTGAGCTGGAGGAAGAAAACAGAAAAAAGGAGGGCCTTTGTAACCAAGATCTGAAATATGCTGGGGAACACACCCCACCATTATCTTAATGCTTGAAGAGCGGGTGGGGGGAGCCTTTGCTGAAACACTTAGGTGGTCTCTCAAGTTGCCACATCAAACCTCTGTGCACACAGGGCATTTGTTGCCTCCTGTGAGTAAACAAAAGGAAGAGTCAGTCCCTCCTCTGACCCCGGGCTCCCCTCGTTGGCTGATAGTCTGTCCTTCGACTCCCCTTGGTGGCTCTGAGTCCCAGGGGCATGGAGAGATCTGAGAGATTTAGTCACTGGGGCTAAGGGAGAAGGAGGGCTGGGATTCTGAGCTTTCCTGTCTTCCCATCCCCTCCTAGGGTAGGGGAACCAAATCCTGGAAGGGACCCTTCCTGCAGGCGCGAAGGGCCTGGCAACTTTCCCCGTGTTTGGTCTTCCCGGGCCCTGTTGTTCCTTGCCCATGACAGCCTACGGACCTAAAAGCGGGCAGCGGGAATGGGGCCAGAGGTGGGGCTGAGTGTGCCTGGGACTCCCTGGGCTCCCTGAGATGGGGCTGCTTGGGGAGGGGATCCGAGTGGGCCAGGCGTTATATACACTGTCAACCTCAGGCTGACTTGGAGGGCACCCTGTCTGTGGCAAGGCCAACCACCCTGGCCATCCCTAAAGTCCTAACTCTGAGGTTCTGTCTCTGTCTAGGTTTCCCTGGCTGGAAGGGAGGAGGCCTCCAGTATGCAGGAGGTCAGATGGACACCTGGGATCTCAGCTCAGCAACCCAGCCTGGCCGCATAGCCTCTTTCTGAGGAGCAGCAGAACCCCAGAGCCACAGCGGGCTTCCACCCCACACAAATGTGCCCAGCAGTCCTGGGTTCATCCTGCTCTTCTTGGCCATGTGAGGTCTGGGCCCACTTTTTACATTCTACAGGCAATTTGGTGCTGGTGAAATGGGCTGAGTGAGCCGTTTTGTGAGGGCTCCACAAGTAGGCACGGTGGAGACACAGTTTGGTAGCCAAAGAAGAGCTTTCTTATTCTCCTCCTGTCAGGAATTTTGGTCTTCATCTATTTTTTAATGTCCTCAACTTTACAGAAGGAGATTTGACATCCTCCTGAGTGTTTAGCAAATTAGCCGAACAGCTAGCAAACATGAGCCTTGAAAGAGAAACATGGCAACCTCCAGTGTTCGCTTCCATGAGGGGCTCATTTCATGACTTTGGCTAAGCCATTCCTCTTTCTGTACCTCAGCTTCCCTTCCTAGAAAATGGGGCTAAGCTCATTGTTCTCTTCCAGGGAATTCTGAACGAAACTCTGGACACTTTCATTCCAGAGCTTCTACTATAAGTAAACCTTATCTGTGAGTTCTAACTGCTACCGTCTTCGACATTATTATGTGCTTTGTTGATACAACAGAATCACTGTTTATCTGGCTTAGGAACTGGAGGAGAAAAATTTCAAGCCAAAATAGTGATCTCTTCTGCCCCAGGGGAGGTAGAAGCCAGCTTTTTCTGTGAGGGGGTGGCTAGCTGCATTCAGGCCGGAACTGTGCCTGTGTTTGAGAGAGGACACATTCTATTTTAGACTGGGAGATGGGAGGTCGAGAGGTGAAAGGTGGGAAATCTGAACAACTCCTCAGCTCCTTCCAACTCAAAACTTGAACTCAAAACTGTGTGACTTCCTCGTTTTGTTGGGTCTGGTGGGACTTTTCCAATCTGACAACCGACAGACAGGGAATCTCAACTTGCAAACTGATTCCACTGTGAAAAGGTCATTTTTAAATGAGTCGATTTTTACTAGGAAAAAAAATATGGTGTTTTGATTCCCAGACTCTCCCATAAAAGTTTATCTAACCCAGATTCAGCCGGACTATGGAGTTGAAGAAGTCCTGGTCATGCGTGACAGCAGGAGGCTGGAAGAAGAGAAAGAAAAATGTCCTTTCTTTTTCTTTCCTGAGTCCCCACACTTTCCTGACCCCTTCCCCTCCACTGGGCTCTTCTGTCCTCCAACCTCTAAATTTTCCTCTGCAGCCCTGTGCTGTGTGGGGCCCTGCCGACACAGTGCTCCTGGCCCCCAGATTCCCTGCCTCCTCTCTGCCCACAGGCCTTCAGCTGTGCTCCCTTAGGTACAGGGGGAAGCAATTAAGAAACTTTCACAACGAGATATGAGGAACCCAAAATAATCTCTAATAGTTAGAAATTTAAGCAGTGAAACACAGTGAACACTCCAGAAGGCATAGAGGATATTTGGGAGGCAGAGAGAGGGATGCTTGAATTGGGGGTTGGGGATGGGTAAGGAAGGAACAATTGGTAGATTGACTCATTGTCCTCCTTTAAATTATTCCTGCTTTTCAAGCTTCTCCTTTTCCATGTCTAAACCCTTAGATTGTATACAAGCTCCAAGTTCTGTTTTATAATGACTTTCAAGGCAAGGGACAGGGGAGTACAACAGTAATGATTATAATGTATTGGGGGTTGCCTATTGCCAAGCATTGTGCAAATCCCTTTCCATATGTTTCATCTCATCCTCGTCATGACCCCATGAGGGAAATATTATTACCCTATGAGGAAACTCTGCCTCAGAGAGGTTAAATAGCCTGCCTAAAGCCACACAGCCTGTAAGGAAGAAGTTAGGATTTATTTTATTTTATTCATTTTTGAGACAGAGTCTCACTCTGTCACTCAGACTGGAGTGCGGTCGTGTGATCATGGCTCATTGCAGCCTTGACCTCCCAGGCTCGAGCAGTCCTCCTGCCTCAGCCTCCTGAGTAGCTGGGACTACAGATATGCACCACCACACCTGGCTTTTTTTGTTGTTTTTTTAGATGGAGCCTCGCTCTGTCGCCCAGGCTGGAATGCAGTGGCACAATCTTAGCTCATTGCAACCTCCGCCTCCCAGGTTCAAGAGATTCTTCTGCCTCAGGCTCCCGAGTAGCTGGGACTACAGGCGAGTGCCACCACGCCTGGCTAATTTTTTGTATTTTTAGTAGAGACAGGGTTTCACCATATTAGCCAGGCTGCTCTTGAACTCCTCACCTTGTGATTTGCCCACCTTGGCCTCCCAAAGTGCCAGGATTACAAGTGTGAGCCGCCGCACCTGTCTGCTAATTTTTTATAGAGACGGGGTCTCACTTTGTTGCCCAGGCTGGTCTCAAACTCCTGGGCTCAAGTAATTCTCCAGCCTTGGCCTCCCAAAGTGCTGGGATTATGGATGTGAGCCACCGCTCCTGGCCTAGAAGTTGGGATTTAAATGCAGCTTTATTGGATTTCCAAATGACTAGGCCTCTTTGAAAGTGCAGTTCATGTGTGAAAGGGGTCCTATTAGTCCTGATATCTATTTCCTTGTCTGCAAACAGGGATAATAACTATACCAACTACATGAAGATGTTGTAAGGATGAGATAATCCTAAACCCTGTGCGTAGTAAAACTCAAAAACATTGGCTGTTTTTACCATTTAAAAAGACCCTCTTGGCCAGGCGGGTGGCTGAAGCCTGTAATCCCAGCACTTTGGGAGGCTAAGGTGCGTGGATCACCTGAGATTAGGAGTTCAAATCCAGCCTGGTCAACATGGCGAAACCCCGTCTCTACTAAAACTACAAAATTTTGCCTGGCATGGTGACGGGCACCTGTAATCCCAGCTACTCGGGAGGCTGAGGCAGGAGAATCACTTGCACCCTGGAGGTAGAGGTCACAGTGAGCCGAGATTGTGCCACTGCACTCCAGCCTGGGCAACAGAGTGAGACTCTGTCTCAAAAAAAAAAAGACCCTCTCAAGAGAATGGGGAGATAATTGTTAAAGCTTGCGATAGGTATCTGGAGGTTCATCATACTATTGTGTCTACTTTTACATATGTTTGAAATTTTTCATAATACAAAGAAAAAAGGAAAACAAATTAACTATGCAGATATTGTGTGCACTAGCAGCCAAGACATCAATTAATACAGACTTATTGGAATAAATGATAGTTGCAGTGAAAATTCAACAAATAAAAGCCCTCATTTTGTAATTAAAAACAAACCCCTCTCAGGAAATTAGCCTTAAATTGTCTAGGGCATTTTGGGGCAGACAAAGTAATCCTGTGGGTAAGGCTGAACCAGAAGATGAAGTTTGCTTAGATCTTCAAAAGCCTTTGAATCAAGTTCCACAACCAAAGCTATTTACAAAACCAGAGGGCGGGGTGGGGGGAGAGAGAGAGAGAGAAGGGAGAGTGAGCACAGGCATGGAACTAGGTGAGCTGTTGCAGTGTCTTGGAAAAGAGAGCTGACTTTAGAAACAAGAAACAAAGGCAGGGTAGGGAGTCAAGAGCACTTTTCTTGATGGGGAAATGCAGAAAGCGAATTCTCTTAGGCATTGGTGTGGAGACCAATCTTACTTGTCAGCCTCAGAGAGATCTCCAAGAAGGATGCCTAGTGACATCCACAAGTCTGCACATGACCCAAAGCTTTTCCAGAGAAGGAAAAACCAAATCATAATGACCAATAGCAGGAAATGCCCAGAGACTGTGTGAGTTGTGGGGGAAAGATCAGTTGAACTTCCATCTAATTATCACTGAAAATAAATCAAGTGCAATCTCGGAATTCTATGTAGAGGAGATGGGCTTTTTCATTCAGAATTTGGATCTTAATGTCAATGACAGATTTAGTTACATATATATAAAACTATACATACATACATATATACACACACACACACACACAAATATAAATAGAGAGAGAGAGAGAGAATCTCACTTTGTTGCCCTGGCTAAGTTTCGAACTCCTGATTTCAAGTGATCCGTCCACCTCGGCCTCCCAAAGTGCTGGGATTACAGGCGTGAGCCACCGTGCCCGGCCTGTTGATTTATTTTTGAGTGGCTCCCATGTACCAGGAACTGTGCCAGACACAAGGGATACAAAGGCAGACAACAGCCTTAAACAGAAGGCAGGGTAGGGTATGGCTTAGAAGGACACGAAATAAAAGGTTACCTTTGTACCCTTGTACAAAACATAGTGTGTCTACAAGTGTTTTATCTTTTTTGTGTGTGTGTATGCTTGTTGTTTTTGGTCCTGAAAGAGGAGAGCTGATGGGGATATGAACACCATCTGTGAAACCACCAAGGAAACAGATGGGGGTAAACACAGGTTTATTCAAACCAAATCCTAGTGTGCTAGAATTATAGGCTACTCTTTGAAATCCAAAAGAGATAAACTTAGGACACATAAGATCAAATATGAATTTATACTGTTGTAAACTTATGAAACCTGAACTCAAGAGATAGTATAAGTTGAAACAGAAGTGAAAAAAGGGATACAACACCAATTTAACAGGATTTTTAGGATACCACCAAAGTTCTACGCCCCACAAAGCAATACAACAAAACCCAAGATAAGGCATGTGAGAAAGGATGTTTGTTCTCCCTAGCCTGCAAATAGTTTAAACAAAAGGAGAAAAGTGACAATGTGAAAACTGGTGAGATGCTTTCTTTCTTATTTTAAACAAAGAGATGCAATCATTTTTGGGAAATCTAATTAAGGTTTGAGCTTGTACTTTGATACTCTTTACTGACAACCTCTGCCCTGGCAGCTCTATGAACAAGTGGGCTCAGCGCCCCGCTTTTCCCAAGCTTACGCAGATGGATCTGGATGGATGAGAGTTTTACGCCCTGAATTCCAATTTTTCAGAAAGGTGAATTCATTGTCCCCCAAAGTCTAGAGTTAGAGAGATAAAATGGCAAAAGGGATCGAGATCCTTAAAAGGAGAATGCTGATGACTCTATTCAATAAACTAATAAAAACCTGATTAATGTTAAATATTTTAAACCAATGATAATTAGCTAAAAAATAATGCTGCTATGGTGTTGACCCCTGTTCAGCTTGCTGAATACTTGCATACTCTGAGTCTGAGATTATTTTATGCTAGACTTGAATAAAACCAGCTCTCCTCATGATCCATCTTTTCTTCTTATAGGGAGAATTTAGAAAAAGGCAAAACAATGAAAAAAAAAAAAAAAAAAAAAAAGCCTAGGAAAACAAGTAACAGAATCCACCTCGGTTTCAAGTTAGAATGACTGAACTTTTTTCATGCATTATTTGCAAGTCTTTTCCGAACAGACACTTTTTTTTTTTTTTTATATAGTTGCAGCCATAGTGGACTTATTTTGATTTCCACTTTTAAAATGTTAAATCAGGCCAGGCACGGTGGCTCACGCCTGTAATCCTAGCACTTTGGGAGGCCAAGGCAGGTGGATTGCCTGAGCTCCGGAGTTTGAGACCAGCCTGGGCAACACGGTGAAGCCTCATCTTTACCAAAATACGAAAAAAATGAGCCGGGAGTGGTGGCATGATTTTATAATCCCAGTTACTTGGGAGGCTGAGGCAAGAGAATTTCCATCTTGATTCTAACTTCCAGGTTGTCCTTGCTCATTCCTGGTGTAGGCCGAACTAACTTTGGCAGGAACTTAGTTTATAGTTTAGCTTTGAAACAAAGATGATAACAGCCCTTTCCCAAAACAAACCCCCTTCCTACCTGTGAACCAGACTGCCTTCGCAGGACAAACAAATTAGCCACAAAATTAGAAATTATGGTTTAGGAGTCATGCGACTGGAGGCTACAAGATTCTAAATCTCCCCAAAATCATTTCTCTGATGTTACACTCTTAGACTGTTTCCAGATTTTCTGTTATAGATAATGCTGCAATGGACATCTTCACTGACTTTTTTTTTCTGTTGAATTATTTCCTTAGGATAAATTCCCAGAAGTCAGAAATACATAATCAATGGATATTTCATATTTTTCATGTTTCATGAGTTATATTGCCATTTTGCTTTACGAAGGGATTGAATCAAGACTGTGTTCCACCAGAAGTGTATAAGTATACCAGTTTTAAAACCCTGGTAGCCCTGGGTGTTACCATTTAAAAAGAGTAAGAGAAGGCACAAATCTCAGATATAAGATGGTACTTACAGTTTGCCTCAATATACATTTAAATTGTTAATCAAGATGAATGACTTTTTTCATATTTATTTTCTGTCACTCCTTTTTGGATATGAATTGTTTCTGTCTTTTGCTTATTTTTATCATGGTTCTCAATGATTTTCTTTTAAAATTGCAGGTAATCTTTACTGAGTATAGATGGTAAAGTTAATGAAATTATTTTACTTTTTTTTCTAGTTTTACTTTCTCCGGCCACTGTCTAGCTATGTTAATATTTCCTCCTGAAATTTTCATTTGTAATTTTAATACTCTTTTTAGGTGCCGGTCACCTAACTCAACCTGCGGCCTCTACACAGAGAGGCCTTGGGGGAGAGGAAAAGCTTCTCCAGCGATTGATGTCAGTGGCCCACCGAGGTAAGAGCAATACTCTGTCTCTGAAAGTATCCCAGGAACTAATTTCCCTTAATCAAATGAAGGGCCTTAGGAGGAGCCACGAGGCAGAAATGAAAATAAATCTAAAGGAGAATACCAAATTCTGTGAGGAGTTTGAAAGACCTGCATTAAAAAAGGGCACCGTACCTTTAGGACTGCAGCTCTGGCGATGCTCCATATGCAGCTATTAATATGCAAAAAATGCCTTCATAAATACTTGATTCTGTTCACAGTGGGGAAGCAGTTCATTTGAAAGAGGAAATGGGAGCTTGGAGTTGAAACATGTCTGCTTGTCTCCTTTTTCTTTTTTCATTGCTCTCTTTTCATCTCCACATTTCCCCTTGTAGTTTTCTTACCACCGCCCCCACCACCTCACCCCCTCTTCTAACTCCTAGGAACTTGCTGATATCAGTTGCTACTCTCATTTCTTTTGATGGATTCGCTGCCAAGGCCCCGCTCCTCAGGTCAGGTGTGGAAAAGGTGCCTTGGGAGCCATTCCCACCATTTGCCATCCTCATCGTGTGTTGGAGGAAGGAGCCTAACCCTTTCTGCTCCCATTACAGTGCGGACAGCCTCCGAGGAGCCAAGGTGAAGGCTCCCGCATCGCAGCGGTAGGGCCTCTGCAGAAGCCTCCAGCCCAGGGAACGCTGTCACCCCAGCCTCTGCAGAGCACCCTGTGGCTGTCTCCCCAACCCACACGCCAGAGATTGTTTTCTAAATCTAGGCCTGCGACTTCTCATTAGAGGGTGGTAATACTAGAATATCCACCTTTGGCAAGTCTTCCCCTCTCTCAGCTAGCACTGTGATGAAAGTACAAGTCTTTCATGTGACTGAACCCCTAATAGGGTCAGATCCCAAGGAAGGGAGGGAAGGGGGAGTCAGTGGGGGAACTGATGGAAAGGAACGGTGCTGCTAAGATCAGTATTGTGATGTCCTCTGCTTCAGGGTGGGAAAGGCCACAGGGGAAAGAATCCCCTGGATTGCCAGTGGCCCATCAATGTAGGGAACTGAAATCAGCTGGACAGAAATTTGTCCTGAATGCGTTCCAGATGCTTTATAATAAACATGAAATTAGTCATTGCCATGGAGTAGGCTGGGGAAGTAGTTAAAACTAAAGTCAGTGATTAATCTAATAAGAGGCCATTAGCCTCGAGAAGTAAGCGGGGGTGCAGGAGGCCAGGAAGACACCCCTACCTCCCTCCCACCCTGTTTTCTCTGTGTTTGGGGCTGGTGGGGCTCCCTAGACTTCTCCTCAGATGCCCTTTCTTTCCAGGGCTGCTTCTAAAGGAACTGGGACTACTGCAACTTGGACAAGTCGCTCCTGGTGGGAGCCACCCCGCTGTTTCACAAAGGAGGCAGGCACATGGGCTTCTCAGCGAGCTAACTTTCCACAGCCTCACAGGGGAAACAGGGATGAAAGTTTAAGACCCCTCGCTCTGGTGTTCCTTCTTCTGACTGCAAAGTTAATAATTCAGCCTAGGATTTAATTAGACATGGTTGAGCCCCTCTTTCTTTCTTTTTTTTTTTTTGAGACGGAGTCTTGCTCTGTCGCCTAGGCTGGAGTGCAATGGTATGATCTTGGCTCACTGCAACCTCCATCTCCTGCGTTCAAGTGATTCTCCTGCCTCAGCCTCCCGAGTAGCTGGGATTACAGAGGTGTGCCACCATACCCAGCTAATTTTTGTATTTTTAGTAGAAACTGGGTTTCACCATGTTGGCCAGGCTGGTCTTGAACTCCTGACCTTGTGATCCGCCCACCTTGGCCTCCCAAAGTGCTGGGATTACAGGCATGAGCCTCCACGCCCGCCCGAGCCTCTCTTTCATTGCAGGTGATAGTAGGTCTTTTGGAACAGAACCGTGGGGCTGTGTGAATTTGGGGTGTGTTTAGGGTATGTGAGGCCTTTGCATGGCCTTTGGGTTGCAGAATTATCAAAATACACCATATTATGTTTTCCTTAGTCACACACTCTTTCAAAAACTCTGTCTCTAGTTCCCTTAAATGGGATGTCTGCAAAGTGGGCATTTAAAACATGCAAATGTTGGTTCAGCAGCTCCTTGGCAGCAGGGAGGAGTTGCTCAGTTGTGTTTCACCTCAGTGGAGACCTGACCCAGGCCTAGGGTTGTCACAGAGAGTTCAGGTCCTACCTCAGAGCCCAGCTCAGGCACACAGATGAAAGCAAACCCGTTTCTATCACCATTATGCATAATGAGTGCTGGGGAAGAATAGAAAGCCAGGCTGTGGCAGGAAGGAAGGTGGACAGAATGGAGAAATCAAGATCATGGCCTGGAGGTGTCACACAGCAGGGTGAGACCTGCGAGTCCCCTGCAGCTGCGTGTGCTGCCTCTGCCTCAGGTTCTCTGAGGCCCTGGATTCAGTTCTAGGAATTCCCCTGAGTTGTCTCTCTAGAGAGAATTTGAAGACAGTTCCAGCTTCAAAGCTTCCAAGGAAGGAACAAACTTATAAATATTTGTGAACATATGTCCTTGAACCACTAACAGATACTCTTTTGTTTTTCTGAGACAGGGTCTCGCTCTCTCGCTCTGGATTCTGGCTGCAGCATGATCTCAGCTCACTGCAACCTCCACCTCCTAGGTTCAAGTGATTTTCCTGCCTCAGCCTCCCAAGTAACTACGACCACAGGTGCATGCCACCACACGGCTAATTTTTGTATTTTTAGTAGAGACAGGGTTTCACCACATTGGCCAGGCCAGTCTCGAACTCCTGACCTCAGGTGATCTGCCCGCCTCAGCCTCGCAAAGTGCTAGGATTACAGGCATGAGCCCACTGTCACCAGTCCACTAATAGAAATTCTTAATATATCTAGATGAAGCACCATCCTCCTTTCTTCACGATTACCTTTGCACTTTTTTTTTTCTTAATTGCCAATATTTATCTCTATTATGAATGAAAATTAGTGCCTACTGCCTCATTGGATGTCACCTTTCTGTGTTCCCTTATTCCCTTTCTGACTTCACAGAAGTCAGGGAAAGTCCTATTCAGCTTATTCACACACGTAAAGAGCCAAATAATACAGTCCAAGTTGAGTTAAGATATTCCAAGTCTAAGAGTAAAGGAACCTCTGTGATTTCATAGTCTACTTGTCTCATTTTATTGATTAGGCAAATGAGGCCCAGAGAGGTAAAGTATCTCACCTAGGGCCACACAGCAAGCTGAGACAAGAACCCGAGTTGTGACTCCCAGTGTCATCCTCATTCAGAGTCAATACTGTACCTGATTCTCTGTTGTTTGGGTCAATGGTGAGGTTTCATAAAGATTCATGTGAAGGTTGGCTCTAGGTTCAGTGTTTGCTATAGTGAAAATCAAAGAGGAAAAAATATCAAGGTGGTCAGATCTGGGTTTCATGACTTTTTATATATACCACACACACACCCCTAGTTCATATGTATGTAAGATTGTAAGCACATATACACCCATGGCATTCATAATTTACTCACCAAATAATACCTGTAACCACTATAGGCATAGTCTAAACACCATGTTAAACATAGTGTTAAGACTTTACATTCAAATACATATTATTCTTGTTTTGGTTGCTCTTTAAAAGAACAAAAGTAAATTCTTTATGCTATTAAAATTCAGATAAAGCTGAAATTAAAAAGGAAATATTGATGAAAAAAAATCTGCTGATGCTGTTGAGTATAAATTTTGTATGACTGCACTTCACTGAAGTAGGAAAAGGCTTCTGCAAACTTCCAAATAGAGAGATCAGAGGCTTCCTTTTTTCCTTATAATGTGGAGGGGCAAGAGGAAAGGTGGAAACATGAATCAAACAAAGGCAAACGCCAAAGCGGGGCTGGAGGGAGGGGATTAATGGAAACTGTGGCGCCAGCTGGGAAGCAGGCATCACCCGGACACAGCAGGGGCTGTCGTGTGATGCCCATGACTCCCCTCCATGCTGTCGTTATCAATGTACTCTATAGGTGTGGCAGCTGAGGTGCAAAAAGTATAGTAACCCACTCAAAGTTGTACCACTAGTGAGGTTTTGAGTAAGGATTTCCCTCCAAGACTGCCCGACCCTAAAACTCCATGGTGCAAAAGGATAGGTTTTATTTTGGTTTTCTTTTTTTCCCTTAAGAAAGTAAATTTGGTCGGGTGCAGTGGCTCATGCTCGTAATCCCAGCACTTTGGGAGGCCGAGGTGGGTGGATTGCTTGAGGCCAGGAGTTCAAGACCAGCCTGGCCAACAAGGCGAAACCCCATCTCTACTAAAAATACAAAAATTAGCTGGGCGTGGTGGTGGGCGCCTGTAGTTGCAGCTACTCCAGAGGCTGAGGCAGGAGAATCGCTTGAACCTGGGAGGCAGAGGTTGCAGTGAGCCAAGATCATGCAACTGCACTCCAGCCTGGGTGACAGAGCAAGACTCCGTCTGAAAAAAAAAAAAAGTAATTTTAATATTCTAAAGGAATGTTTATTTGAGAAACAGATTTAGCTAAGCACATGGCTCTACTGACAAAGGTTTTAGTCTCTTCTGTGGGACCAATGTCCAACAAAAAGTTATTTCCATACTTGGTACCCATAAGTAGCTCTTTTAGGAGCCAATGGCCATATGTCACTCTGTATCTTTGTCTTTTTGACCGTAAGCCTCTACTCATTCTTTGTGGGCTGACCTTCCCTTTTCTGTTGTTTCTCAGCTAGCTGCTTCTGTTTTTGAAAATGACTTTTGCACAGATTTAAAACATTTCTTAGCAGGGTGTGGTGATGTGTGCCTGTAATCCCAGCTACTCAGGAGGCTGAGACACAAGAATCACTTGAACTCGGGAGGTGAAGGTTGCAGTGAGCCGAGATTTACCACTGCACTCCAGCCTAGGTGACAGAGTGAGACTCTGTCTCAAAAAAAAATTTTTTTTTTAAAATTTAAATCAGCCTAGGGGAAACTGAGGCCCTGAAAGCATTTTCATTCAGTTGGTTCAAGGGCACATCTTGAAATAACACAAGACCAGGACCCGGAACCCAGATGTCCTGACTTAGTGTCTTGCACTTTCCCCTCCACATCACACTGCCTCCTGTTAGCCTCAATGAGCTTGCCACATCACAGCTGCTTGGCCATGATCCACCCTTGGGACAAATCTAGCCCAGTAGAATTGTGTTGTGATGAGGTTCACTACACTGTGGCTTGGAAGGATTCATGGGCCTCTTAGAAATGAAACTTATAAATTCTAATGCATAAGGAAAGTTCTTGCAACACCAGGAGAATGAATCAGTCAGCCAGAGTTCAAGAAATGTAAACACATTTTTAGATAGGAGACTGAAAAATCACTTAGGACTTCTCCATCTTTTGGGTCAAGACCTTGGTAATTTACTGAGGTCCAAGCTGTCAAAGAGGAGACACAACTCAAACTGCATTCCTGGGAGATAGAACAGTGGGGGTGGTAAAACCTCCTTTCAGAACAATGTGACAAGATCTACCCCTGTTATCAAGTCAAAGAAACTGATTAACCCATCAACCAACCCAGGTAATTGGCTGCAAACAAAGGCCTGGTTCTTTTTTGTCGTTCAGAAACTGGTGTGCACATTCCAGTTTTTACAGTCGATACAGGCTATACAGACTATAGGCTGCACAACTTCCAGGCACGCCTGAAACTGGGAGTTCACAGTCTTTCTGTGATGAACATTTCTGCCGCTAAAGAGATAAACAGAAAACACATTCCTTCCTTGGCTGTCCACCATCAGGCCTTAGCAGATTTTCAAATGCTAGCATTAATCTAACCACAGGCTTTTAGTGAGGAGATAGCATTCTCACCAGATAATCAGGCAGTTTTAGAGATGACCCTTACTAGATGGGGGCCTCATCCCAAGCCTGTTCTGCCTTCTTCAAATCATGGAATCCTTCACCAAACACTCAAAACTTGAAAAGCAGGAAAGGGCATCTGATTCTAGCATGGAATATGGCTCCTTAACATTTCCTTCTATTTAAATCTGCATTGGCTATGTTTAATTCCCAAGTCATTGTTTGTTGTTTTCAATAAAAATGAAGCATAGTTGGCTGGGCGTGGTGGCTCACGCCTGTAATCCCAGCACTTTGGGAGGCCAAGGCGGGCAGATCACTTGATGTCAGGAGTTTGAGACTAGCCTGGCCAACATGGTGAAACCCTGTCTCTACTAAAAATACAAAACATTAGTCAGGTGTGGTGGCGGGCGCCTGTAATCCCAGCTACTTGGGAGGCTGAAGCAGAAGAATCACTTGAATCCAGGAGGCGGAGGTTGCAGTGAGCTAAGATCGTGCCATTGCACTCCAGCCTGGGCAACAAGAGCGAAACTCTGTCTCAAAAAGAAGAAAAAGAAAGAAAGAAAGAAATATAGTCATATTTATTCCCATTGTTTCAGGATGCATATTTGCCTTGGTATGGGACCCTCTTGTGGGCCCCATCTGGTGTCAAAATAGAGATCAACTCCAAAGAGTCACCTTATTAGGCCAGGTGGGCCACCTGGCTCCTTCCTAGATATATGTCAGGGTTTGGGAAAGAATATCACGCCCGTAGGGTCCAAACTTTCCAAATATCCAGTGGTTACAAGGGCAGTAGCTGTTGGAGGTGCTGGCAGGAGCTTCTTTAAATCTGTTTAAGGCGTTTGTCTATGTATATCATTTCTGAGGCAAGAGCACCCTTTGATGGCTAACATGCTGTCCTGGAACATACCCCATAACTTGCAATGTTTCATAACCATGGAAGGGATATATCCATTGCCAAACAGGTCTCAGAAAGCACCTTTGCCTTCTCATAGCTTTGCGCAGGGACTTGCTGGCCTCAGCAGAAATCAATGGGAGAAGGTCTGAAAGTCAGCCTCAGTCCCTTCATGGGGACCGTGTTTTTTTGATCAGAAATGGAAAATGCAAATGCAAATTCCAGATTATTAAAAAAAAATTCTCCCTAGTATAAACTTAACCATAAAAGGAAGGATAATTTTGGTCCTGCTGACCTTTCCTTAAGAATATCTAAAAATACTTTATTTTATATGATGTGACTCAAGACACCTATGACCTATCGAGTGTTTGTAGTGTTATAATAAATTTTGAGTCTGCTTGTTTAATGCAGGAGACCAAGACCCAAGATGGCCTTTTGGTATTGTCATTATCAAATTCTTGGGACGAGATTTAAGACCCTGTTTATGCTACACATTTTCACTTTAAATCTTCCTGAATGAGGAGGAGGGCGAGATGGGCGTAAGGAATAGTTGCTGGAGGCCTGAATAAGTCTCCAGGCGAAAGACATCCCCCTGGGAGCTCTAACTAGGGAGTCAAGTAGACAGAGCTAGAAAATGTGAGTCAGTCTGAATTTAAATACGGAAGTACCCAGTAAATGCAAGGGCAATATTTTTCTTCCAATTTGGGATAACAGTCCTTTACTTATATCTTTTTAGATTAAGGCTAGATAAGTCTCAAGGGTCTGGCTTTAGCTTTGGGAACACCAATCTCTCTCAAAAGTTCATAAATTATTTTTTATGGAAAGGTCTAAAGGCACATGGCAGTTTACCAAGCCCAGAATGAAAGCCTAGCTAGAGGACTGAATTTAAATTCGAGATGCATAACAACAAAATGTCAACCACATGAGAAACTCTCCAATCAAGAGACATCACAGGATTCATAAGGATATCTATGGTGGAAGACTGTGTGGAGGAAAGGAATTCAAAAAAAAGGCTGAAGGTGGAATTGCACACAAAACAGGCAGCAAGCAAATGTCATTCACGTAGTGGTCTCTGTTCTCCAGAAAAAAAAAAAAAAAAATATATATATATATATATATTATATTTATATTATATATATTATATATATTATATTTATATTATATATATTATATTTATATATTATATAGATAATATTTATATATTATATAGATAATATATTTATATATATTATATATATATATATATATATATATTTTTTTTTTTTTTGAGAGAAGTCTCGCTCTGTCACCCAGGCTGGAGTGCAGTGGCACAACCTTGGCTCACTGCAACCTCTGCCTCCCAGGTTCAAGCAATTCTCCCTGCTTCAGCCTCCCGAGTAGCTGGGATTATGGGCATGTGCCACCACGCCTGGCTAATTTTTGTATTTTCAGTAGAGATGGGGTTTTGCCATGTTGGCCAGGCTGGTCTTAAAGTCCTGACCTCAGGTGATCTGCCTGCCTTGGTCTCCCAAAGTGCTGGGATTATAGGTGTGAGCCACTGCACCTGGCCAGAAAATATTATCTGTGGTCACTTGCTCTCAAACAAATAAAGATATCTGGGGTCCCAGTCTCTAGTCTTATCTCCTCCAATCCATTCTCTACATAGCTGGGAGTCATTTCTATAAAATAAAAATCTGGTGATGCCAATTCCTATGTAAGCAGAGTCCCACCGCCATTGGTGTAAATTCCTCAGCTGCTTTCAATTTAAAAATTTTTTTGAGATGGAGTCTCGCTCTGGTTGCCCAGGCTGGAGTGCAATGGCATGATCTCGGCTCACTGCAAGCTCCGCCTCCTGGGTTCAAGCGATTCTCCTGCCTCAGCCTCCCAAGTAGCTGGGATTACAGGCGTGCACCACCATGCCTGGCTAATTTTGTATTTTTAGTAGAGATGGGGTTTCTCCATGTTGGTCTGGCTGGTCTCAAACTCCTGACCGCAGGTGATCTGCCCGCCTCGGCCTCCCAAAGTGCCGGGATTACAGGTGTGAGCCACCACGCCCGGCCTCTTAGCTGCTTTCTATGGCCCTTCATGATCTGGCTTCTGCCTCCTTCTCAAGGTGTATTTTTCATCACTCCCTCCCCTGCGTGTACCCTGGGGTACAGTCATTACATGTTGCCTCAGTTTCTCCATGCTGCATGCTCTCTCACATCTATATTGTCCTTTCTCCTAGAGCATCCCCTCTTTACCACTCAGATAGTTCCCACATACATCCTTAGAAACTCTGCTTAAGTGTTCTCTCCTTCCAAAAGCCTTCTCAACCTCCAGGCTGAGTCAGTCTGAACTCATTCATAACTCTCAACACATTCCACTCCTGTGGACTACTTTAAGGCATGGACATGGTCTCTCAACTGTATTTTTGTGCCTACCATAGTATTTGTCACTAGTAGATGGACAATTAGTGTTTGTTGAATGAATGAATGAGCAATATCTTTCTGCTTTGTAAAACATACAGACTGGGCCCAGTGCCTCATGCCTGTAATCCCAGCACTTTGGGAGGCCGAGGCAGGAACATCACTTGGGCTCAGGAGTTTGAGACCAGCCTAGCCAACATGGTGAAACCTCGTCTCTATTAAAAATACAAAAAATTAGCCAGGTGTGGTGGTGTGCACCTGTAATCCCAACTACTTGGGAGGTTGAGGCAGGAGAATGGCTTGAACCCGGGAGAGGTTGCAGTGAGCCGAGATTGTGCCATTGCACTTCAGCCTGGACAACGAGAGCCAGACTCCGTCTCAAAATAAACAAACAAAAAAACATACTCACAGATTCTTTCTGTTGAACACAGTCTGATTCTGGTGTTTACATTAACTTTCAAAGGAGGGATTATGGGGAAACCAAGACAGTAGCAAAATCCTTAGGCCACAGAGAGATGTATGAAAGGAGCAAGAGAGAAACTAGGTGGGAAACATCCTTCAGGAAAGCTACAAAAAAACTTCTTTCTTTGTTTTTTTATATTTTATTTTATTTTATTTTTTTGAGATGGAGTCTCACTCTGTTGCCCAGGCTGGAGTGCAGTGGTGCGATCTCGGCTCACTGCAACCTCTGCCTCCTGGGTTCAAGTGATTCTCCTGCCTGAGCCTCTAGAGTAGCTGGTACTACAGGCGCCTGCCACCATGCCTGGCTAATTTTTGTATTTTTGGTAGAGATGGGGTTTCACCATGTTGGCCAACCTGGTCTCGAACTGCCTTAAGTGATCCACTTGCCTCAGCCTCCCAAAGTGCTGGGATTACAGGCGTGAGCCACTGCGACCGGCCTTATGCTTCTTTATAGTTGTGATGAGAAGACGACACAAATGTCTGAAGGGTGATTAAACAGAAAATACTATTTATGAATTATTAGTTAATGAAAGTTATAATTTTTTGATCACTCTGACAGAAGAAAATTTAATCTTCTAAACTTTAATATAGGTTGAGAAATATAACTCACACACAAAATCCTAAGATCTATACCTACTTTAAAATGCATTGTGCTAAGTATTACTTCACTACTTGGGCAAGGTCCTGATCCCTCGTGCATATCATGCATTAAGTGAACAGCAGATCCTGGCTACTTGGGAAGGACACATCCTGAGAATTTTAAGCATCCTTAGATTTGTGAATGCCCCTAGTGTGTATCTATTGGTAATAAAACTAAAGAAGAATTGAAAAAAGAGAGAGAGTTCTTCAGACTCTTAATGAGACTATAAATAAAGGCTTAGTGTGATTTATTAAACTATTTTTTTGGTAGAGAACCATCACATTGTTAGACCATTTCACTTTCTTTTACTTCCATCACGAGTCCCAGCAGTCAGCATTTTTTTAGGGCCATTAAAAATGCATGTGTGTGTATATATGTATATATAAAGAAATCAATGTTCTTCTGTTGAAAAGTAACTGCACAAGAGCTATTGCAGATGTTATAATGAATTATAGACCACAACATAAGATGTGTGAGTGCTGCGAGGCTGGCTAGGCTCACTCACTAGCTTAGTAATAGTCTTCTGTCTCCCAGCCTTGCAATATCAATGATTTGACTTCATGCCTCTGTAAAATGACAAATTGTGTGTGTCCCTGATGTTTTATTTATTTTTAATTTTAATTTTTTTAGAGACAGGGTCTTGCTATGTTGACCAGGGTGGTCTTGAATCCTAGCCTCAAGTAATCCTCCCACCTTGGCCTCCCAAAGTGTTGAGATTACAGTCATGAACCACCACACCATGCCAGTTCCCTGATTTTTGAGGTCATTTCAAATAGTTGAAATCAACCTTCATGTCCACAAATACCCAAAGAAGTCTACCATCTACACAATCCTTTTAGAATCCTATCACTTTTACCTGAAAATATTAATTAAAATGAAATGATCACAAAGAAAACAAAAAATTGTGAAAACTCTAGGCTCATGCCTGTAATCCCAGCACTTTAGGAGGCTTAGGCAGGTGGATCACCTGAGGTCAGGAGTTCGAGACCAGCCTGGCCAACATGGTGAAACCCTATCTCTACTAAAATTACAAAAATTACCTGGTTATGGTGGCATGCGCCTGTAATCCCACCTACTAGAGAGACTGAGGCATGAGAATCACTTGAACCTGGTAGATGGAGGTTGCAGTGAGCCAAGATTGTGCCACTGCACTCCAGCCTGGGCAATAGAGTGAGACTCTGTCTCAAAAAAAAGAAAAAAAAACTTATGAAAGCTCTATAGGTGTTCCAATGAATAGATGTTTTAAATTGGTCTTTGAACTCAGTTCCAGGGGGATATCAGGTATTTTATTTATTTATTTATTTGTTTTTTGAGATGGAGTTCTGCTCTTGTTGCCCAGGCTGGAGTGCAATGGTGCGATCTCGGTTCACTGCAACCTCTGCCACCGCAACCCTGCCTCTGGCAGGAGAATCAATTCTCCTGCCTCAGCCTCCTGAATAGCTGGGATTACAGACAGGTATGAGCCACTGTGCCTGGCCCAGATATTTTCACAGTAATATTATATCTATTCCCTTAGCAAGAAATGGGGAATATTAAGCACAAAGTGATGTAAAAATGTTTTTGTTAAGGTCAGTGGCCAAATCAAGGGAACAAAAGTTGTGAAAGAGGCACCCTATGCCTATATGTGGAATGCATTTTCCTGCAGAGACTGTTTTGCATAGTGATTAAGTTTCCAAGTCAACCTGAAAAAAAAAAAAAAAAAAAAAAAAAGCCTGTTTCACCCGTATTGTAGCTAAACCTTTCAATCATTAAATGCTTATGCTGCACTGACAGTAGGTGTGTGTTAGCAGCATATTACCAGGTAATAGCGTTGCTGGTGGGCCCCTGCCCTTAAAAAGATTGCAGTCTAGTGACTGAGTGTGGTGGCTCATGCCTGTAATCCCAACACTTTGAGATGCTGAGGTGGGAAGATGGCTTGAGCCCAGAAGTTGGAGACCAGTCTGGGCAACATAGTGAGACCCCATCTCTACCAAACAAACAAACAAACAAACAAAAAAGACAGGCATGATGGCAAGCACCTAGAGTCCCAGCTACTCAGGAGGCTGAGATGGGAGGATCGCATGAGTCCAGGAAGTCAAGGCTGCAGTGAGCTGAGATCCAGCCACTGCACTCCAGTCTGTGCAACAGAGGGAGACCCTTCAAAAGAAAAGAAGAGAAGAGAAGACAAGAGAAGAGAAGAGAAGAGCAGAGAAGAGAAGAGAAGAGAAGAGAGCTTGCGGTTCCATGGAGAGAAAAGTCTAGTCAGTGGCCAATGCGGTGAGTGAGCCGCTGTGCCTGTAACTGTGTAAGCATGGTTCATTGTGCACATGTGGAGGGTGGGTGTCACCCCATCGGCAGGGATGGGGGGAGGGCGAGGGGAAAGCAGAACACTCTTCATGGGGAGGTCAGTTTGAGAACTAAATCGGGAAGTGAAGGATTAGCAGGAGTTAACTAGGACAAGGGGTAAAAGTCGGGGATAACAGAAAGTAGAATGGTGGTTGCCAGGGGCTAGGGGAGGGAAAAGGGGGAGTTGTTTAATGGGTATAAAGTTTCAGTTTTGCAAGATGAAAAGAGTTCTGGAGACTGGTTGCACGATAATGTGAACGTACTTAACACCACTGGACTGTACAGTAAAAATGGTTCCGATGACAAATTTTATGTTATGTGTATTTTTCCGCAATTAAAAAATGTTGGATAGGAGGCGATGAGGAACTGTGCTCCAGGCAGAGGGAACAGTATGTTCTAAAGCTTGGAAATAGGAAGGAGATTTGCATTAGTCCAAGGTCTTTTAGTTACTAGGAATAGAGGCAAGAAGGATCAAAACGTTCTCTCCTTTTCCTGGATCTAGAGCTTGCTGCGAGGCCCCCTGTAAAAGGCTAAGTTAGTCTTTGGTGTGCTGTCATGGCCCCTTCTGCACTTTTCTCCTTCTAGTGTCCCCTTCGCCATGCAGCTGATGTTCTGCTGTTCATCCGAGCCTCCTGGGGCACTCCATGGGCCAGGCATGTTTCAACCCTTAAAGCTCTGTGTACTTCCAAATTACTTACCTTTGTTTCCACCCATCAGAATTTTTAGTCCCTCAGAGCAGCTGTTCCTAGCTAGGCTGCAAGAGAGCAACTATCTGATTAAATATAGTTTTACTAAAGTGTGACAGACTATTCACCTCTCTGAAGTTTCAGAATCTTAAGACGATACTCCTTAAACCAAGGTAAGTATTTTATCGGTGAGATTTTAATGGTAGAATGAAGAGAAATGGTAACATTTTAGGTGCTATTAGAAAGAATATTTTGGTTTGCAGAGCTAGCCTGTAATCAGGCTTATCTTGCTTGAAAAGTTGTTTCAGGACTTTGATTCTCCCAAACTGTTACTTTTTTTTTTTCCCAGCTTCTCCTCTTCTCCCTATGATATCTCTGAAAGTTGCAAATCCTTTTTAGTGTTACCCACAAAAGGGTGTCTGATGCTGAGCAGGGGGAATTGGAGGGGGAAACGGAGGTTAGACAGAAGCCATTTGTTTGCACGGGTCATTACTAAGTCAAGGACTTCCTAAACTCTCATATATTGTCAGATGGAATTGCCCCTCTTTAGACTGATGCCACTATGAACCATGCTTAGTCATAAATATACAGGTTCCTTGGTTTCAAATCCTAACTTCACTACTTTGTGTGACCTTGGGCAAGTCACTTAACCTCTCTGAGCCACATTGTCCTAGATGAAAAATGAAGATAATAATAGGATTTATCTCCTATCGTTGCTGTGGGGATGAAATGAAATAATGAATGCAAAGCACTCAGCATGATGTTTGGCATATCAGGGATATATAACAACAGTAGCTGTCACCACCACCACCACCATCATCATCATTTTTACTGAGGGCTCCTATTTAAGAGCTGTTCTGGCCCAGTTCTAACCAATGCATGAGACTGAGCAAAAACGGCACGGAAACTCTTCCTACTTTTGTCAGGATGTCTGCCCAAGGAAGATGGCAGGGGGAATGCAGAGGGCCAGACTCACAGGTATTTCTCTGTTTACAGATTTTGAGATTGGCAAGGATATGATTGTGCATTTTCTCTTAGTTTTGCAATCTCCTCTGGCACAAACAATCTTTCCACCCTGATTTGCCTACAGCCCTTAATCTGTGGCACTGCCTCCTGCCTGTTCCTTCAGCAGCTTCTTCATGCAGGATTCATTGCTGCCCAGCCCCAAAAGAAGCAGCCAGGAGGCCAGGAGTGGTGACTCACGCCTGTAATCCCAGTACTTTGGGAGGCTGAGGCGGGCGGATCACGAGGTCAGGAGTTTGAGACCAGCCTGGCCAACATGGTAAAGCCCCGTCTCTACTAAAAATACAAAAATTGGGCAGGCGTGGTGGCAGGCGGCTGTAATCCCAGCTACTTGGGAGGCTGAGGCAGGAGAATTGCTTGAACCTGGGAGGCAGAGGTTGCAGTGAGCCGAGACCAACAAGAGCAAAACTGCATCTCCGGAAAAAAAAAAAAAAAAAAAAGCAGCCAGGAAGACCACACACATTTCTCTGTTAATCAAAGACTATTTTTAGGAGAGAAAGTCTCGAGGTCATCATCCTTTCCTTGGTCTGAAGCAGCAGCAGCCATATCTGTGGGTGTAGGATGAGCTACAAAGTCAACCTATACTCCCAGTGTTTGCAGATCTCTCCACGGGGGAAATGAAATAGAAAAGGAATCTGAGGAGAGGCAGACCTGGCCTCATTCCTCTATTGAAAATACAAGCCTGAGTCTTTCCCAGATTGGCTCCTAGCTTATGGTGTGTGCAGGGTGAGGGATGCACAACTCCAGGGGAAAATGTCTACCTTATTATTTAGGGAATTGTGCAGTGGATTACCTTCAGGACCCACAGGATATCCCTGCAAATTATCCTTCCCCAGGCCAGCTAAGCATAAGCACTTGGTTCCATCCGATGTCTCTTCCTCACTAATATTTACACTCAGACCACGGGGCTGCCCATGAGTAACTCATGAGAACAATACATCTCTCAGGCTTTCCAAGAAGTAATCCTCTCTGCTACTTATTGGTATATTTGGGGAGAAATTGTGGGTTTCTGAGGTCTATGATCATGAGTCAAGTTACATAGAGAAGTAGAGGTAACTTTTTAGGGGAAAAGCTTACCTGTTAGGAAATGCTGACTACTAGGCCCTTCCTCTTCATGGCTGATATTTGAATTGACAGATTCATAGGCTGAAAAACAATAAGATATTTTATCTGAGAGAGGGAAAAAGTCTTGTAAAAATTTATTCCCTTATCCGAAGACAGGAGAAAACATGAAGTGGTTGCCTCGATGTTTAAGCTTTGCAAAGAATTGGATTTTTTGTTTTTTCTTTTTGTTTGTTTTTACTTTTTGAGATGGAGTCTCTTTCTGCTGCCCAGGCTGTAGTGCAGTGGCACGATCTGGGCTCACTGCAACCTCTGCCTACCGGGTTCAAGCAATTCTCCTGCCTCAGCCACCTGACTAGCTGGGATTACGGGCATGTGCCACCACATCTGGGTAATTTTGTGGATTTTTAGTAGAGGTGGGGTTTCGTCATGTTGGCCAAGGTGGTCTAGACTGCTGAACTCAAGTGATCTGCCCACCTCAGCCTCCCAAAGTGCTGGGATTATAGGCGTGAGCCACCACACCGGCCTTGAATTGGATGTTTTTGAAAATCCACAGATGATATTCTGGAGAGAAGGTTGATCTAGGATTAAAAAAGCATTGAGGAAAATAAGGTTTTTATCCAAGATGTTTAAAGGTAAAATTCTGTAGGGTCCATGATGATAAAATTCTGTAAGGAGAACTTTTGACAAAACAAGATCATGAAACAGTTAACGTTTGACACATGCTGCAAGATGCCCAGATTTGAACAGCAGCTGTGTCTCAGTGTGTGCAGCCATGGGGGATGACAGACAAGCACAAAAATCCCCCCTCTCCGGTTGTAGCACAAACAGAGTGTTGGACCAGGGGAGCCAGGAGGGATTCTAGTCCGTCTGATTCTAGCCAGAAGACAGACAGGCTTTTTCACAGCCCCTGATGAATTTTTTTTTTTTTTTTTTTTTTGCGATCTGCTAGTCACCTGGGGTGAGAATTATTCTCTTAGCTGTCCTTGTCAGTCAAAATGAAAATTAGTTAAAACAATGCTGTCTTAATGACTGATGAGAATTAGAATGACAGACTTGTGAAAGTTAAGGGAGAGGTAATAGCAAAGAGGTCAATTGCGTGGGTCCTATATGAAGGGTTTTTTTTTTTTTTTTTTTTTTTTTTTTGAGACAGAGTTTCGCTCTGTCAGCAGGCTGATGCCAATGGCACAATCTCGGCTGGCTGCAACCTCCATCTCCCAGGTTCAAGCAATTCTCCTGCATCAGCCTCCCAAGTAGCTGGGACTACAGGCGCCTGCCACCACACCCGGCTAATTGTTTTGTATTTTTAGTAGAAACAGGGTTTCACCATGTTGGCCAGGCTGGTCTTGAACTCCTGACCTCAGCTGATCCACCTGGTTCTCCCTCCCAAAGTTCTGGGATAACAGGCGTGAGTCACCGTGCCCAGTGGGAAGAAAGGTTTTTAAAGGGAAATTAGGTGTGTTTGTGTAAGAGGGAGAGAGAAGCAGAGAGAGGGAGAAGGGAGAGGGAGATGTGAAATATCAGGGAGACAGTGATAGAGAAGAAAAAAAGGAATCCTAGAAAATTCAAACCGGAAAAGACTTAGAGATCTTCTAGTCTACCTAGCCACCAAACTTACCTCCAAATAATTCTATTTATTTATTTTTTTGCTTCATTGTCTCATTACCGATAACAAATAGACTAGAGAGGATGCCAAGAAAGAATGTTTGGGTCTTATTGATTTGCTAAACTGCAGTGGGGCTTGGCAAAGCCTGCCTCTCGGTGCTCCTGCATCTCAGGGCACACACACTGTCACGTGCACGCGGATGGCTGAGGCTGAGCAGGCGGCCTGGGATTCTGAGCATCAACACTGGAGAGAGGAAAAGCCGTAATTAGTGTTAATTGTTGACCCTACGGTTCAAGAATAGATGCTCTGGAGAATGGGAAATGAGAACAAACATTAATTATTGAGTAGGGACCTTGGAGACAGACACTCTGGATTAAAAGGAGAGAGATAAATTGCATAATGAATGTTAATTTTCCCTCAAAGAATTGAGTGGTCGGCGGTTGAAAGGGAAAAAGAGGCTAAAAATCAGTCATGAAAGAGAAAACTCTGTGTGTGTCAGGTGAGAGGGTGGAGGAGGGTTACACAAACACCGTCTGTCACCGCCACCGCCCTGCCCTTTGCCTCGTAGCTCCCAAGAAGTTTGGTATCAGGGTTTTCCTTAGAACTCATTATTTACCACAGCTGCCTGCTAGGAAGCTCAACCATTTCCCCTACAGCCCAGGAGCCAGAAAACAGCCACACTGCATTGCTGACAAGCTGAGAGGCATATGGCATGGGGATCTATTTTTTTCTGTGTGCTGGTGGGACTGACTTGGCTTGAGGGAGGCTGCCAGAGCTGTGGCCCTGTGGGTGCTGCTGTGGGGACAATGTGGGTTCCAGGCCTTAGTTGTTGTTTTAGCTTAATTATAATACAGGAGACACACATGTCCCCCTTTCCGAAATAACCTTCTTAACTGAAAGTAAAAACAGAATAAAGGTAATTTAGGCTGGGCGTGGTGGCTTACACCTGTAATCCCAGCACTTTGGGAGGCCGAGGCAGGTGGATCACTTGAAGTTAGGTTTGAGACCAGCCTGACCAACACAGTGAAACCCCATCTTTACTAAAAATACAACAAATTTAGCCGGGCGTGGTGGTGCACCTACTTGTGCACCATGTGGTGGTGTCCCAGCTACTTGGGAGGCTGAGGCAGGAGAATCACTTGAACCCGGGAAGCAGAGGGTGCAGTGAGCCGAGATCACACCACCATACTCCGGCCTGGGCAACAAGAATGAAACTCAGTCTCAAAAAAAAAAAAAAAAAGCGAATTTGAGTAGAAGATTGGAGATGAGCACTGTAGCCAATTTTATAAAGAGGATCTACAAACAGGCTTGTCATGGGCGGCCCAGATCTCAGAGTGCTGGTTGAGATGCTCTTGTGCAGTCAGCAGCCCTGGGGAGCCTGCCTTTTAGGCATGGCTGCTCACTGCCTTCCACTCGGGCCCTCACCCAGTGCTGTCCGGCTGATTTTGCAGTAGCCTGAGCCCTCTGCCTTTTTTCTTGTCTGTTCCTTCATGCTAGCTCACGCGTTGGGTTGCATGACATCCCTCTTCAAACATCTGATTCCTTGTTGCCTAAACAGCAGCATTTCAGCTCTCTCCTGGCACACAAGGCTTTCCCTGGTCTGGCCCTGGTTTGCCTTTCAGGCCCAGCTTCTCCTCACCCCCGCATGAAACCCCCGCACAGTCCACTCACACCGTGCTGCTCCTCATTATCCATGTGTTCTCTACGTTCCTCTTTGTCCTTGTTCATACTAGTGTCTCGGCTGGCTGGCCCTCCCCTTCTCTATCTACTTCTTGTTTCTCAAAGGTCAGTGCAAATGGAGCTTCCTCCGTAAAAAGCCCTTCCCACCTTCCTAGGCTGCAATTAATGGGCCCTTCCTGGAATACCCCTGGATTGTGCTCTTAGGCCTCTGTAATGGCACTTATTTCATTCTGCCTTATGGTACAGTTATTGGCTTGTGAATCTGTTCTCCACGTGGACTGTGAAGTCCTTGAGGGCAGTGACTGCAGTGCCTGGGGTGTAGCCTTGGTATGTGGAGTGAGGACAGACAGGCCTGGGAATGAAGCCCAGCTCTGCCCTTAACCAGGTAAGTGAGCTCCCTGTGTTTCAATCTCTTTACCTATGATATGTGAATGAAAATACTCACTTCCTAGGATCATTGGGATAAGGGAACAAGATGACATGCACAGCAAGGTGCCTGAGAGTGTTTGCTCTCAATATTAACATCCTTCCATGTCCCTTGCATATGGGAGGCGTTTGGTACATTGTATCAAATGAATCAAACACACACGTAATGGGCCTTCTTTGAGGTTCAATGATATTTCGTATTGGAATTTTACTTAATACTTTATAAGATGGAGAGCAAGTGTGATCTGATTTGATTTTCACAAAGCAATGTGAAGTATGTTGGCAGATATTATAGTTGCATTCTGTTAAGGCACAAGGTAAGCTGCTGTAAGACAAGAGACCCAAAAAGATAAACATTTATTCCTTTTGCACATACACATCCAGAGGTAGGCAGACAGGCTGATCAGGGTGGCTCTGCTCCATAAAGTTACCTGAACACCCTGGTTCCTAATATCTTAGTACTCATCATCCCATACAGAATTGTTCTCTTCTACATGGTTGAAGCTATTACCACAACCAAGTCCAAGGAGAAGGAGAAGGGGAAGGGCAAACAGTTTCCTTTTAAGGAAATGACCTGGATGTGCATGTGTTACTTCCATTCACTTCCCATTGGTCAAACCTTGGTCACGTGGCCATACCTAGCTGCAAGTGAGTCTGGGAAGCATAATCTCTCTGTAGGCAGCCATGTGTTCAGCTAAAATCCAGGGTGGGGGGATCTATTATTAGAATTTAGCTGAACATATTCTTCCACTATTCCTTTTGTAAATATTATTCAGTCAATATTCATAATATTCAGTCAATATTATGAGAAATATTCTGGGAATACAAGATGTGTTCTCTGGGATATTCAGAGGTAGATGAGGGGGATCTACTCACAGGAATTTTCAATCTAGGAGGGGAAATAAGAAAAATAGTAAAAAGGATAAAAGATGTGAGGGAGTGCTTGGTAAGAGGCCCAGGTGGTAAGAATGAGTGGAACGTAAGGAAATAGCAATAGTTGTGGCTGAGGTGGTCAGGTAAGGCATCACAGTAGAGAGGGAACTTCGACTGGTCCTTGAAGCTTGAATACCTGGATAAGAGGGACTAGAGTCTGTGTGATGCAATGGGAAAAGCTCTGGCCTCACTGGATGAAGGAAGATCTGGGCTTGAGCCTTGGACTTGCCATATAAAAGCTGTGTGGCTTTGAGCAAACCATACCTCTTTGGGCATCAGTTTCCTTATCCATAAAATCAGAGGTTTTCTTTTCTCTTTTTGAGACAAGGTCTCACTCTATTGCCTAGGCTGGTGTGCAGTGGTGCAGCCATGGCTTACTGTAGCCTTGACCTCCCAGGCTCAAGCAATCCTCCCACCTCAGCCCCTGGAGTAGCTGGGACCACAGGTGTGCACACCAGGCCCAGCTAATTTTTAAAATTTTTTTGCAGAGACGGTATCTCACTATGTTGCTCAGTGTATTAGTCCGTTTTCATGCTGTTGACAAAGATATACCCCAAACTAGGCAATTTACGAAAGAAAGAGGTTTAAATGGACTCACAGTTTCATGTGGCTGGGGAGACCTCACAATCATGGCAGAAGGCAAGGAGGAGCAAGTCACATCTTACATGGACGGTGGCAGGCAAAGAGAGCTTGTGCAGGGAAACTCCCCATTTTAAACCATCAGATCTCGTGAGACTCAGTCACTATCAGGAGAACAGCACAGGAAAGACCCACTCCCATAATTCAATCACCTCCCACTGGGTTCCTCCCATGACACATGGGAATTGTGGGAGTTACAATTCAAGATGAAATGTGGGTGGGGACACAGCTAAACGATATCACTCAGATTAATCTTGAACTCCTGAGCTCACATGATCCACCTACCTCAGCCCCCCAAAGTGCTGGGATTATAGGCATGAGCCACCGTGCCTGGCCCAGCAGGTTTTCTAATTGTCGCATAGCTCTAGTGGCCCTGCATAGCCCCCCACCCCCACTCCTAGAACCATCTTAGGAGGGGAAGAGTTAGTTGGGCTGCAGAGAAGTTGGGAGGGACATAATTAGACCATCTCCACTTCAACCAGGTAGTTCTGCTTTTATCTGTTTTATTTACTAGTATCCTCAGAAAGTCTGATTAAATGATTCCTTTGCTTAAATACTGATGAAGGTGATGCCTAAGTTCCCTCCTGACTCTAGGGTTCCCTGAAACAGAACAAATGCAAGGGAGGTAGAATTCATAGCTTCACAGCTTCTGTAAAAAGTGACATAAGTACCATCATCTTAAAAAAAAAGAAATTATATATTCTTCAGTACTTTATACGGATTTTTTCTTCAAAAAATGAATAGCTAGTGGATTCAAAGCAAGCTATTGTTCTTTTTTTTCCTTTTTTTTTTTTTTTTTTTTTTCCTGAGACGGAGTCTCACTCTGTTGCCCAGGCTGGAGTGCAATGGCACCATCTCAGCTCACTGCAATTTCTGCCTTTCAGGTTCAATTCTCCTGCCTCAGCCTCCTGAGTAGCTGGGATTACAGGCACCTGCCATCATGCCCAGCTAATTTTTGTATTTTTAGTAGAGTCAGGGTTTCACCATGTTGACTAGGCTGGTCTCAAAACTCCTGACCTCAGGTGATCCATCCTCCTCAGCCTCCCAAAGTGGATTACAGGCATGAGCCACTGTGCCTGGCTGCAAGCTATTATTCTTCATATATTTCTTCTTCAGAAGCCATAAAGTGGTGATGATGCCACCTTTTCAGCTACCTATGAGGTAGGGAAGTCTTTGTGTTTCTAGGAATCACAAGAGGTTTTTGTCAAAGGAAATGAAGGAGAGTCCCTACTGTGTTTTAGCAGCTCTCTACTGGTGGCTATCAGGACACCTTCCAGAGTGGGCTGTGAGGCCTTGCTGGTCTCACTACAGTGAGGGAAAGAACCCTGCTTCCTTCTGAAGGCTGGAACAAGCACAGCTATCACAGCCTGCCCTTCTACACCCACTCAACACTGTGGTACATGTGATAGACCTAACTTAGCCCCATGCCAAGCCTGATGGGAATCTCCTGTAATTTTTGTAAGGAGAGCCTTTTAGTCAGGGTTCAGCCCAGAACAGAAACTGCCCAGATATTTTAAAGAAGAAACAGAGTTACTATAGAATAACTGCCTCTTATGCTCAGTCTTCATGAGTTCAGTGTCCAGAGTTTTGATGCTTCTGCCTCACTTCTGCCCTCCAAATCTCATGCAAGCACATCTAATTGGCAGAACACAATTTGCATCCAGCCCCCTGGCTGCAGAGGTTATCTGGGAAATGTAGTTTTTAGCCTTCTAGCCTCTGTAATACAGGAAGGCCCACTGGAAGGAAACGCTGGGTGCTCAGAGACCATATCCAGCCACATTTTCCCTTATTCAAACATTTGACCTGAGATCACTAGTACTGGTAACATCTGCCAACAGTATTTCTCATGAGGTTTATGAAAAACACTGAAAAGGCATAAGGGACAATGTACACTATAACCACGTGGGGCTCCTATCTTCCTGTATTTCTTCCTATCCAGAGATGGATGGATTGTGGACCCTATGATTCAGAATTGATGTTTAGAGAATAAAAACAATAATAGTCACAAATGATTGAATGACTGAAATCCTGTTTCAGGATTTAGACAAAAGAACTGCTCCACTGAGAGAACCTCCTTGGGGAAAGGGGCGTATTTAGAAACATGCCATGTTAGAAGAACCTTAGAAATCATCAGGTTAGCATTTTCCAAAGTTTGCCAAAACCTTTTTAGATCCACATGATGCTTTACCAAAAACAAAGGCATTCAGTGATCAAATAAATTTGGGAAACAGTGCATATCCCCATCCTGAAGAACCATGGTGCACATCAGCGTATTGGAGGCTCTAGGAAGTCCTGCGGTAAGGGATCTGCTTAACTTTGGTCCACTGGTTTCCAAATGTATCTGGCCCTAGAACCTTTCCTTTTTTATACAATGCCTGTTAACCTTCTGAGGAATTGGAGTTCGACGGGACATGTGCTGTGAGGACTGAATCTGATACCAACTCCTCTTTTTCCATATGAGGAAGCTGAGGTCCAAGGCAATGAAGTTATTTGCCTGTGATCACAGAAATCCTGGGCAGTACAGGTGGGAATAAAACCAGAGTTTTTTCTTCTTCCTCATATGGCCTTATTGAAATTAATTCTCCTCCCTTACATCTCTCGGCATCATCAATAAGGTAACAGCTACTAACAGATGGGCTACTTAAGGAAAATCATAATTTAAACAGTACCCCACCAACATGGAAGGATTCTTTTACTCATGGGGTCCCACAACCAACTTATCACAAAGGAAAAATGGGAAGAACAGAGAAAGTCAATCACTTAGCCTGTGTTTACCCCTAAATGATCAGTGTTTTGAGACCAGCTGGGATATTCTTAGACTCACCTTTCTGTCAACCAAATCGCAGACCATCACAAAATGACACCAAGAATACTAGTTATCTAGAATACTAGTTATCTATTACTGCAAAACAAATGATCCTGAAACCTAAAACAATAAACCTTTGTTATATCTCAGTTTCTGTGGGAATCTTGGAGTGGCTTAGGTGTGTGGTTCTGGGGCAGCCTTTCATGAGATCACAGACACAATGTCAGCCAGGGATGCAGTCATCTGAAGACTTGACTGGGGCTGGAGAATCTCCTCTCAAGGCACCTCCCACACAAGCCTGGGAAGTTCATTCTGGCTGTTGGCAGGGGGCTTCTGTTCCTTGCCACGTGGACTGCTTGCCATAGGCTGCTTGAATGGCCTCATCACAGACATGGTGGTTGGCTTTCCCCAGAGTGAGTAATCCAAGACAGAACGAACAAGGAGGAAGCCTTGGTGCCTTTTAGGACCCCAGTCTCAGAAGTCACATACCAACAATTCTGCCATAGTCTATCTTTATTTAGAAGTGAGCCATCATATCCCACTCACACTCAAGGGTAGAAGAGTTAGTTTTTCCCTTTTGAAGGGGGAAATGTCAAGGAATTTGTGGATGTATTTTAAAACCACCATACTATGAAAGAGTTGCAAGGGGGAAGGATACTAATTAAATGACAAACGACAACAACAACAAACAAACAATCAAGAAAGGCTGGGTGCAGTGGCTCATGCCTGTATCCCAGCACTTTGAGAGACCTAGGTGGGAGGATTGCTTGAGTCTAGGAGTTTGAGACCAGCCTGGGCAACATAGGGAGACCCTGTCTCAAAAAAGAAAAAGTTGGGCATAGTGGCTCGTGCCTGTAGCCCCAGCTATTTGGAGGCTGAGGTGGGAGGATAGCTTGAACCCTGGAGTTTGAGACTGCAGTGAGCCATGATTGCACCACTGTACTCTAGCCTGTATGACAGAGCAAGACCCTGTCTAAAAATATAAAAAAACCCAAAAAATATTTTCTGAGGGTAAAAATCCATTTAGAACAAGAACAAATACTAAACAGAAACTCTGAAAGAGATCAGGAATTTAAATTTACATGGGACTTGATGCCCAACCTGAATCACTGGCATAAACATCCTTGAACTTCTTTGTAAAACAAACTTTTGAATAAAAGAACTTCTGAGAGAAAACTTCTATTGCTGGCACTGTGACTAGGGAAGTACATGAAGGATCTGAATCAAGGATAAGCAATTCGGAGGGCATATCCAATGGTTTGACTTGTATCCTTCCAAGTTAACTTTTCCTTTCTCAAGACTTTCAATTTTCTAAATGTTGCAATATCCCAATATGACCAAAAGGGTCAAATTCCAGCTCTAGTCTTCACATCTTTTTTTTTTTTTCTTCTGAAGGTTTATATTCATTTCCCTATGCTGTCTGAAAGCAAGATATCATGATCTAATTGCCTAAGAATTTATTTCCAAATAGTTGTTGACAGAGCCTGGAAGTCTCAGAAAGATCAGACGGATCATATTCCTTCCTTTACTCAAGAGTTTTTTTTTAATTAAAAAAAAAAAAAAGACCAACAACAACTATGATCCCTAAAGAACTTTCCTTTGTGGCACCTGGGGTATTCAGTCAATCAACACGCTTTTCTTTTTTTTTTTTTTTTTTTTTTTTGAGACGGAATCTCGCTCTGTCGCCTGGGCTGGAGTGCAGTGGCTGGATCTCAGCTCACTGCAAGCTCCGCCTCCCGGGTTTACGCCATTCTCCTGCCTCAGCCTCCCGAGTAGCTGGGACTACAGGCGCCCGCCTCGTCGCCCGGCTAGTTTTTTGTATTTTTAAGTAGAGACGGGGTTTCACCGTATTAGCCAGGATGGTCTCGATCTCCTGACCTCGTGATCCGCCCGTCTCGGCCTCCCAAAGTACTGGGATTACAGGCTTGAGCCACCGCGCCCGGCCAACACGCTTTTCTTGGACATATGATGGAGATGAGACGTTCTCTAGGACTCGTATATTGGGAGCTAAACAGAAAACAGATGCAGATAAATACAATAATCACAAAAGCGGCATTGAGAAAGAGAGAGAGGAATGGGGCTGAGGCTACATCTAGGCAGTTGTGTGCAATGAGGTGGATTTATTAAGGAAAATGTTCCAGAAAAGATGAACTTAAAGCTATTCTAAATATTTGGGGGCAACTTGAGCAAAAGTTTGGAGAGAAAAGAATGAAGACTGAATTTTTAGGCCATCAAAGAGATGAGCAAGGGGTGGGCTGGAATATAGTAGATGAGGCTGGAAGGGGAGGGTGGAAACAGTGATTAAGATGGTTTTGAACAAACTGATCTGCACAGAGTTTGGTGTGGTTGGAACAATTATAGGTTGGTGCAAAAGTAATTGAGGTTTTTGCAATTAAAAGTAATGGCAAAACTGCGATTACTTTTGCACCAACCTAATATTTTGTGAGAGGAAAAAGTTTTTTCAGTATACTGTCTCCCGAACCAAACCAAACCAAACCAAACCAAAAAAAAAAAAAAAAAAAAAAAAAAAAAAAGGCCAAACCAAAAACATCTTTGCTCATTAATACATACTCTTAGAAAGTCAGACCCTTATAAGGAAGATGTGGGTTTAAGATCTTTTACCACCTTCTTGGGCAACATCCTGTCACCATCAAGACTGAAGGTTAACCAACTGCCCATGGAGGAAAGGCTTGAGAAAGGTCAGTGGCTAACTCATTCATTCATTCATTCATTCAATAAGCATGCAGTGAATGCCTTTAGGTTTGAGAGGCAAGTAGGATTAAATATACCGTCTGTGGGACTGGGACAAGATGGCAAGCAAGTCTTCATTTATCGGCATAAGTTTCATCTTTCTCTTTCTCCATGTCATGGAAATTATTGAAATATTTTTCTTTCTTTTTTTTTTTTTTTTTTTTTTGAGATGGAGTCTTGCTCTGTCGCCCAGGCTGGAGTGCAGTGGCCGGATCTCAGCTCACTGCAAGCTCCACCTCCTGGGTTCAGGCCATTCTCCTGCCTCAGCCTCCCGAGTAGCTGGGACTACAGGCGCCCGCCACCTCGCCTGGCTAGTTTTTTGTATTTTATAGTAGAGACGGGGTTTCACCGTGTTAGCCAGGATGGTCTTGATCTCCTGACCTCGTGATCCACCCGTTTCGGCCTCCCAAAGTGCTGGGATTACAGGCTTGAGCCACCGCGCCCGGCGAAATATTTTTCAAAAAATTTCACTAAACATTTATTGTGATCCTTCTATGTATATGTCAGGGACTATGCTAGGTGCCAAGAATACTGAAATGGCTGAAGCATCATATTGACAATGGTGACAATAAACTTACAGCCTAAATATTTCCTTTTCTGTTTCTAGCTTTCGCTGTGCCAAAAGGGGGAACTATTTCTCCTGGAACAGAGCGGACAAATGTGCAGCAGGTGAACAGAATCATATTTGCTTTCCAGCTGCTGCACCAGCTGTGTCATGCTGACAGCGGCCTCCACCTGTCTAACTCCTGCTTCCACCAATTCAGAACCAAGATATTTTTGTACTCATATCCTGGTATAAACCAACTGCTGATGGAAGTTCTTTGATGCTGAATTGGAATAAAATACATTCTACTTTCTGGAAAGCCATATACTAGGTGGCTGCTTCAATAGCGGCGGACACAGATGTAAAATGCAGCAATGGTCAAGGAATTTCTCAGAGGAGGAATCAATCCTCTCATTTTGGTGGAGGAACCTTGGATACAGGGAGGATGAGGGACTGACTCAAAGTCATCTGGCAACTTAGAGGCGAGGCCAGAGCTGCTCAAATCTCCTAGCTCTGAATCCGTGCTCTTTTTATTGAGCCAGTCATGACATAACCCCCCAAATGAGTGCAGCTTTTAATCTCCCACATCAAGGGGCCTGCTGGCTGCAGACTCATGCATACACATCATGGTGGTTTCTGGGTGGTTGATGCTCATCACCCTCTGACTTCATTTCTTTTTTCCTTTGCAAAATGGCTATTGCCCAGAGGCAGCATCTCTTTTCTAAAAAGTGAACATGCCAGAAGGGTTTTTGGAAACTGCCTTGCTATCTGTCAGGAGCCAGATGATTCACAGGGATGAACCAATGCTCATAACAAGGATACCTGATTGGATTACCAATTAGCCGCCTCCACCTCTGCAGGGTGGTTGGAAAGAAGAGAAAAGGCAGTGTTTAGTTTGGGCAAATACCAAAAGGACTTTATCATTCTCATCAAGGCATCAGCGTGGCACATTAGACCTCTTCCAAGCCATTCCACTGGAACTTCTCTCTCCAAATGCTCCAGCAAGAGTAAACTTGTTATGCAAACATTGGATCATTGTGTCTGAGCTACAGAAGCACCTCTGTGTCGGTGAAAGGGGAGAAACTGGCTGACTTGCGTCTGTTTTTAATGATGTCTCTGCTGCTGGGAAAATTTGGAAGCTGCAGGTAACATCTTCCCCTTTGAAAAAAAAACCAGGCTGCCCTGGAATGTGTTAGCTTACCTTTACCCGATGGAAGCGCCTCGGTTTGGGTATGCCCTGGGAGGGACAGGCAGACTTTTTCTCCATCTGGACCCAGCAAGAAGTGTCCCAGTGTGGGGTCGCTGGAATCTTCTTGAAAATAAGCACAAACATGGGCAGTGTCAACACCATGTTGGTGAGGGAGACAGACTGAACCTGGGCCATGTTCCTCTAGTCCCCCGTGGGCACACACCCATAGATGCACGTGGGCTCAGGTGCCCACCAGAGTATAGTGTGAGCCCTATTCCTGGGACTCAGCAAAGTGGGGCTATTGTTCAGGCTCTGCCTTCTGGGGGTCAAGGTGGGATGAACAGGGAGGGGCTGCCACTCGCCTACATCATGCCTTCGGGAGAGCCTGGCTACCTCAGGGGCAGGGCTAAGCAAGCATGGGCACTCTGTGTGAAGGAAAGGGAGTCCCTTCCTTCAGCCGTGTGCAGCCCAGCCCCTGGGAACAGGACTTCCTGCTTCCTGCCTCTGCTGTCCGCCTCTGTCAGATGTCCTGTGCACTACTCAGCATACACAGCCATAACCTCTAGATGAAATACTGGGATGGCTTGGTGATGCCAGGGGCTCAGGTCAAGGAAAAGGATGCTATGTCTCCCTAGTTACTTAGAAAGATTGAAGGTATTTTTTATAACCTGACTGTAAAAGTAAAAAAGAAGTCATTTATTCCCCACTTGAATCTCAATGCTCAACCCAGAACACTCCTGGGACTAGATTGTGAGGTTTCCCCCATACCAAACAATTCTCCAGCAGATACCAACTGGTTTCCTATAATTAAAATCAGTTTTGATACTCTCTACCTGGAGATGTTGTCAGATCCCACAGGGTAGGGCTCAGTCCACAAGATTGCCCCCCACTTCAGATGCCAATTGCAAGTCCCAGATTGTGACCTATACTTCTGACCAACCAGTTCTAAATTGGGCCTCCCACAATCCTCTCTCTCCTTGGGTTCAACAGTTTGGTAGGACAGCTCAGAACTCAGGGAAACACTTACTTACATTTTCTGGCTTATTTATAAAGGACATTAGAAAGGATGTGAACAGCCAGATGAAGAGATGGGCGAGGATGTGCCGAGCTTCCGTGCCCTCCCTGGGCCTGCTGCCCTCCCACCTAGACACACTCAGCAATGCTGAAGCTTATCAACTCGTGGTCAACAGCTAAAAAAGAGCTTGATCTCCAGTGTCCCCTCCCCTTTCCTGGAGGTTGTGGCTGGTCCTTCTGGTCGCTGGCCCCATCATGAGGCTACCTAGGGGCCTTACCCTATGTCACCTCATTAGCATAAACTCAGGTGTTTTCAAAGGGGCTCATTATGAATAACAAAAGATACTACTATCATTCAGAAAATTCCAAGAGTTTTAGCTTAGTAATAGAAACCAAGGACAAAGACCAAATTTATTCATATTATACCATACTTACCTTCCCCATCTCCAAGACAAAGGGGCCAGGAGTCCAGCTACCTGGACTAGCAGGCCACCAGCTAGAGTGGATGCTAAGGAGCACACACATACACATGCACACTTACAAACACACACTGACATATTCACTCTCACAGGGCATGCACACACCCCCCCCATACACATGAACAGTGACATACATGAGCATATGACACACATACATTCACGAGACTGAATATATAGATATGTACGTGCATATGCAGCCATTCCTATATAGATGTGCACAATGACATGCATGCACACAAGCACACACATGTACTCACATGGGCATATAAGCACACATCCCACACACATTCACTTACACACATGGATACACCCAACACACACACTTGAGGCTTCAGGCTGCTCTCTTGTCCCAGTCCTGGTCTGGGCATTCTATGTTTTTTTTTTTTTGAGACGGAGTCTTGCTCTGTTGCCCAGGCTGGAGTGCAATAGTGCTATCTCTGCTCACTGCAACCTCTGCCTCCTAGGTTCAAGTGATTCTCCTGCCTCAGCCTCCTGAGTAGCTAGAATCACAGATGTGCACCACCACGCCTGGCTAATTTTTTTTGTATAAAAATACAAAATATCTCTACTAAAAAGTAGAGATAGAGTTTCACCTTGTTACACAAGCTGGTCTCGAACTCCTGACCTTGTGATCCACCCACCTCGGCCTCCCAAAGTGCTGGTATTATAGGCATGAACCATAGCACCTGGCCACTGGCATTTTATTCTAATCAGATTCTCCCTTTATAAGGATGTCTAAAGTAAGTATGAGTATCCATTTGCTGTGATTTGTCCCAGGCCATGCAACTTCCTAGGAAGGCCCCAGGTGGGGACATAACAGTACACCAAGTTTGGTTCATTTGCATCAGAATTAAAGGAGCATTGCTGCCACACAAGTATAAAGGGAGAGGTTTGTGAAAGAGAGGTTCCAACCCTGGAATGGTTTCTAGGTGAAAACAGTGTCTCTAGGGGTAGAGAGAGTGTTGCGGGGAAGGAAGGGATTTAATTTTGACCATCTCAGCCTGAAACAGAAGCTGCAAACACAGAATGGAACTATTAATCTGTGGATTTGATTTATGCTTAAAGAATTCAATTATATATGCTCTGGGGAGAGAATGAGAGGGGGGTGTGCTGGGCAGGGGGAGAGAGAGAGAGCAAGCGAGACTGATTTAAATACTGAGGCATTCTGTCCCTGAGTGAGCATGAAATGAAAGATGTGAAATCTGTTGCCTCCATGATGGCTCTCTGTTCCCATATGCCTCTCAAAAGTGTGAGTTTCTCCCAGCCCTGAGTGTGATTCTGCTGTTAACAGAGGTACCTCTTTCTTTATACAATCTGTCCCCCAAACACATGTCATCTCCTTCATCTGGTGCCCAAACTGAGAAAGCAGTCCAAGCCTTCAACGAAGGAGAAACAGCTGCCTGGACCACACGTTCCTGAAAATGGTCTGTCAGTCTCCAGCATGGCACCTTCCCAGGGATTTTCCGGGGTAACTTGGACTCTAGGAAATTTTTGCTCTATGAGCTACCTTTAGATGGAAGCCCCGGGGGAGCTGCTCTTGCACTGTCCTTGCATTATTGCTCTGTATAAGCATCTTAGTCCCCTCCTTGACTATTAGCTCCTTAAGAATAAGCACTTTAAGTAAGGCTAAAAGCTAGAGGGAATGGCCTTGCCCTGCCTCACCCTTCCCTAGGAATCAGGGTCCTTTCCTCTCTGTGAACAGGCTCTGCCCTGGGCTGGAGTTGACTTCTGTCTGGGGACTCTTCTGTTGGCAGGCTCATCGGGCTCTCTTGCCTCAGGGGGCAAGGGTTATGGCTCAGTTTGGAGTGTGCCTGGTAAATCCAGTAGTGTGTCTCCCCCAGGAGCGCAGGGAGCTGTGTCATCAAATGCTGCTGCCAGGAGTGAGGAAAGCACAAAACAGCGTGGCAGTGCATGTCGGTGCAGCAAACCCTTAAAACATGTACTGACCCTTTAGGAATATGCATGGAGAACATTAATCCCACTGACATCATCAGAAACAGTGTCAATTACCCCTTTTCAATGGAGTGCCTTTCAGAAAACTTATATCACAGCAGCCACACGGCCCTGGAAATGAGCCACATACCAGCCAGTGGGGGGCATCTATGCACCCTGGGAATGGTTACCTTGAGCTGCTGGCAGTGCCCTCCTGGGCGCTGTCATGTGCGGGAGACATGGGGGGCTGCTGCGGCCTGATGTCCTAGGGCTATCCAGGCCCTTCTGGCTCTCGGGACTTTTTTTCCCTTTAATCGGGGGTAGAAGATCCAATTGTGGGGCCACATCGTGGGGCGGGGCATCATCATCTTTTAAAGCAAAAGGGGAAAAAGCCTGTGTGAGAAACCAGAATCAGCAGGAAGGAGAAGGAAGCTCTCTTCTAACGTGGTTAAAGGACCTCTGTGTGAAGACTGCTATGAAGAACGGGTAATTGTAGTGTGGCTAGAAGGGAGAAGCCGTCCTGGTGTTAGGATGGTTTATTCTACTCATTCTCAGGTTTGTCCCTCTTTTCCAGTCCTGCTAAGCAGCAGGGACCTGATATCTCCCATGGCCAAAATGACATGAGTCTTGACTAGAATCGTGGCTGTTCATTTGGAAAATTGCCAAGAACTGGGAGGAACTGAGTGGTGGTTGTTTTTATTCGCGTCTTATGGATGAAATCCTGAGATGGAAGGAGGATTGGAGAGGGTGCAAATTCCTTTCACCCTCAGTCCCAAGGCTCAGACTAGAGAGATCCCAGCTTTAGAGCTGATGAGATTATTGGATACAGATTTCTGACCACAAAATAGTTTTGCTAGGCAGAGTCAATGATCGCATTCCTTCTTCAGGGTTAAATAAAAAGTGCTACCTTCCAGATGGAAGTCAAAGGGCATCAGGATTGACGATGGCATTCCATAGAGCATACCCTACCCTCTGCCTCCGTTTTCTCGTCTCAACACCAACAGGGTCTGCTCCAGGAAGCAGGAAACACAGGAACCCAAGTGACTGAGGCCTTGGCTTCGCCTCTTTCAGAGCAAGTGGTCTTTATTTCACATTTAAAACAATAGTTGCTATTAATATTTGGGTTTAAAAATTGGCTTCATGTGGTCTCAAATTATCACAGACTACTAATTCATTAAAAAGAGGCAAAGTGTCTTTACAATGGAAAAATGGGGCAGACATCACCTTTAACCAAATAATGAAATTTAACATCACCTGCAATGGAAGAAACTGACATTTTGCATCCCTTGATATGATGGGCCGAGAAGGACACAACGTCACCTCTGTGATATTCCTGCCAAAAAGGTTTGATCTGAATCTCATTATGAGGAAATAGAAAAATCCAAATTGAAGGTAATTCTGCAAAGCGACTGGCCTGTCTTCTTAAAAAATGTCAATGTCATGAAAGACAAGACTGGGGGACTCTTCTCAATGAAAAGATTCTATCGAGTGGGACCGCTAAATGTAATGCATGATCCTGAGTTGAATGCTAGGTTGAAAAAAAGCTATAATAAAGGAACATTATTAGTGTAAATAGAGAAATGTGACTATGAATTAGAAATTAGAAAGTACTGTTATACCAGTGTTTGCTTTCTTGAGTGTGGTAATTGTATGTGGCTAGGAGGGAGAATATTCCTGGACTTAGGAGATACGTGCTGATAAGGGATAAATGGTACAATGTCTGCAACTTACTCTCAGGTGGTTAAGCAATAAAATAAAAAATATGTATATGTGTGGATGCATGTGCCGCCTCTGTGGCAATGGAGCAGTGCCACTCAGCATCAACATGCCCATGCAGCAGGGACCTCTGTGTGACAACTGCCATGATGAACTGCCTCTTTGTTGTTGTTGTTGTTGTTTTTTAGACAGAGCCTCTCTCTGTCACCCAGGCTGGAGTTCAGTGGCATGATCTTGGCTCACTGCAACCTCCGTCTCCTGGATTCAAACAATTCTTGTGCCTCAGCCTCAAGAGTAGCTGGGATTACAGGTGTGTGCCACTACACCCAGTTAATTTTTGTATTTTTAGTTAAGATGGGGTTTCATCATGTTGGTCAGGCTGGTCTCGAACTCCTGACCTCTGGTGATCTGCCACCTTGGCCTTCCAAAGTGCTGGGATTACAGGTGTGAGCCAGCACACGGCTGGAACTGCCTCTTTAGGTCCCTTTCTTTCTGCATCTACTCCCAGGTTCAGTCGCATGCATAATTTATACCAAGGGGCTTCTTAAACCAGTTTCCTCCTGGCAGAGTAGCAGAGGAGGGACAAGTTCTGGTACTCAGTTCCTGGTGGACATGGCAGCTCAAAACAAGTATAGGGCAGTGCAAAATGAACATTACGGAAGATGAAATTCACTGGTGTCCTTTATCTCATGGCTCCAGCTGTGCACCTCGCATTGTGGCCCATAAACAGAAAGGTGCTTTTTTCTCTATTTGCAGGGTGATCCCTGCCCATATTTGGATTTTTTTAAAAAAGGAAACATTAAAGTCTTTAGGATCATTACCTCCCACTTAAGAGATAGACCAAATAAGCCTTTGCCTCAAGAATCAAAGGACATTCTCTAAATGTTTTGAGGACATCCTGATCTAGGTTCATTGTTTGGTTTATTCTTTTATTCTTTTTTATTTTTTTGGTATTAGTTAGAGAAGTCACTATGTTGGGCTTATTCTGAAAGGGAATGTAGTATAATGAGTAAGAATATGGATTCTGGCACTGGAAGCCCTGAGCTCCAATTCTAGTGAGGCCACTTATAGTTATGTGACCTCAAACATACTACTTATCTCTCAGGGCTTCTGTTTTCTGATCTGTAAAAGGAGGAGAGGATTGCTGTGAGGAGTACCTAAGAGAATACATGTTAAAAACTAAGAACAGTGCCTGGCACAGAGGAAGAACTCCAAACACATTAATGTGCATCTTCCTATTTCTGATACCAGCAGTCAGAGGTCACTTGACATCTGTGATACTGTCATCTTGCACATGCCTTTTGGAAAGGAGGCTCAGTTTTCTGAAAATGGGGAGCTTTCTAAATATGGCCTGTTACTTCCAACCTATCCAACACATAAACACAAACACTTAGATGCACCCATGTGTACATTTTCAAATGTCCACATGTCATGGAAATTGGAGTGAAGACTTTTATCAATATTATGGATTTTTTTTTTTTTCAGACAGGGTCTTGCTCTGTCACCCAGGCTGGAGTGCAGTGGCACAATCTCAGCTCCCTGCAACCTCTGCCTCCTGGGTTCAAGTGATTCTTGTGCCTCAGCCACCTGAGTAGCGGGGATTACAGGTGTGCACCACCATGCCTGGCTAACTTTTTGTACTTTTAGTAGAGACGGGGTTTCGCCACGTTGGCCAGGCTGGCGAACTCCTGATCTCAGGTGATCCCCACCCACCTCAGCCTCCCAAAGTGCTGGGATTATAGGCATGAGCCACCACACCCCGCTGATATTATGGACTTTTTAATGAATAAATATCTATTTATAAACAGATTAGAAATGAAATTTCATTGTTTAAAAATACAGGATAAACTGTCAGGCATGCAGCAAACTTTCAGGAAGTTTGATGCCTTTCTACATCTGTAACTAGAAACTAGTAGTGGGATGAGTTAGGGAGTAGGTAACTGGTGAACTGGACACTGTTAGTTTTAGTGCCGCACTTTGGTGAAGGCAGCTGCTGCCTGCACAAAGGCCATTTTCCAGTGGTTGCCAGTGAACTAATCTCCCTTCCAGCCTCCTTTTCCCTGGCTGTGGACCCTTGTGTGTCTTGCCTTGCTTCCCTTCAGAGTGAGGTTCCCAAGGGATGCTGGAGGGAGGGAGGACCTACCTTGAGGTGAGAGTGTGTCCCTGCCCGGGTCCAATGGGAGATGCACCGTTAACTCCCGTGGCATTTCTAAGGACACATGCTTTAGGGGAGGTTTCCACACAGGCCTGGCTTCTTTGCTTCTTTCTGGTTCTGACTTAGGGTGTGGAGCACCTAGGAGACAAAGAGGAGGCTGAGTTGTAGCAGAGGTCTGTTGTTTTTGCCTAATGTCTCTTCTTTTGGGGACCTATGCCTTCCTTGCTCACACCATGTGGTTTGGTTGGAGCAGTGTCCATTTGCTGATTCCAGAGAGGGGCATGGAACTGAAGCCTGGCATGAGAGTACCTCATTGCCTTAGCCAGAGAGATTGTTTCTGAGGTGGGCACATGACCCTAGTCCGGTCAATCACGGGTGATTTCTGCACTTTGCAAGAGCTTTTAAGAGGCATATCCTTTCTATAGAGGTTAACAGGAAGGAGATTGGCAGGGAATTGCAGGAAGACGTCTCTATCACCTTATGGTAAGAGCCTGCTTGAGAGGAAAAGCTAACAGAGTTGAGAGACAAGTACTGCGCACGTATTTTCCGAGGCCTGGATTCAGCTGCTCCTGCAGTTACCTGATTCTTGCATGAACCAATTCCTTCCTTCCTTCCTTCCTTCCTTCCTTCCTTCCTTCCTTCCTTCCTTCCTTCCTTCCTTCCTTCCTTCCTTCCCCTTCCTTCTTCCTTCCTTCCTTCCTTCCTCCTTCCTTCCTTCCTTCCTTCCTTCCTTCCTTCCTTCCTTCCTTCCGTCCTTCCTTCCTTCCTTCCTTCCTTCCTTCCTTCCTTCCTCCTTCCTTCCTTCCTTCCTTCCTTCCTTCCTTCCTTCCTTCCTTCCTTCCTTCCTTCCTTCCTTCCTTCCTTCCTTCCTTCCTTCCTTCCTTCCTTCCTTCCTTCCTTCCTTCCTTCCTCCTTTCCTTTCGTCCTCTCCCCTCCCTTCGCTTCCCTCTTTCCTTCCTCCTTCCTTCCCTCTCTCCCTCCCTCCCTTCCCTTCTTCCCATCATTCCTTCCTTTCTTCCCTTCCTTCATTTCTTCCCTTCCTTCCTTCCTTCTTTCCTTTTCCTTCTTTCCCTCTCTCCTTTCTTCCTTCCTTCTGTCTTTCCTTCCTTTTCCCCCTTTCCTTTCTTTTTGCTTAACACATTTTGAGTTAGGCTTCTGATGCTTTTAAAGGAGGGTCCTCATGACATATAAATGAGGGAAGAACTCCATGAATTCACTTTCTTTGTACCTGATTCCTATGTTTCATTGTCAGTGTGTTGGCAAGCTCGGTGCATCTGGTTTTAAGAATCTGGTTCATGATGGCCTGGTGGTTTTCCTCACCTTCCTATCAGGGTCATCATGGAAAATAATCAGATCGAACCCAATCTTGTGAATAGTCTTGTCTCTCTTTTTATTAAGTGTGTGTGTATGTATATATATATATATATTTATTTATTATATACTTTAAGTTTTAGGGTACATGTGCACAACATGCACGTTTGTTACATATGTATACATGTGCCCCATGTTGGTGCGCTGCACCCATTAACTCGTCTTTCACATTAGGTATATCTCCTAATGCTATCCCTCCCCTCTCCCCTCACCCCACGACAGGCCCCGGTGTGTGGTATTCCCTACCCCGTGTCCAAATGCTCTCATTGCTCAATTCCCACCTATGAGTGAGAACATACGGTGTTTGCTTTTCTGTCCTTGCGATAGTTTGCTCAGAATGATGGTTTCCAGCTTCATCCATGTCCCTACAAAGGACATGAACTCATCCTTTTTTATGGCTGCATAGTATTCTATGGTGTATATGTGCCACATTTTCTTAATCCAGTCTATCACTGATGAACATTTGGGTTGGTTCCAAGTCTTTGCTATTATGAATAGTGCTGCAATAAACATACGTGTGCATGTGTCTTTATAGCAGCATGATTTATAATCCTTTGGGTATATACCCAGTAATGGGATGGCTGGGTCAAATGGTATTTCTAGTTCTAGATCCTTGAGGAATTGCCACACTGTCTTCCACAATGGTTGAACTAGTTTACAGTCCCACCAACAGTGTAAAAGTGTCCCTATTTCTCCACATCCTCTCCAGCACCTGTTGTTTCCTGACTTTTTAATGATTGCCATTCTAACTGGTGTGAGATGGTATCTCATTGTGGTTTTGATTTGCATTTCTCTGATGGCCAGTGAAGATGAGCATTTTTTTCATGTGTCTGTTGGCTGCATAAATGTCTTCTTGTGAGAAGTGTCTGTTCATATTCTTTGCCCACTTTTTGATGGGGTTGTTTGATTTTTTCTTGTAAATTTGTTTAAGTTCTTTGTAGGTTCTGGATATTAGCCCTTTGTCAGATGGGCAGATTGCAAAAATTTTCTCCCGTTCTCTAGGTTACCTGTTCACTCTGATGGTAGTTTCTTTGCTGTGCAGAAGCTCTTTAGTTTAATTAGATCCCATTTCTCAATTTTGGCTTTTGTTGCCATTGCTTTTGGTGTTTTAGACATGAAGTCCTTGCCCATGCCTATGGCCTGAATGGTATTGCCTAGGTTTTCTTCTAGGGTTTTTATGGTTTTAGATCTGACATTTAAGTCTTTAATCCATCTTGAATTAATTTTTGTTTAAGGTATAAGGAAGGGATCCAGTTTCCGCTTTCTACATATGGCTAGCCAGTTTTCCCAGCACCATTTATTAAATAGGGAATCCTTTCCCTATTTCTTGTTTTTGTCAGGTGTGTCAAAGATCAGATGGTTGTAGATGTGTGGTATTATTTCTGAGGGCTCTGTTCTGTTCGATTGGTCTATATCTCTGTTTTGGTACCAGTACTATGCTGTTTTGGTTACTGTAGCCTTGTAGTATGGTTTGAAGTCAGGTAGTGTGATGCCTCCAGCTTTGCTCTTTTGGCTTAGGATTGTCTTGGCAACGCGGGCTGTTTTTCGGTTCCATATGAACTTTAAAGTAGTTTTTTCCAATTCTGTGAAGAAAGTCATTGGTAGCTTGATGGGGATGGCATTGAATCCATAAATTACCTTGGGCAGTATGGCCATTTTCACAAAATTGATTCTTCCTATCCATGAGCATGGAAAGTTCTTCCATTTGTTTGTGTCCTCTTTTATTTCGTTGAGCAGTAGTTTGTAATTCTCCTTGAAGAGGTCCTTTACATCCCTTGTAAGTTGGATTCCTAGGTATTTTATTTTCTTTGAAGCAATTGTGAATGCGAATTCACTCATGATTTGGCTCTCTGTTTGTCTGTTATTGGTGTATAGGAATGCTTGTGATTTTTGCACATTGATTTTGTATCCTGAGACTTCGCTGAAGCTGCTTATCAGTTTAAGAAGATTTGAGGCTGAGATGATGGGGTTTTCTAAATATACAATCATGTCATCTGCAAACAGGGACAATTTGACTTCCTTTTTTCCTAGTTGAATACCCTTTCTTTCTCCTGCCTCATTGGCCTGGCTAGAACTTCCAACACTATGTTGACTAGGAGTGGTGAGAGAGGGTGTCCCCGTCTTGTGCCAGTTTTCAAAGGGAAAGCTTCCAGTTTTTGCCCATTCAGTATGATATTGGCTGTGGGGTTGTCATAAATAGCTCTTATTGTTTTGAGATACGTCCCATCAATACCTAATTTATTGAGAGTTTTTAGCATGAAGGGTTGCTGAATTTTGTCGAAGGCCTTTTCTGAATCTGTTGAGATAATCATGTAGTTTTTGTCTTTGGTTCTGTTTATATGATGGATTACGTTTATTGATTTGCATATGTTGAACCAGCCTTGCATCCCAGGGATGAAGCCAACTTTATCATGGTGGATAAGCTTTTTGATGTGCTGCTGGATTCGGTTTGCCAGTATTTTATTGAGGATTTTTGCATCGATGTTCATCAGAGATATTGGTCTAAAATTCTCTTTTTTTGTTGTGTCTTTACCAGGCTTTGGTATCAGGATGATGCCGGCCCCATAAAATGAGTTAGGGAGGATTTCCTCTTTTTCTATTGATTGGAATAGTTTCAGAAGGAATGGTACCAGCTCCTCTTTGTACCTCTGGTAGAATTCGGCTGTGAATCCGTCTGGTGTTGGACTTTTTTGGGTTGGTAGGCTCTTAATTATTGCCTCAATTTCAGAGCCTGTCATTGGTCTATTCAGGAATTCAACTTCTTCCTAGTTTAGTCTTAGGAGGGTGAATGTGTCCAGGAATTTATCCATTTCTTCTAGATTTTCTAGTTTATTTGCATAGAGGTGTTTATAGTGTTCTCTGATGGTAGGTTGTATTTCTGTGGGATTGGTGGTAATATCCCCTTTATCATTTTTTATTGCATCTATTTGATTCTTCTTTCTTTTCTTCTTTATTAGTTTTGCTAGCAGTCTATCTATTTTGTTGATCTTTGCAAAAAACCGGCTTCTGGATTCATTGATTTTTTGAAGGGTTTTTTGTGTCTTATCTCCTTCAGTTCTGCTCTGATCTTAGTTATTTCTTCTGCTAGCTTTTGAATGTGTTTGCTCTTGCTTCTCTAGTTCTTTTAATTGTGATGTTAGGATGTCAATTTTAGATCTTTCCTGCTTTCTCTTGTGGGCATTTAGTGCTATAAATTTCCCTCTACATATTGCTTTAAATGTGTCTCAAAGATTCTGGTATGTTGTGTCTTTGTTCTCATTGGTTGCAAAGAACATCTTTATTTCTGTCTTCATTTCATTATGTACCCAGTAGTCATTCAGGAGCAGGTTGTTCAGTTTCTATGTGGTTGAGTGGTTTTGAGTGTGTTTCTTAATCTTGAATTCTAGTTTGATTGCACTGTGGTCTGAGAGACAGTTTGTTATAATTTCTGTTGTTTTACATTTGCTGCGGAGTGCTTTACTTCCAACTATGTGGTCAATTTTGGAATAAGTGTGATGTGGCGAGGAGAAGAATGTATATTCTGTTGATTTGGAGTAGAGAGTTCTGTGTCTATTAGGTGTGCTTGGTGCAGAGCTCAGTTCAATTCCTGAATATCCTGGTTAACGTTTTGTCTTGTGGATCTAATGTTGACGGTGGGGCGTTAAAGTCTCCCATTATTATTTTGTGGGAATCTAAGTCTCTTTGTAGGTCTCTAAGGACTTGCTTTATGAATCTGGGTGCTCCTGTATTTGGTGCATATATATTTAGGATAGTTAGCTCTTCTTGTTGAATTGATCCCTTTACCATTATGTAATGGCCTTCTTTGTCTCTTCTGATCTTTATTGGTTTAAAGTCTGTTTTATCAGAACTAGGATTGCAACGCCTGCTTTTTTTTTTTCCATTTGCTTGGTAGATCTTCCTCCATCCCTTTATTTTGAGCCTATGTGTGTCTCTGCATGTGAGATGTGTCTCCTGAATACAGCACACTGATGGGTCTTGACTCCTTATCCAATTTGCCAGTCTGTGTCTTTTAATTGGAGCATTTAGCCCATTTACATTTAAGGTTAATATTGTTATGTGTGAATTTGATCCTCTCATTATGATGTTAGCTGGTCATTTTGCTCGTTAGTTGATGTAGTTTCTTCCTAGCATTGACGGTCTTTACAATTTGGCATGTTTTTGCAGTGGCTGGTACTGGTTGTTCCTTTCCATGTTTTGTGCTTTCTTCAGGAGCTCTTGTAAGGCAGGCCTGCTGGTGACAAAATCTCTCAGCATTTGCTTGTCTGTAAAGGATTTTATTTCTCCTTCATTTATGAAGCTTAGTTTGGCTGGATATGAAATTCTGGGTTGAAATTTTTTTTTTTTTTTTTTTTGAGATGGGGTCTCTCTCTGTCGCCCAGACAGGATTGCAGTGGCCGGATCTCAGCTCACTGCAAGCTCCACCCCCTGGGTTCACGCCATTCTCTTGCCTCAGCCTCCTGTGTAGCTGGGACTACAGGCGCCCGCCACCTCGCCCAGCTAGTTTTTTGTATTTTTTAGTAGAGACAGGGTTTCACCTTGTTAGCCAGGATGGTCTCGATCTCCTGACCTCGTGATTCGCCCATCTCGGCATCCCAAAGTGCTGGGATTACAGGCTTGAGCCACCGCGCCTGGTCAAAAATTTAAGAATATTGAATACTGGCCCCCACTTTCTTCTGGCTCGTAGAGTTTCTGCCGAGAGATCTGCTGTTAGTCTGATGGGCTTCGCTTTGTGGGTAACCCGACCTTTCTCTCTGGCTGCCCTTAACATTTTTTCCTTCATTTCAACTTTGGTGAATCTGACAATTATGTGTCTTGCAGTGCTCTTCTTGAGGAGTATCTTTGTGGCATTCTCTGTATTTCCTGAATTTGAATGTTGGCCTGCCTTGCTAGGTTGGGGAAGTTCTCCTGGATAATATTCTGCAGAGTGTTTTCCAACTTGGTTCCATTCTCTCCATCACTTTCAGGTACACCAATCAGACATAGATTTGATCTTTTCACATAGTCCCATATTTCTTGGAGGCTTTGTTCATTTCTTTTTACTCTTTTTTCTCTAAACCTCTCTTCTTGCTTCATTTCATTCATTTGATCTTCAGTCACTGATACTCTTTCTTCCAGTTGATCAAATCAGCTACTGAAGCTTGTGCATGCGTCACACAGTGCTCGTGCCATGGTTTTCAGCTCCATCAGGTCATTTAAAGTCTTCTCTACACTGTTTATTCTAGTTAGCCATTCATCCAATCTTTTTTTCAAGGTTTTTAGCTTCTTTGCAATGGGTTCGAACATCCTCCTTCAGCTCGGAGAAGTTTGTTGTTAACGATCTTCTGAAGCCTTCTTATCTCAACTTATCAAAGTCATTTTCCATCCAGCTTTGTTCCGTTGCTGGCGAGGAGCTGCATTCCTCAGTTGGAAATGCAGAAATCACCCATCTTCTGTGTCTCTCACGCTGGGAGCTGTAGACTGGAGCTGTTCCTATTTGGCCATCTTGGAACCTCCCAAGTATATCTTTTCATTCTGATGTTTTGACGTCTGAGACCTGACTGTCCCTCTGAGGGCTGGCCAATTCCTAGAGACAGTAAATGACTCACCTGGGAACATACCTGTCATATGCACCCCAACCAACCCAGAGTTCCTAACCCCCAACAACCTCCTTTATCAAACTCATACATTCCCAGGCTACCATCTGCCTGCTGTAATTATCAGAGGACCAGTACCAGATAGCAAGGGACAGCCCCTATGCCAGAGAGCTGGCTGAATTATTCAAACTAGACAATTCTAAATCTCCTTAGATTGCTTACTCTGCCTTGCCTGTATTCCTTCTATGAAAACCACAATACAGCCTCTTGCCCGTGCTCCCTGCCTTCTGCCTCCTGGAGGTTGGTGCGCCCCCGTGTGGCCCTGCATGGTGTGGCATGCCTCCTTCTCTTGGGAACTGTGAGTAACAAATGATCTTTTCATTGCCAGCTGTCTCCTGATCTGTTGGCCTCACCACAGCTGAATAATAAGAAGACCTGCATTTTAAAACACTGTGTTGTTGATTTTTTTTTTTTTTTAGGGAGCTGAGTAATTTTTTGGCAAGGTAAAATCTACATATAGTGAATTGCACAGATCTTAAGTGTACAGTTCAATGAGTTTTGACAAATCCATAATCCATACAACCAACCCAGAGTGAGAACATTTTCATCACCCAAGAAATTCCTTCATGTCCTCTTCAATTGGTCTTTTAAGCTCCACTGTTTGGCATTTTTTCCAGTGAGAAGTCCAAACAGTCTTAGAACAAAATGGCTGTCTGTGTGATTCTCAGGAGTCAAACTCTCTAAAAAGCCAGTGGCAGTCTCTGCTGAAGTTTCTAGAAAACTCAGAACTAGGACTCCTGTGAAAACTAGGACACCTTTTGCCTCAAAGGGCCCAGAGAAGTCCCAGAGCAAGAATGTGTCTTAAACAAGAGTACTATGGAATGAAAGGAAAGTCAGAAAGAGTTTTTCCTTGTGATACAGGGTGAGACGTCACTCAGAGGCTTCCCCTAAAAAGCCCACATCGCCAGTTGGAATTGATCTCCCTTGCTCATATTCTCTTAGAACTTTGCTTAGAAGCACGTAATCTTTGTCCTGGCAAAGATTATAGAGGTCATCCCTTACAAAATAACCTAATTCAAAATCAGGAAAATGACTTTTTGGATGAACTTTTATCTTTCTTTTATAAAATGGAGATGCAAAGATTCAAGTGTCATTTTTACTTTGGCTGCCAGGAAACTCACCTAAATCCAGTACTTACATCAAACCATGAATTCATCTCAGATGTCTGATAACATCTATTTCTCTACTCCTTTTACCTAGTTTTTTTTTTTCCAATTTCAATTTTAGTTGTCTTGTTTTATACATTTATTTTTTTGTAAGCTGCCTGAAAAGTTCTTGCCCTTTTATAACACCTATGGTGCATTGGACTTATTTATGTATATACCTGTCTTCCTTTGTCTTCCACAGCTTAACAAAATGCATTGCTTAATGAAGGGTATAATAAATATGTTAAAAATCCAACTGAATATGATCAGAAGAGATCTTCTTCTAGATTTTACCCTTTTTCCTTCTTTAAAAAATATTCTCTGAAGGGGATGATCATAGGGAAGGTCAGCCATGATGTAGGAGCAGGTAGAATTGGCAGGACCCTCCCCCCCCCACCATCCCAGGCTCCCCCTCAGGAGCGCTCATGCACCTGGGACCTACCTCTTTTGTGGGCTTTCTCTTTTGGCGGGTGTTGGATGTGGTAATGAATCTCCACTGGGAAGATGAAGAGCTCTGTTGGGGGCTCATTGGCTTTAAATTGGCTCTTCAGGGGCTCCAAGACTCTGGGTGGTTCTTCTGAGATAGGAGGTAATTTCAAAGCCTTTGGTGCCTGGAGAAAATTTAAAAACAAAACGAACATGGCAGGTATCCAAACCCTGCTGCCTGCAGGGGCAAACGATACTGTCTCTTATTGTATCTCTTGCACCAGGAGCTGCTGAGAGAGGTAAACTAATCCAGCTGGGAGCCGGTATCCGACTTCAGTGGTACCACTTGGTCTCCTGGGATCCAGAATATGCCCCCGTTAATCCTGCCTGTGATTCCTCTGAGACTTATAAACATGCTCAGTTTAAGAGCCTTTGAGAGGATATATAGTCTTTCTTTTTCTTGCAGCTGGAAAAACTGAGCCAGACTAATATGACATATCTGAGATCTCTTTGAACTGATTGGGAGAAATCTCAGCATATGTTGTTAAGGGAAAAAGCAAAGTACAGAACATTGTTTGAGCAAGCTTTCCACTAAGAAAGGGCAGGAAATAGCATTTGTGATTGCTGACCTTATCTAAGCTAAGCCACAATTTCTTCCTCTGTAAAATAAGAGTAATCATACTATCTAATCATAAGGTTGTTGTAAGAATTAAATGAGCTAATATATGCAATTATAATAGTGTTTGAAACTAGGATTATTTCCATATTTCTTTGAGAGTAGACTTTCTTCTCATTAGCATTTATCTAGCCACTAGCAGAAAAAATGGGAGCTTTTTCATGCTTATGTAATATGAACATAGCTGAAAAAGAATCATTGTGTGGCAGAATCAGCAACTGATTTTGTCCAGTTTTTTTCTGTCCCCCAAAAAGTGTGTGTGTGTGTGTGTGTGTATGTGTATGTGTATGTGTGTGTGTATGAGAGATTCACTGGGGGTAGTAGAGCCTCCTGTTTCTAATTATTCAGAGGTTGCTGAAAATTTCTCCTTTTAGTTTGCAACTTTTAACATAGGAACTTGGCTCTGTGAAATGTATACATGTGCTGGTTTCAGGAGTTTAGTTTCATAGGAGGAAAAAGAAAATCATTAGGCCTGCTGTTTGCTCCTGGTCCAAAAAAATCTGGGAAGTCAGACACCCTTCTAGTGTCTCCTTTTTAGTACTCAAAAAGAAAAAAAAAGATCAGAAGCATACAAAAGGAACCTGTGTATTTAGAGTTGATTGAGGAAGGAAATTCAACCAAATCTTTGCAGGGTAATATTTATAATTTCGAGACATTAAGAAAATGATAAACCAAACACATGAACATAGAATCTTTATGTTCCTGGAAACCTTCACTGTCCAGGTGCCGGCTGCCCACACCAACTGCCCTGTTTTGAATACTGACCGTGTGCATATTGTTTGACAAGGTTTACATTGAGAAATCAATGTGGACACTCAAATGATTTGTGTGAGGTATGGCTGACAAGCCAAGATTTAATTTTTTTACCCTAATTAAAAATTTACACAGAGTTTTAATATGGTGGAAAATATTGCTTTGCTCTGTGAAACCGCATACATGGGCAGAGGGAAGGGACTCCTTTCCTCTGGGCCTGGCTCAGTTCTGAGCGGACCCAGGAGCAAAGTTGAGGGCTTTCCTTAGGCCTGTGGTGAGCTTGGCAGGTCAGGCCTGCTGTTCACTCCTGCACCAAAGGAACCTGGGAAGACAGAAGCCCTTCTGGTGTGGATGGAAAGGTTTAGATCAACTCAGACACAGGAAATCTGAGAAAATCTTGAACAGACTGTAAACAACCTCCCTCACTGGCAGCAGGACCACCTGGAGTGCCCATGGCTGCTCGAGGAACACTTCAGATGACATGAATCCCTACAATTAATCAACATCTCTGTAGATCACAGTCAGATACAACGTACTTTCCTAAAAGTGCTTCATCTTTTCTACCAGCCCTGTAAGGTTGACGTTATTATCTGTATACACAGATAAAGTCACTGTGCTCAGAGTGTGTGAGTGACCTGCTCATGTTCCCATGGCTACTCCGGGCAGAACATCCTGGGGCCCTTGCTTGTCCCCATTCATCACTGGTGCTTCCAAACACTGAAGAAAGGCCCACATAGAACTGCAAGGCAGGACCAGGCCAGAGACAGCCAAGGGCATCTCTAATAAAGAAGGTGTATTTGGCTCCCAAAGGAGGTGGATAGACTTGCAAAATTTCCCCTACATTTTCAAAGGCGATAGACCCTCAGTGGAGCCAAACTGTTGCTGGATTCAAGATCTCCAGCATCTTGAATCTGAAGTGGGTTTACTGCTTACAAACTCAAATTCTGTCCTTTAAAACGTTTACAGATAATCCCTTGCCCCTTAAGAAATCAAAGAATTCTGTCGCTGTCAGGGAGTGTGGTAATAACACATGCTTTAAGGTAGAATTGGTGGCAGCTGAAATTCCTTGCCCTTCACAATTTCCAATCTTTAGTAAATTACTACAGTTCTATTCCAGCTACACCTGGTTAGCTCAGACGCTAGAGAGGCCAGTTCTCTTCTGAGACATCCTTCTGAGTCACCTTATTTCTAGATTGGGATTAATCTCTCTCTCTTCCCTCCTCTCTCTCTCTTTCTCCTGCGTGCAGAAACATACATATACACACAACCTTTTTCTTCTTCACTTCTCCAGGGGTGATTATTCCGGAGCCAGTGGCAGATGCTACAGGAGGGAAGAGGCATCTTTCAGCAGGAAGCGCCTGTAACAAGTGGTCACTTCTGGCCTTGTGGAGTTTCACATTCCTTTGTTTATCTTTAAAAACAGGATGAGAATGAGAATACATTAATTGCAGGTATGGGGATGAACAGTTGAGTTTTGACCTTTATCATATTGTGGTTAATGGGGAGAATGGCAGGGAGTGTGCTGGGGCACTGGGACGGCCCTAGCCTTGGGGGAGGGAGGTTCAGAAAGCCCCAGTCTCCTGATCTGGGTTGAGGTCTTGCTGGCTAAGTCAGGCGGTAAAGAGAATGATAACGATAATAATTAATATGTATTGAGCTCTAAATATGGGGAAAGAATTATGTAGAATATTTCATGTACATTAACTCAATTTACACAATAGACTTATGGGGTTATTATTATCCCCATTCTACAGATGAGAAAACTGAGCATCAGCAATATTGGTTAATATGCCCAAGATCACAGCTGTAAGTGGGGGTAACTTGAGCCCAGACAGTATGATTTCCGAATGCATGCAGCTAAGCACTAGGCAAAGAGGCACCTGTCAGAGTCTCATTCCCATGTCCAGCTAGATTCTGGCTTTTATTTTCTAAGGTGAGTGGCACAAAGAAGTGATGTTTGGCATGCCTCAGTGTCCTTAAATGAACTCTGCATGACTGGGTTTACCCAGATCAGTGAGCAAGACATTTGGGTTCTTACCGTTGAGATCTGCCTTCCTATTAGGGAAAGTGCCTCCACAGAATGTGATGTGGGATTTGTCACTTGGGAGACAAGAGTAATCGATGTGGCCATGCCCAAAGGCCTTCCTGGAGGTTTGCTGTGTCTTTTCATTGTATCTTTCCTTTGAAGCATATAAACGAAGGTGTTTCTCTATTGACGTGTCCTAGGGAACGACAAATACACATTCCTGTAAACAGGCTGTTGTAAAGGGGCAGAGCAGGTTTCTTTAACAGCCCTCGTGGTTAGGCTTGTGGTTTCGAGTATGAAATCTCCTTTGCAGGTTGGGAAGAAAAACAAGGTTATAACAGCAAGCTCTCTAATGCTGTTTATTACAATAAAACATTTTATTGTTGTTGATAGAAAGAATGATACTTAGCCATGCCTGACATATAGTGCTGTCTTGTGAAAAAATCACAAGATTTTGATTCAAGATCAAAATGAAGTGCTAGTATTGGTGTCTTTATCCATTATGAAATGTTTCTCAGGCTGAACACAGTGGCTCACACCTGTAATCCTAGCACTTTGGGAGGCCTAGGGAGGAGGATTGCTTGAGCTCAGGAGTTTGAGACCAGCCTGGGCAACATAGCAAGACCCAATCTCTACGAAAAAATTTAAAAAATTAGCCAGGCATGGTGGCACACACTTGTAGTCCCAGCTACTTAGGGGGCTGAGGCAAGAGGATTGCTTGAGCCCAGGAGGTCAAGGCTGTAGTGAGCTGTGGTAGCGCCTCTGCACTCCAGCCTTGGCAACAGAGCAAGATCGTGTCCCTTCCCTACCACCCCCTAAAAATAAAGGTCTCTCCCCACTGCCCTTCCACTCTGTGACTCTTCTCCCCCTTTCCTCTTCTCCTTGGTGTATGACCTTCTTGTAAGTCAAATGAGTTTATTCAGGACGGGAGCAGACGTTGTCTATGTTGCTCTGAACCATTGTTATCTTGTACACACACACACACACACACACACACACACACACACACACACGGCCTTAGAGTTTAGAAAGTGTTTCTACATTGTAACCCATTTAATCCTCACAGTAACCTTGTGAGACATATGATAATAGCTCCATTTTATAGAAGAGGTGAATTCAGGCTCAAAGTTAGTTAACGATTCTTGGACAGGCTCATCATAACTAGCAAAAAGCAGGACCCAAACCAAGGCTTTTCTGAGTCTAAGGCAATAGCTATTTTCTAAACAAGATTAACAGCTGCCAAGATGAGCAAAGAGTCAGGGGAGAATCTGTGGTTACCTAAGTTTGGAAAACCCAGAGTTTAACAAAGTTAAGCTGGTGACTATGTTATAGAACTTCTTGAAGTTCTCTGTATCTATGCATGTGACTTTCCAGGAGGAGAAGGCATGCAGAACTTCCCCAATGTATTTGCCTATGAAACTCTTATTTATTTATTTAGAGGCAGGGTTTTGCTCTGTTGCCTAGGCTGGAGTGCAATGGTGCGATCTTGGCTTACTACAACCTCCTCCTCCCAGGTTCAAGCGATTCTCCTGCCTCAGCCCCCCAAGTAACTGGGATTTCAGTGCCCGCCACCATGCTTGGCTAATTTTTGTATTTTTAGTAGAGATGGGGTTTTGCCATGTTGGCCACGCTGGTCTCGAACTCCTGGCCTCAGGTGATCCACCTGCCTCAGTCTCCCAAAGTGCTGAGATTACAGGCGTGAGCCACCGCACCCAGGCAAAATTTTGTTAAATGGAGCATCTTGCAATGCTAGAGTTCTATATGTGACAGTTCGGGGAAATGGTGGTCAAAAGGGTCAAAGTATTCTTCCCTTCTGTGGAGGTATTAAGAAATGGCAAAGGGAGAGAGAATCCTCTCTGTGGTCAAGAACAATGACAGAGGAGAGCATATTAGAAGTGGTACCTCCGGCCAGGCTCGATGGCTTCATGCCTGTAATCCTAGCACTTTGGGAGGCTGAGGCCGGCAGATTGCCTGAGCTCAGGAGTTCAAGACCAGCCTGGGCAACATGGTGAAACCCCATCTCTACTAAAATACAAAAAAGTAGCCAGGCCTGGTGGTACTTACCTGTAGTCCCAGCTACTCAGGAGGCTGAGGCAGGAGAAATGCTTGAACCCGAGAGGTGGAGGTTGCAGTGAGCCGAAATCACGCCATTGCACTCCAACCTGGGTGACAGAGTGAGACTCCATCTAGGGGGGAAAAAAAAAGAAAAAAAGAAATGGTACCTCTGCCCGCGTTTCGTCTTCCTGCCAGGGCTGCTTCCTGAGTGGTGGCAAGCGAGTCCCCTGACTGCCATGGTTCTTGGCTAGAGGGCCCTGGTCCACATGTCCAGCAGCTCCATCTTCCCCTTCATCCAGGCCCTGTTGACCTGCCAAGGTGAACAATGGGTCAGCTTGTCACCCCGGAAATGGACGCGGTGTTCTTGCTGCCTCCAAACTGCCTCCCTTCTTGCTTCTCTGAGTAAAGGTGCTCAAGGCCCTCCCTTGCTCCCCCTCCTCCCTTATTCTGTATTTCTGATAGTGCCTCCTTGGAAGTGGCAGCCAGGTCTGTGGAAACAGAGTTGCACTAGCAGTCAGGAGGCTCAGGGTTGAGTCTTCATTTCTTGGACACAGTTTCCCCATCTGTAAAATGGGGATACGGATTTCTTGCCCTCACTTCCTTGTAGAGTTATCTGGAGCTCAAATAAGATAATGAATGTGACAGCCCTTTGTAAACTGTGAGAGATTAGTGGATGACAGTGGTGTGATTATGGTGGCGTGACCGCAGCCTGCTCTGTTGTCATGGAGGTGCTCAGCCTGAAGCAAGCTCTTGGGATTCCTGGGCTGTCTCCTGGCTCTTTACTTGTAGAAAAGCCTCTGCCAAATGCAATGAGGTGAGACTGCTGTTTAGCTCTCTGAACTTATACTGTCTGCAACCCTCAGGAAGGATCTGAGTCAACAGACGACTCCAACATAGTTAACAAATCTTTCATCAATGGTTTAAGGGGTCCTGCAGCTGTTTTCATCACTTTCTCAAGGTAGATTTATTGCTGAAACAGTCTGGCAAAGCTTTCTTGTTTGGAGCCAAGCTTTAGCAATACCTTTATTCCCAGCATGCGGCTCCATGGAACAATGCGGGGTTGTCTTTCAACTAGGGGCTCTGGAAGGCTTCGGGGGCCTGTGTGTGATGGATCACAAGACTTCTGGGAGCTGCTTCTCCTCCTGCCTCCAGCCAGCCTCACCTTCCCTCTCTGCTCCCGTTCATTATTTCCATCCTTGGTGTCACTGGGCCAAGAGTCAATTGCCCACAGGTGGGGCTACTCCCTCCCTCCAGCTCTCCTTCCTTTGCCCAGTGGCTCCTGAAGGCCGTGCTGGATGTGAACTGAGGCTGAGTGTTGGTGGAAGAAATACAGGCTCAGGCTCAGGTTCAGGTTCAGAGGGTTTGCTCTGGTTTCAGTGGCCCAGGGAAATCTGATGGGCTGGGGACTCATTAATATGAGGTGACCTGGGGCTACATTAGGCCTGCTCCTGAGAGGACCTCAACTCCATATAGAGTGCAGCACTAAAGACCTTTGGGGATATTCTAGAATGATCCCTTGTAGAATGATTCCTTGGGGTCAAACTAGACACTAACTAGGTCCGTCTTTTCTGGTCAGATTCACCTGGAAGCAAATGCATTTCTGAGGGTGGAGGAAGTGAAACTCTAGCCAAATGGCCACTTACCTACTAAATAGTTTTTTTTTTTTTTTTTTTTTTTTTTTTTTTTTTTTTTTGTGGGGGGCGGCGCAGGGGACGTAGTCTCACTCTGTTGCCCAGGCTGGAGTGCAGTGGTGTTATCTTGGCTCACTGCAACCTCCACCTCCCAGGTTCAAGTGATTCTCCTGCCTCAGCCTCCCGAGTAGCTGGGATCATAGGCATGCACCACCACACCCAGCTAATTTTTGTATTTTCAGTAGAGACGGGGGTTTCACCATGTTGGCCAGACTGGTCTCAAACTGCTGACCTCAAGTGATCCACCTGCCTCAGTCTCCCAAAGTGTTGGGATTACAGGCGTGAGCCACTGCGCCCAGTCTGAACAGTCTTACACATTGGGTATCTAAGTTGGGGTAGGGGGCATTGTGAGTAGGGGGAACAGAGAGACAATTTTCCCTTTGGTGATATCCCAGGTGAGTTTGAATGTGTGATTCAATCAATGCGAGGGGAAACAGAATTTTTTTTCTTAGTAAACATCATCACCTGATTCATTTATTTGTGCTTAATAGAAACAGGTTTGCAAGTAAAGTATTGGAAGCTTCAGTTGTTGAAAGGAGACCACAAAATTTCGTCTCTCTGGATCTCAGATGTGGATTCAGATAATCCAGATAATGTGCCTTGGAGTAGCTCTGTCCTCTCCTGTTATTTTTCGCAAACAACCAGGGAGGAAGGAATGCAGACCCCAGTATTTGCATTTTACGTATGCACAAACTGAAGATGCAGAGAGCATAAGTGACGTAGCCAACATCACATTGTTGGAGACCTGGGATTTGCAGCTGGGACTTTTGCTACTTCTTCAGATACAGTGTTGGGCAAAGAGAGGGAAACCAGTGGAAGATAAGGTTCAAACAAATGAAAACATCAGTCAGGGTTCAAGTTACAGCCACTGAACTATTTTTGCTTCTTTTAAAATAGATTTTTTTGGCCACTGTGATCAGGGGCAATTGGGCATTCCAATTAGTAATTATGCTTAGAACACAAGCTAAGGAGGTATAATGAACATTTACTGAGCACATAGTATGTGCCTGCTTCTAGTACTACAGTATCTCATTTAATTCCCACATGCAACCCTGTGAGATAAAGATGGGTATGGTCATCTCCATTTTATAAATGAGAAAACCGAGGCCCAGAGTGGCTACATGGCTTGGAATCAGTGCTAATGGCCACATGTTTAATCACTATTTGATACAGCCTCTTTGTTTTCTGCCTGATTGTGACAGCTCCTTAGCATATGGCATCAATTAGGAAAGACTTTATCCCTCAGGTGTGCAGTGTTACTCCAGCCATAAAATGAAAGCCCTGAGGCCGAAAGCGGTGACTGATACCTGTAATCCCAGCACTTTGGGAGGCAAAGGTGGGAGGATCACTTCAGAACAGGAGTTGAAACCAGCCTGGGCAACATGGTGAAACCCCATCTCTACAAAAAAATACAAAAATTAACTGGGAGTGGTGGTGTGCTCCTACAGTTCCAGCTGCTTAGGAGGCTAAGTGGGAGGATCGCTTGAGCCCAGGAATTCAAGGCTGCAGTGAGCCGTAATCACACGGCTGCACTTCAGCTTGGGTGACAGAACAGGAGCAAGACCTTGTCTCTAAAAAAAAATAAAAAATAGAATAAAATAAAAAAGAAAAGAAAAAGAAAAAAAAGACTCAAGTGAGATGTGTGGTTGGTTGAACTATGTAATGGCCTCAGGCTCTGAGAACCTGCCATGTTCTTCTCCATTCATTCGATAAACCAGATTCTCTACTTATCCTGACCAGATCATTTCCCCAAAGATGGGGGTTGGTCAGCCACTGCCACTGTTTCTGGAAAATTTCATTATACAAATTTTAGAGGCAGGGTCTCACTTTGCCACCCAGGCTGGAGTGCAGTGGTGCCATCATAGCTCACTACAGCCTTGAATTCCTGGGCTCAAGTGATCCTCCTGTCTCAACCTCCCAAGTAGCTGGGACTACAGGCATGTGCCACCACGCCCAGCTTAAATTTTAAATTTTTTATAGAGACAGGGTCTCACTATGTTGCCCAGGCTGGTCTCAAACTCCTAGCCTCAAGCAATCCTCCCTCTTTGGCCTCCCAAAATGTTGGGATTACAGGAATGAGCCACTGAGTCTGGCCAAAAATCTTATTTTGGGCTCTTGTTCTTTTATTTTCTCAAGAACTCTGCTACCAGCCAAGGCTCTTGTCTTTGCCTATCACTGCTACCCAGTTGTCTTTTCACATCTCCCTTACCAAAGGCGACTTCTGGTTCTTTTAATGCTTCAAGTTCCATAGAATAATATTGACAGGGTCAATCCCCATACTACTAAACAGTTTACAGATGGCTTGCAATAATTTTCTGTATAGCCACGATGTAGATCTTATTGTGCCCATTACAGAGATGAGCAAATAGAAGCTCAAAGAGGTTAAATGACTTGCTTAAGATCTTACATTAGTAAGTGAGAGAACAGCCACTTCGATACACATTTCTGGCTCCAAATCCTAGATATATATTTCACATTATATTGCCACAAAAATCACAGGATTAAGGAATATGAGTGGAACAGATCTAAGAAATCATCTAAAATCTAGAGTCTAGACCTACACTGCCACACACAGTAGCCACCAGCTGCATGTGGTTATTTAGATATAAATTAATTAATGTAATATAAAATAAAAAGCTCAGTTTCACTGTTGTACTACTACATTTCAAGGGCTCAGTAGCCACATGTGGCTAATGGCCACTTTATTGGACAGCCCATAGGGAACATTCCATCACTGTGAAATATGTTATTGGACAGTGCTGGTCTGCACTAACCCCTCATTTTACAGATTGAGGACTATGCAACCCAGAATCCCAAGACCTTGTTTTGGGAAATGCCATTTTAAGATGTTAACAATTCAAATATCTGAGAACCGGTCATAAAATCAACCTGCAAATCAACATGTACCTTGTTCAAAAGATTTTCCTTGTTGAATCCAAAATGAAGGGAAGACAGGCAGATGGTATTTTGGGGGTACACCTGAAAGATCTTGTTGTGGCCTGAGCTTCTTTGGTACATTAAGTTGACTGTCCTGGAGCAGCACAGAATCCTTGATGTATCCTGAAGAGCACATCAGGGGATATTGATAGAAACAGTGGTCACCAACTTCAAGTTCTCAGTGGTAACTACAAGGTTCCTCACTGGCACTAGTCTTGGCTTTGGACATTGCCCATTAGGGAAGACAATTAGAAGATGAGGGAGATTAAAAAGTCAGATAGAACCCATAGAGGCTTGTCTATCCAGTGCCTTAGGTGCTTCTGGTTCTGTGCTACATGTGTACTTCCTCCATCCCATCATTCCCAAGAAATGAGTCTCCCGGGTGGAAGGAACATGGCTGCTTCTTTGGGGCAAAAAGCTCCTTCTGCCTCAGGAGGAGATCCAGTGGTAGTGGATGTATCCTATTTGCTTCTGTAGGCCCCATGGTCAGCAGCCTCCTCAATCCATCATTCTATAAGTATTTATTGAGGGCTTCCCTATGGGCTCACCCCTCAGCTAGTCAGTGAAGTAGATACAATGGAACCAAACTTGGGCCCTTTTAAAAGGCACTCAATAGTCTATTGGAGAGACAGAGCTCTCTTGTGTTCTGTATGGCTCTGAGTGTCAGTGTAATATAAGGTCAGAAAACAAGGAGCTCAATATTGACTGGAGTTTTCAGCAAAGACTTTGTAGAAGGTGTGAGCTTGAAGGGTGGGGAGGATTAATCATAGGGGTGTAAAGAAGTCCCAGAGAATATATACATTAGTGTCACAAAGTGGGGAGTTCTGAGATGTGCAGGAAGAGGGTGGTGGGGCCACTGGACTGATGGGCTCACACCAGATTCTTGCCATTGTGCCTCCAGCTTGAGGGTCTCACCTTCAAGAGGGGCTTTGGCAAGAAATTATGGCAAGGAGCTCAAGAATGCATTTGTGTGTGTGTGTATCTTTCCTTAAACCACATGTTTTAGCCATAGATTCCCATAGAGGACGCGGAGACTTTTTTTGAGGTTAAGAGGGTCCTTCATTCTGGGGAATGTTGCACCTAGTCTATAGGAGAGTGGCCTGCTCTGCCCTCTGCTCCACCCATGAGAAGCACTTCTTTGGTTAAGTGGCTCTTTCTCAAAAGTGTCAAATAACTGGAACTGCCTATAACTGTGGAACTGCCCTGAGAGTAAAACCAATGACTGGATGAGCCCACAACTTTCATTTTGCTTCAAGTCACCACTTGTTGGGGGAGTGAATTGCTTTCTCTTCTTCCTCAGGGTAAACCTATAAAGCAGGAAGAAAGTCAGTCTTTCTCTGGTCCTGGCTGTTTCTTGTTGCTGAAGAAGTGACAAACAGCCGAGTGGGTACTGGCACATTCGCTGCTCACTCTTCTCATCCCAAATAGGCTTGCCAAATAAAATACAGGATGTCTAGTTAAGTTTGAATTTTGGATAAACAAGGAATACTTTTTTAGTAGAAGTACATCCCGAAGATTGCAAGTGTAACTGTTTATGCATGTTGCAGGGGTGGGTATGCACGTGCTAAATCTGGCAACCCTAATCCCCAACCACTTCCCATTTTTGTTTTCAAGCATTTACAGAGTGCATTTACAGTCTGTTCATCAGAAGGGTGTACATCCCACTCCTAATGGATTATGCTGAAGAGCCGCCATTTTTAAGAGGAGGAGTCCTAACATTTCACTTCCGGGAGGACCTGGGATCACCTCAGATGGGGAACTAAGGAATGCTGGGAAGAATGTGGAACTGTGGGAGTGCAGGGTGGATCTGACTTCTGGTCCCAGCTCTGCTTTTGACTGAATGATCTTGGACAAATTACTTTGCCTCTCTGGGCTTCTTATTCCTTATCTTGTAAAAGGTGGGGGTTGAACTGGAGGGTCTCTGAGTGGAGAAGATTGGGAAGAAAGTTCTGGCCTGGATATGGCACGTGAGGCTGCTGAGGGCGAAGGGTGGGAGTGAAGGCAGGACTTCAGGCCGTTCTTCCCTCTGCAAATGCTTCAGAGGACAAAGGGCGGGAGCTGTGAAAGGTGTTTGTGGGCTACCAGGTGTGGGGACTTTGCTTTAACACAGAATTGGGCTTGAAATCCTGGTGTTTCAGGTCTTAATGGAAAACACACTGTCACACCAGAATGGGAGGTGGGGTAGTTTGGGGTGTGACCCCCTCCCATTTCCCACTGACCTGCGCACCAGAGCCTATACATGGCGTCTGGGGGCCAAGTCCGCAGGAGGCCTCGGAGGTATCTCTTGGCTGAATGTCCCGGCTGGATCTGCCGTTGGGCCTGGCTCTCCAGCTGGCTTCGGAAGTGGAGGTATGGTTGCCAGGCTCTGTCCTGCTGTCTCTGTGGGAACACCAGTCAGGAAACAGTACAGCTGCTAAACCCTGAGCCACCCATTGATATAGGCTGGTTAGCACAGTCTTCATCAGTAACCCAGGAAACTCCCAGAAGGTGCCAGAAGGCACCAAAAACAGATGCCTTGGCTAATAGACATAAACCAGGAGCCCTCAGAGCAAAGCTCTGAAAGGCCCCTGCAGGTTTGCAGTTGGAAGCAGAAGAAGAAATGACATATACCAGACTCCATCTTGAGATAGAGCATTAGGAAAGGATAAAAACTTCAGAAGAAAACACATTACCTAGTTCAGCCTGTGGACATCATTTTAGTGTCTTCAAAAATGGCTCTGTACTGTAATGGGAAAGCCAGCTCACAAATCTGCATTGGCATTCAGTGTTTGTAATATGAATAATGGGACAGACAAATCATGTCCGTGTTCACGGGGCACCTGGCATTTTGAAAATATCTGGCTCTGATGCATTTCATTTAAGCTGGGGAGAATTTTCTGGGAACCTACCTGCCAAAGTCAGTGCCACTATGCAAGACATCATGGGGAATAAATATGGATAATAACATCTTACAATTGACTAGGAATTTACATTATAATGTAATGTAAATTACATTTATAGATGTAGAGAACTTTCACCTCATCTGTAATCCTATAAGGTGGACTGAGTTACTATAACCACTTAACTGATGTAGAAACTCTCAGAGGATGATTGCTTAGGCACAAGAATAGCAAATATGTGATATTTGTGTTGACATCTCTCACCCTCCCCAGTGTCCATGGCAGACATTCCTAATCAATCACAGAATTCTTGACTGCTTAACTGAAGGTGATCTCAGAATCCATTCTCTTCTTAAAAACATTTTTGAAACTGAGGCATAATTTTTTTTTTTTTTTTTTTTTTTTTTTTTTTTTTTTTTTTTTTTTTTGAGATGGAGTCTTGCTCTGTCGCCCGGGCTGCTGAGGCATAATTTATATAACATAGATTATACAGAGCTTGGATGTTCATTTGATAAATATTGACAATTGTATATACCTTTGTAACCACCACAGAAAACAAAATCCAGAACATTTTCATCCACTCAGGAAGTCCCTCATGCCACTTTTTAGTCAATATCCTCCTACCCACCAGGTAATTGCTATTCTGATTTCTAACACCGTGGACTATTTTATTCTGTTCTTGAACTTCATATGAATGGAAACAGACAGCATATATTCTTGGATGCTCCACAAAAGTGATCCACACAGTGTGCCAGTGAGAACTGGCATGAGAGATGAAGCCCACTTAGTCCCCTTTGGCTAAGGAACTCTCCCAAGGCAACGATACAGCCTGGAAGGATAGAGGACAACTGTGTGGAGCCAGTTAGAAGTGGAGTTGGGCTTGAATCTAGGGTTTCAGAATCCACATCAGTGCAAAGCCTCTTGTTCTTCAACAACTGACCATCTCATCAAAGGACCAGGAGTTAGCACCATGAACCAGCTTGATATCAAAACAATAAACAAAGATGTTTTGAAGCAGGTGCCTCAGTGAGTGTCCCAGACTGTAAGAACTATCTTCTAGGGAGACCAGCATTTTCATACGTGTTAGGATGCAGTAAATCCTGACTCAACAGACTTGAACAATGAGGAAGAAAGTTTGTTGTCTCATGTAACAAAAAGACCAAAGGCTAGAGAATACCAGGGTTGGTTAATTCAGTGGCTCAATAGCTCTGGCATTCTGAAACTCATCCTGTAGGCACCAAATCTCTTTCTGCCCTTCAGAACAGTCTTTCATTTCAGTCTTTTTTTTTTTTTTTTTTTTTTTTTTTTTTGAGACGGAGTCTGGCTCTGTCGCCCAGGCTGGAGTGCGGTGGCCGGATCTCAGCTCACTGCAAGCTCCGCCTCCCAGGTTCACGCCATTCTCCTGCCTCCGCCTCCCAAGTAGCTGGGACTACAGGCGCCCGCCTCGTCGCCCGGCTAGTTTTTTGTATTCTTTAGTAGAGACGGGGTTTCACCGTATTAGCCAGGATGGTCTCGATCTCCTGACCTTGTGATCCGCCCATCTCGGCCTCCCAAAGTGCTGGGATTACAGGCTTGAGCCACCGCGCCCGGCCTCATTTCAGTCTTATGGGCCTGCAGAGGCTGAACAATGGACACAGGGAAACATCAAGTGGGTCCAAAAAGCACAAGCTGAAGAGTGGGAAGGAGACAGCCTGTGAGAAAGCTTGGGAAAGAGCCTTGGATTTACGGCCAGAGCACCTGGGCTCAAGGCCTGCTCTGCCTCAGGGGAACTTTATGATCTTGGGTGAGCTCTGGAACCTTCTGAACCTCTCTCTAAAATGGAGCTAAATTGTGGTAGAGGGAATGGAGAGTGCATGGGTTCTGGAATCAACTCGAGAGTCAGGTTTCACAGTGCCTGGCACATACTGGGGCTTCAATATTGTGGGGGAAATGAATAAATGAACAAATAGTTCCAATCCCAGCCCCACCATTTCTCAATCATGTAATTGTTATATAATTTCACCCATAATACTGACATAATACCTCCTTTTTGGTGTAAATGAAATAATGTAAGTGAACGGTGTCCCACTGAGCCAGCTTATAGTAAGGTGACAGGGTGCATCCTCTCACTCCCTGTCCGCCCTGCACTTGCGAAAGCGCTTTCTAATCTCTCAGAACTCCTAAAGGGAGCTGAGGAGAACACAGTGGAGACTGAGCAGAGGCTTTGCCTTAAGATGGGATTGATCTTGAGATCTTGCCCCATCCTTGGGCATGTTAATTACTTCTCTGAGTAATTTTACTCAGTGTCCTCAGTGTAAGGATTAGATGAGCTGAGGTATGTAAAATACTTAATGCTTAGCACATAGTAGGTGGTGAACAAATATTAGGTCTTTTCTCCTTTCCCTTGTCCAGGTGGTGGGAGATTATGCTAACTGCCCAACACTTATTCCCCCTCGCTTCTTTTTGCTAAAAAAGCCCCAATTTTTTGTCAGCAGATCCCCTTTCCCAAATAGTCATCCCTCGTTATCTGTGGGGAATTAGTTCCAGGACCTCTGTGGATATTAAAATCTGTGTATGCTCAAGTCCCTTATATATTATAAAATGGTGGTAGTAATATTTGTACAGTATAGCTTGTATGCATCCTCCCTATACTTTACATTGTTTCTAGCAATTTATGATACTGAATACAATGTAAATGCGGTATAAATAGTTGTTATACTTTCTTTTTGTTTGTTTGTATTGTTATTTTTTTCTGAATATTATTATTATTATTATTATTTTTTTTTTTTTTTTGAGATGGAGTGTCGCTCTGTCGCCCAGGCTGGAGTGCAGTGGCCGGACCTCAGCTCACTGCAAGCTCCGCCTCCCGGGTTTACGCCATTCTCCTGCCTCAGCCTCCCGAGTGGCTGGGACTACAGGCGCCTGCCACCTGGCCCGGCTAGTTTTTTGTATTTTTTTAGTAGAGACGGGGTTTCACTGTGTTAGCCAGGATGGTCTCGATCTCCTGACCTCGTGATCCGCCCATCTCGGCCTCCCAAAGTGCTGGGATTACAGGCTTGAGCCACCGCGCCCGGCCTTTTCCTGAATATTCTTAATCCCTGGTTGGTTGAATCCAGGGAAGTGCAGACATGGAGGGCCTTGCTTTCCCAGACTCCGTTGCATCTCAGAGTGGCCAAGGGACCTAGCTCTGGTCAATGAAACTAAGGGGAAACTATTGGGAGCCTCTGGAAGGTCTTTGTTTCTTTAGAGAAGGAACAGCTGTGCGAGGATGGCTTGCTGGCCCCTTTCTTCTGCTGTGAACCCAGATGTGACCTCTGAAAGTACGGGACCATCTTGTGAACATGTGCTAACAAGCCTAATTAGAAAAACCAACATTCAAAGAATGGTGGAAGGAAAAGATAGCGCTTGCGTCCTTAATGGCATTGGTGAGCAGCTGGGCAAGCATGAAACTCCTGCCCCTTCACTTTGTGTTACTTGAGATAATTAAATCTCTTTATTGCCTAAATCAGGAGTTGGCAGACTTTTTTTTTTTTTTTTTTTTTTTTGAGACTGTCTTGCTTTTTCAACCAGGCTGGAGTACAGTGGTGCTAATTTGGTTCACTGCAACCTCTGCCTCCTGGGTTCAAACGATTCTCCTGCCTCAGCCTCCAGAGTAGCTGGGATTACAGGTGTGCACCACAATGCCTGGCTAATTTTTATATTTTTTGTAGAGACAGGGTTTCACCATGTTGGCCAGGCTGGTCTTGAACTCCTAACTTTAAGTTATCCACCTGTATCAGCTTCCCAAGGTGCTGGGATTATAGGCGTGAGTCATCATGCCCAACCTGGAAGGTATTTTTAAAGGGCCAGAGAGTAAATATTTTAGGCTTTGCAGGCCGTATGGTCTCTGTTGCCACCACTCAACCTGTCCTTGTAGTGCAAAAGCATCCATAGACAATATGTAAACAAATGGTCATGGCTGTGTTCCAATAAAACTCTATTTACACAAACAAGTAATGGGCAGGATTTGGCCAGTGAACAGTGTTTGCTGATTCCCCAACTTCAACCATTGATAATTATGGTTATCAATGATTGATATCAACATATCAAATATGTTGCTTGCAGCCAAAAGTATTTCTGATACATGGATACGATATGGGAGCAACAAATTTAAAGCTGCTACAGATTGAAGGGATGGGAAACAAGCACTGGAGAAAAGGGGATGATTAAGATGGATTGATAACTAATAAAATCACATCAAGTGAGTCCAAAATGCACAAGCGGCAGAGTGGGAAGGAGACAGCTTGTGAGAAAGCCTGGGAAAGTGCTCTAGATTTAGGGCTAGAGTGCATGGGTTTAAGGTTCAAGATAAAAGAAAGCGTGGCTTACTATTCAATTGACTTTACTCCTTGGGGACTTATGAATTAAATGAATGCTTAGAATTCAAACATAGAGCATCACCTGCTCCTGGAAAGTTTATGTGGCAGGTACTTCAAGTGCAAAAACAGCCTAGAAATTCAGTCTCATGTGGTCTTGAGGCTTTTCCCAGAGGACATGAAAGAAAGAATTATAGAGAGGATGGTGGAAGCTAAATGACACTTTTACTCACTCAAGTTTTTCATTCAGTCATATGATAAATATTTGTTGGGTACTTTTTATATGCCAGACACTGTGTTGGGCCCTGAAATATGGAACCATTAGACCAGAGGCCTTTTCTGGGTGAATTGGAACCTCACTTCTTTTCCGTGAATCTTTGCTTTGTCTGACTTTTCTCTGAATGCAGTAAGGACCAGTCTCTTCCGAGATGCTGTGGTGGCCCCTGTGCAGATGGCATGATGTGCTATTTGAGTCTGGACAAGAACCCTTGTAGTTTCTCATTAGTGGGCATTTCTTTTTCTTTTCTTTCTTTTTTTTCTTTCTTTTTTTTTTTTTTTTTTTTGAGAAAGAGTTTCGGTCTTTCGTCCAGGCTGGAGTGCAGTGGCATGATCTTGGCTCACCGCAACCTCTGCCTTCCGGTTTCAAGTGATTCTCCTGCCTCAGCCTCCTGAGTCGCTGGGATTACAGATACCCAACACTACACCCGTCAAATTTTTGTATTTTTAGTAGAGACGGGGTTTCACCATGTTGGCCATGGCTGGTCTCGAACTCCTCACATCATGATCCACCTCCCTCAGCCTCCCAAAGTGCTGGGATTACAGACGTGGGCCACTGTGCCCAGCCATTAGTGGGCATTTCTGAAGCATCAGCTTGGTTCTGAAGCTTTACTGAGAAGCTTGCACCATGGTGCAGAGAGTTGCCAAGAAGAGTTAGGGAATCCTAGACCAGGAATTTAGAGTATTTACATATATTTTTGCTTAGGGTTTGGAAGCTGATCTTGGTGTATTCATTTTCTATTGCTGTTATTAACAAATTACTATACATTTAGTGGTTTAAACAACACACATGTGTTATTCTCGTACTCTTCTGAAGGTTAGAAGTTTGAAATGGGTCTCACTGGGCTAAAATCAAGGTGCTGACAGGTCTGAGTTCCTTCTAGAGGCTCTAGGGAAGAATCTGTTTCCCTGCCTTTTCCAGCTTCTAAAGGTCACCCCCAGCTTCATTGCTTGGCTTGTCACCCTTTCCTCCATCTTCAAAGGCAGCAACATTGAATCGAGTCCTTCTCAGGCTGCCCTCTCTCTGATCATTCCTTCTGGTTCCTTCTGCTTTTAAGGACTCTTGTGCTTACCTTGGGCCCACCTGGATCATCCAAGATAATCTCCCCATTTCGAGGCCATCTTTTGAGGACAACCTTAATTCCATCTGCAACCTTGATTTCCCTTTGCCCTGTAACCTCACAGGTCCCAGGGATTAGGGCAGAGATATCTTTGGCAGAACATCCTGTCTACCACATTCTCTTTATGCTTTTTTCTAGTTTTCTGGTCTCTTTTAATAACTTCTCAAATTATGCCCGTGAGGTTGGTTAATAATGTCCCATCTCATTGGATAAACTGAAGCACTGAGGGATGCCCAAGGCCTGCTTAGGGCGACCGAAGAGACCAGTCAGGGTGAAATCTACTTACTCACTTCCAACCTGTTGAAGGATATTTTCAGTGGAAAACAGCAAAATATAAGAAAGCATGTATAGTATAATTACAACCTCACACAAGTATATCCTGTATATAGTCATGGTGGAAAGACTGGAAGAAAATAGATGAAAAAGCTAATAATGGCAGTATTAGGGTGTTGGGCTTAAGACTACAAATAGTTCTTTCTTCTCTCTTTTTTTTTAATAAAATCAAGTTTTCAGTAATATAGTTAGATTATATTTCTAAATAGAAAACATGTTAAAAATTAATTAATTTTATGGCACCCACCCTCTTCTCATGCGTATTTCTTTAGTTCTTCCCTTAAGTTATTCTAGACCTAACCACCCACTCAAAAATCACTCTAAAATATAAAAGGAGACAGAAGGGAGCCAGGAAGGGAGTTTCTGGAACAGGGAAATAAACATGACAGCAGGAGGCTGGCTACGGATGGTTTCAGACTGTTCAGGCCTGCCTGGGCTTTGCCAATCAACCCCAGCTTCGGGTTTCTTCTGCAATGAGTAATTAGTGTGCACAGGGTGGCCTGTTATCCACATTCCACCGTGAGCGCTGCCTTTAACGAGGGACTTGCTCTGGCCAGTTGCCTCTCCTGATGTATATCAGGTCTATGAATGCAGAGGCACTAAGGGCAATCCCGTGTACCTGTCCCTTCCCCCGCACTGGCTGTCCTGTCCACCTGCTATAGTGCTGGCTGCTGAGGGTTTTCAGAGGATGGAAGGAGACGGTAGGGTTTGTGCTCCTGCCCAGCAGATATCAGGTGACAGGGCGCCAGAGTCCCCAGGAAGGCAATGAAGGCCCAGGCCCAGGCAGCCAGTTGCCATCATACTGCAGCGGGTGGCCCAGCCTTTGTGTGCAGGACTCAGCAGAAGGGTGAAGAGAGAAGCCCCCAAATCCCAGAAATGGCAGGCACAGCCCTCCACAATTTGGCCCCACCCACGTCCCAAGGTATATTTCCATCAGGCAGCCTGGGAGTGACCCTGACTTCCCCTGCCCTGCACCTTCTCCCCTAGAGGCCTCTGCTCACCTAAGCCTCGAAGGTCTCACCCTGCTTATCTTTACAAGACCCAGCTCAAATACTACCTTCTCCAAGAAGCCGCTCTAGATTTTTCCCAGTAAGAGGCAGTCACACTCTCTGCCTTTATTAGGAAATCATAATCTCGCTCCTCTCATGGACTGACTTGTATCAAAATGTCACTGGGGCACAAATCTGCCTCTTTCACCAGATTGTGCACTCCTGGTGGGTAGAGGTTAGAGCCCCCCCGCCTACCCCCACCCCCACCCCCACCCCCACCCCCACCCCCACCTTCCCCGGCCACATCCTTGTAACCAATATGTCATTAAACAATTTGTTGAGCATCTGCTATGTGTCAGGCACTGTTTTAGGCCCAGGGCAGTTCCTGACTACTCAGATGTTGGCTCGGTTGAATGGAAAAACCCAATAATGTCTGCATATTACTGCTGACCACCTGTGCTCTGAGCTGCCTGCTCCAGCCAGAAGTCCTTCTCTCAGGAGGGGCACAGCTGGCATCTGCTCGCCCTCAGTCAGGCTTGCTGGAGTCAGTGTTCTCTGGCAAAGGCCAAGCCTTAGAACAGGGTGACTGCTCATTGTTGCTGCACCTGTGCATGTGTGACTGGAGCCAGCCTTGGGGCTGCCAGGTGAGTGCAACTGGAGTAGAGGTGGGGGCAGGGTGGGAGGGGAGAGAGGCCACTTGCAGCTGTGCCTGGAAAGCATCCTACATCCCCAGCCTGACTTTGATTAGCCTTGTGCAAACACTGCTGCTCTCAGCCAGCCCTTTCTCTGCAGGTTTAATTTCTGGGATTCTGTGCAAATGATAACTCTCTCTCCTGTCTATCTGTGGTGAGCATATGTTCCTGGATACCAGGCCATAAAGAAGAGAGTCGTTAAGTGGTCTGAATTTTCTCATTAATGCAGTGTTGTAAGAAGGCTTGATCCCTGACCAAACCATTCAGCATCAAAGATTTGACCAGCCATATGTCATAAATGTGAAGGTACAACTAGGATTGCTAGCAGCAAAAATTAGGCTCCAGGTCCTACAAGAGCTCAATCTGCCTGGATTTGAATCCTGTCTTGGTGACTCACTAGCTGTGTGACCTTAGGGAAATTATTTGATTCATCTGTGCCTCAGTTTCTTTATCTGTCAAGTAAGGATGACAAAAGTACATACTTTACATACAAAAAAAAAAAAAATGAAATTGGACTCTTACCGTACACCCTTTACAAAAGTTAATTCAAAATGGAGCAAAAACTCTTAGAAAAGTTTTCCCCTAGAGTTTACAACCATAGGGGAAAAGCTTCATGACACTGAGTTTGGCAATGAGCTTTTGAATATGATATCAAAAGAACAGGCAAAAAAGAAAAAAATAGATAAGTTGGACTGCACAAAAATTTAAAACTTTTTTTTTTTTTTTAAGGCAGAGTCTCGCTCTGTCACCCAGCCTGGAGTACATTGGCACGATCTTGGCTCACTGCAACCTCCGCCTCCCGGGTTCAAGCAATTCTCCTGCCTCAGTCTCCCTACTATTGTGCATCAAAGGACACTATCAACAGAGTGAAAAGGCAGGGAACCCATGGAGTGGGAGAAAATATTTGTAAATTTGTATCTGGTAAGAGATTAATATCCAGAATACCTCTCTTTGAGAGAGAGAGAGACAGAGACATGGTCTCAGTTTGTCACTCAGACTGGAGAGCAGTGGTGTGATCATGTCTCACTGTAGCCTCGATCTTTTGAGCTCAAGTGATCCTCCTGCCTCAGCCTCCCAGAGTGTTGGGATTACAGGCATGAACCAATTATTCAGAATATCTAAGAACTCCTACAATTCAATGACAACAAAACAAACAACCCACTTAAGAAAATAGACAAAGGACTTGAATAGATATTTCTTCAGAAAAGATATACAAATGGCCAAGACGAACATAAAAAGATGTTCAATGTCATTTATCACTAGGTAAATGCAAATCAAAACCACAATGAGATTCCACTTCACACCCACTAGAGTGGCTATTACAAAATAAAAAAAATTTTTTTTCAGGTCAGACAGGTAATGTGTTGACATTGTAACAAGGTTCAGAGGGTGGCACATTCACACATACATGTGAACACCCAGTCATCATGCTTATGAATTACAAAAGCATCTGGTTATTATCAAATAAAATGTTTAAGGCTGGGCGCAGTGGCTCATGCCTGTAACCCCAGCACTTTGGGAGGCTGAAGCGGGCGGATCACCTGAGGTCAGGAGTTTGAGACCAGCCTGATCAACATGGAGAAACCCCATCTCTACTAAAAATACAAAATTAGCTGGTGTAGTGGTGCATGCCTGTAATCCCAGCTACTAGGGAGGCTGAAGAAGGAGAATCACTTGAACCTGGGAGGCGGAGGTTGCGGTGAGCCAAGATCGCGCCATTGCACTCCAGCCTGGGCAACAAGAGCGAAATTCCATCACCAAAAAAAAAAAAAAAAAAAAAAAAAAAAAAAAAAAAATTTAAAAGAAAACCGAAAGTAACAAGTATCGATGAGGATATGGAGAATCTGGAACTCTTGTGCACTGCTGGTGGGAATGTAGAATGGTGTAACTAACTGCTGTGGGAAATCCTATGGTAGTTCCTCAAAGAATTAAAAATAGAATTACCATATAATCCAAACAATTCCACTTCTGGGTATACACATAAAATAACTGAAAACAAGGACATGAACAGATATTTGTACATCCATGTTTATAGGGCATTGTTCACAACAGCCAAAATGTGGCAGCAACTTAAGTGTCTGTTGATGGAAGAATGGAAAACAAGATGTGGTGTATACATACAAGGGAATATTACTCAGCTTTACAAAAGAAGGAAATTTGGATACATGCTACAACATGAATTCATTCTTCTACTGAGTGAAGACACTATGCTAAGTGAAATGAGTTAGCCACAAAGGATACAACTGTATGCTTTCACTTATATGAAGTTCTTAGAATAGTCAAATTCACAGAGACAACAGAAATATGGTTGCAGGAGCTGGTGGCAGAGGGAAATGGGGATTTACTATTTGATGGATGTGGAGTTCAGTTTAGCCAAGTGGCAAAACTCTTGGAAATGGATGATGGTAATGATTGTACAACAATGTGAATATACTTACTGCCACCAAACTGTACACCTAAAAATGGTTAAAATGGTAAATTTCATGTTATATGTATTTTACTACAATAAAAAAGGCACCTGCCTTATTAACCTGTTGTGAGGATTAAGTGAGTTAATAAGTGTAAAGCACTTAGAATGTTACTGGTATAATACTAAGTTCTACATAACTGTTAGCCTTTTTTTTTTTTTTTTTTTTTTATTGAGACAGAGTTTCGCTCTTTTTGCCCAGGCTGGAGTGCAATGGCATGATCTTGGCTCATTCTCTTGCCTTAGCCTCCTGAGTAGCAGGGATTATAGGTGTGCACCACCACGCCTGGCTAATTTTTTTTGTATTTTTAGTAGAGACGCTATTTCTCCGTGTTGGTCAGGCTGGTCTTGAACTTCTGACCTCAGGTGATCTGCCTGCCTTGGCCTCCCAGAGTGTTGGGATTACAGGCGTGAGCCACCATGCCTGGCCCCTGCCATTGTTATAAATATTCTGTTAGTTATACAAGGGAACAAATGAATGAAGTACATAAAACCTAGAGAAACAGGAGTGTACTGGATCATATATATAGCTTATTATAGAAATGCTACTTATCATCCAAATTAATTTTAATAAAAATCTGATTTGCTCTCCTAGAATTACAAAGGGTTATCTTAATGGATGTGTTGAAAGACTCAGGTCCACTTTTTAAACATACTGTTAAAGCTGGGGAGATGCTTCTTTTTCTCTGGGGCATGTGGAGTTTTCAAAATCAAGCCATCTAGGGGTTAAACATGGGGCTTTGGAGTCCATTGTTGGGCTCCAATTCTAGCTTCACCACTTAGGTGTGTAATTTTGAGCAAACTAGTTAATGTCAAGCCCCAGGTTTCCTTCCTATAAAACGGAGGTAATGCTAGCACCTAGCTCTTAGGCTTGTGCAGATTGAATGAGGTTATACAGGTAAAGTGCCTGCCACACACTAAGCACTCAATAAGTTCAGCTATTATTGACATTACCTTTGACCTCATAGTTGGAGTTGACCATGCTTCTCTCTGATCTTTCCTACTTCTAGGTTTGTTAAAGACTCCAAGTACAACGACTCAGGACCTGCTCCAATGGAGCACACTCAGAAAAAGGAGCGCAGGCAAATTGCTCTTTCTCCCCTTTGCTGCCTTGGTGCCTACTTAACACTGTTGACAGCCACCAGAGCACTTCCTACATTTTACTGACACCATCAAAAAAGTAGCAGGTTATTGATCGGGACTTGCAAGGAAACTTCATCCTCCTAATCTCTGGCTAAAAGGGTAACAGATAATTTATAATTCTCTCTCCTTTTCTATATTTTTCTAATTTATGTAAAAACCCGATATTATCATTAGAATGGGAAAATAATTCAAAAGGCATATTTCTTACAATATTTTCTACTTGATAAAATGGCTATCTGGGCTGGGTATGGTGGCTCAGGCCTATAATCCCAGCACTTTGGGAGGCCCAGGCGGGAGGATGGCCTGAGGTCAGGAGTTCGAGACCAGCCTGGGCAACATGCTAAAACCCCATCTCTACTAAAAATACAAAAATTAGCCAGGCATGGTGGCATGCACCTGTAATCCCTGCAACTCAGGAGGTTGAGGCATGAGAATCGCTTGAACCTGGGAGGGGGAGGTTGCAGTGAGCCAAGGTCACACCACTGTACTCCAGCCTGGGCGACAGAGCGAGACTCTGTCTAAAAAAACAAAACAAAAAAAGGTAACCTAAAGGTTCCTTCGTGGGGGGACATTGGCTGAAAATAGCAATGAAAGAGTTAAATGCCTTGAGTATTAAGATGCGGGGAGAAATTAGGCAGTACAGGATGAGTGGTGACTATTCAGTGGAACAAGGCTGACAATACTTTTAAACTTAACCAAATTTATAATGGAGATGGCAGTAGCAATATAGTTGGTCCTTGCATCTGTGGGTTCCGCATTTGTAGGTTCAATCAACCATGGATCAAAAATATGTGGGAAAAAAACAATTAATAATAGCAATATAGACCAGACGCAGCAACTCACATCTGTAATCCAATACTTTGGGAGGCTGAGGTGGGAGCATTGCTTGAGCCCAGGAGTTTGAGACCTGCCTGGGCAACATAGTGAGACCCCATCTCTACAAAAAATTTTTTGAAAATTAGTTGAGTGTGGTGGCACATGTCTATAGTCCTAGCTGCTTGGGAGGCTGAGGCAGGAGGATTGCTTGAGGCTAGGAGTTTAAGGTTATAGTAAACTACAGTCATGCCACTGAACTCTAGCCTGGGCAACAGAGCAAAACTCTGTCTCCACAAAAAAAAAAAAAAATATATATATATATATATATATATATTATATATATGTATGTATATATAATATTAATAAGAAAAATGCAGTATAACAACTATTTGCAAAGTATTTACACTATATTAGGTATTATGAGCAATCTAGAGATGATTCAAAGTATATGGGAGGGTATTTGTAGGTTATATGAAAATACCATGCCATTTTATATAAGGAACTTAAGCATCCTCGGATTTTGGTATCTTCAGGGATTCCTGGAAGCAATCGTGGTCCTTGGTTTTGAAATCAAGGGGTATCCTGAAACCCTGCAGATACCAAGGGACAATTGTACAATGTTGGTTGAAATCTGCTATAGTTATCTAAATCCTGTTTGTCTCTCAATGAAACGGAGAAGTGGCATGTCCTGTGAACTGAATTTTAAAACACATTATTTTAGATACATTATTTAATCAATTTCTCATTGTTGGTATTTATCCTACCCCAAATTATGATTACTTAGGTTTTATAGCTATTTGATGTCTCAATAATGGGAAGCTGAATAAATTAAAGGCCTCAAGAAGAATGGTTTCAACTTTAGAAATGCTAAACAAGATTTCCTTCTGTTAAAAAACATCAATGAAAAACCAACTAAGCAACATATCTGTGTGTATCCAGAAGTCTAAGAATGTTGATCTCTGATTTCTTGACTTAACATTTATCTTTACCCATTAGGAGTTGGGCCATCAAGAAAGTTCAAGGGTAGATGTATGCTGAGCTATAAACTCCAGACGGGTTGCCACATGTATGCTGTCAGATCCAGAGGGCTGGAGGTGCTGTGAGATGCTTTAAACCTTGACTTTCACCTTTCTGCAACAGGCTTCATTCTTACAGGCCTGGGTGGGGCCTGAGTCATGCAGGTTTCTTGATACACAGTCCAGCCAAGAACAGATCCTTCCATGAGCAGCACTATTACTCTACCCCATTTTCCATCCTCACTTTGGCTCTTTGACTTTGAGTGTAGTGTTTTAAACTCTTGAACTATCGTATTTGGACAAAGAAATACCCTAATGGACAGATGGTGTGGTTATTGGTGGACTCAGTTTGCAGCACTTTTTGCCATTCCATTTTCCTCCCCGAAGCCTCTCATCTTGATCTCTAGGGTCAACTGTCTACCTCTTTCACAGCTATAGATTTTTATTTTATTTGTAAAATCCCATAGTTTAAAAAATATATTTGGTAGAAAGAAATGTATACATTAACATATGATTTATAATCCCACCACCCATGGTTTATGCCACAGTTGAAATTTGGGTGGATATCCTTTGTTGGATGTATAATCAATTTTTTTTTTTTGAGATGGAGTTTCACTCTTGTTGCCCAAGCTGGAGTGCAATGGTGCCATCTCGGCTCACTGCAACTTCTGCCTCCTGGATTCAAGCAATTCTCCTGCCTCAGCCTCCCGAGTAGCTGGGATTACAGGCGTGCGCCACCATGCCCAGCTAATTTTTTGTATTTTTAGTAGAAACTGGGTTTCCCCATGTTAGCCAGGCTGGTCTCAAACTCCTGACCTCAGATGATCCACCTGCCTTGGCCTCCCAAAGTGCTGGGATTACAGGTGTGAGCCACCACACCTGGTCAATAATCACTTTTTAAAAATCAGAATTATATTAGAGAGGTGATGTTTTCTATGTGGCCTAATCTCACATTCTGGTGCAGTGATTTACTTGGCTGTATAACTTTGAGTGAGTCACTCAAACTCTCTGTGCTTCTATTTCTTCACCTTTAAAGTGGATAATAATAGTACTTACTCCCAGGATTATTAGAAAGCATAAATGAGTTATACTTGGAAAGCACTTAGAATAGTGGCAAAAATACCATAACTACTCAAAAAAGCTTAATGAACATTCGTATTTTTATTATATGAATACATTTTTGTAATCTGCTTTTAAAAAATACATTCCAGGTCAGGCATGGTGGCTCACGTCTGTAATCCCAGCACTTTGGGAGGCCAAGGTGGGTGGATTGCTTGAACCTAGGAGTTCGAGACCACTTGGGCAACAGAGCTAAACCCCATCTCTACAAAAATACAAAAAGTTGGCCTGGCATGGTGACATGAGGCAGCAGTCCCAGCTACCTGGGAGGCTGAGATGGGAGGATCACTTGAACCTGGCAGTTTGAGGCTGCAGTGTGCTGTGATCGTGCCACTGCATTCCAGCCTGGGTAACAGAGGAGACTCTGCCTCAAAACAAAACAAAAGAAAAACATTGTGCAGATTTTCTCATGTTATTCATGACTAACACATGACTTCATTGCTTGACCCAGGTCATTACATGATTTACCAGAGTTCATTTAATCAGTGTTCCATTGCTGGGCATTTACTGTTTTCAGTGTTTTGCATGGTAATAAAGAACCCTGTAGTCCATGTTTTTCTGCATAAATCTTTGAACCTATATCTGATTATGTCCTAGGGCCAGCTCCTAAAATAGAACGTTGAATCAAAAGGTATCAGCCCCTTTTAGGCTTTGCCAAATTGCCCTCCAGAAATGTCATGTGAATTTGTACTCCTAACATGTGAGACTGCTGTTTCCCTATAGCTGTCCTGGCACTGGGTATTATGATTTTAAAAGTTTCTTGCCAGGCTGTTGTTTTCGTAGTCAGATGGTACTCTCTATTTTCCAAAGCTTCTGAGGTGTTTCTTTCCTTTTCTTTTTTTAAAATAATTTTTATTATTTTTATTTTGATAGAAACAGGGTCTCACTATGTTGCCCAGGCTGGTCTTGAACTCCTGGGCTCAAGCAGTTCTCCTACCTCTGCTTCCCAAAGTGCTGGATTACAGGTATGAGCCGCTGCACCCGGTGTGTTCTTTTTCTTTAATTCTAAGTCCCTTTTGAGTTGCTTCCCCTCCTCTTTTAATGTACTATGTCCTTTAATCTTAAACTCCAGCCCTGTACTCTCCCATACATTTTCTTTTCTCTAATTTCTTCACACCATTTCCCTCTGCTCATGTGGAGTTAGACTATATATTCTGTTTTGTACAGATATGAGCTATAAATTTAGAAGATGGATATCACAGGAAGATAGTAACTTCTTTTTTTCATTGAGACCAAATATAACCAAAAATGAAACTGACCCCAAACGGACTCATCTACTTTATAAACTAATAAGATATCTGTTACCTGAAGTATTTAGCCTTATAGACAAGTATCTGCAAACGATGGAAGGTATTCTTACTCTGGGCAGTAAGTTAGCCTATATATCACTCAGTGTCCAACCAAGAAAGTAGAAACTAAGTAAACACAGAAGGAATTTAATTTAGGGAATTGGTTGTACAGTTGATTGGAGAGCTCAGAAGCCAAACAGGTGGTGGTGGGGGCAACATTGAGATCAGTAAGATCAGGAAGTCAGCACCACACTTAAGCTAGAAGGAAAGAGGGAGGAGCTGGTGGGGTCATCTGGAGGAGTCGGGGGTCATAGTGGGCCTGTCTGTTGAGAGCTGTATCACAGAGGTAATGCAGATGGTTCTTTTCACCTGAGGCAGAGTGGGAAGGGAGAAATAATGTGGTCTTCCTCTTCTTATCCCTCTCTAATCTCTTTCTTTTTTTTTTTTTTTTTGAGACGGAGTCTCGCTCTGTCACCCAAGCTGGAGTGCAGTGGCCGGATCTCAGCTCACTGCAAGCTCCGCCTCCTGGGTTTACGCCATTCTCCTGCCTCAGCCTCCCAAGTAGCTGGGACTACAAGCGCCCGCCACCTCGCCCGGCTAGTTTTTTTTTTTTTTTTAATATTTTTTAGTAGAGACGGGGTTTCACCGGGTTAGCCAGGATGGTTAATCTCTTTCCAGTGTCTCCCATTGGCAAATTCAACCAGAAGCCAGTGAACACAGATGTTTGTGGAATTGTATATAGCCTGTGGTCAACCTGCCTGCGATGCAGAGCAGAGCAGGGGAAGGGAACAGAGGGAATCTGAGACAAACAGGTCACGACCAGACTCAATGACCACTGGAGTCCCTTCAAGTCCACAAACAACAGGGCAGAGTGCAAAGTATGCAGGCCCTAGTGAGGTAGGCAGTCCTAGATTTGAATTCTGGCTTTGTCATTTAGTAGCTCTCTGGCCTTGGGCAAATCACTTATCTACCCTGAGCTTTGGTTTCCTCATCTATAAAAGGAGGCAAGAAAAACTATATTGCACAGGGTCATTGTAAGGATTAAATAAAATAATATTTAGCTATAACGCAACAGTAAGCATTCAACAATTGGTTTTCTTTTATTCAAGAATTTATTATTTTTAAGGCAAAGAGCATTGGGTATTTGGCCAAGGTCATCAAGCTTCTCTATTTTGAAAGATGAAAAGAGGGCAGAGGAGTCTTTTCTTTTGGAAGCTCTGCCTGGCATGGGGGTAGGTGATAAATTGGCCAACAATGATTCTGGGAGATGATCTAAGAAACATTGAAAATATCATGCATGACCAAGTCATTTATTCCACAAACATTTGTGGGTACTCTTTCTGGAAATGATTTAGACATGGTCCCCAGGTGGGAAGAGATGTTAATCCATCAGGAATGACAGACAGTCAAAGAGATAAATCTCAGTGCATGATGGTATGGGAATATTTGCAGAGGAGGGAGGTATGGTCTGTCTCTGCCTAGGCAAGTGGGAGAAGGCTTCAGTGAGGAGATGGTATTTAAGTTGTGTTTTGAAGGATGGGTGGGAGCTTGCCAGCTGTAGAAGTGTGTGCAAAAATGGAGAGTCATGAAAGGGCACAGGTGTTGAAGAATGAGGAGCTAATCACATGGGTGGGACCTTATGACATCCATGATTGAAGTGGTACAGGAACAGGTGGGAAATGTGGCTAGACATTGAGCAGAAAAGCCAGTGTGTGAAGGGCCTGATAGAAGAAGCTAATGACTATTTCGTGGGAATGAAAAGTCAGTAGACACTTTTAAATTAGGGAGTCATCCCCCATTTCTAACCTAGAATTTTACGAAGTGACACATCTTCCCAGACTATCTTATGGCCTCAGCCAAAGGGCTGATGCATGCAATTATATAAAGCAGGGGCCACGTGCACATCTCACAAGACATTAGGAAGTATGAATCAGAAAAATGAGCACAGGCATTTTCCCTTAATATTATATTCAGGATGGAAAAAGTCATTAACTTATCCTGCAGACGCTGAAGGGCTCAAGGTAAATATTTAAAATGTTCTCCCTCTCATTTCCACAGAGCCAAGAACATCAGAGGTGGGATGATGATGCTTGTGGCTATGAGACAGGATTTCAAGGATCCTGATGAAACGTCTGCTGGCCTGAATTTGTCGGAATGCTGAAAAGGACTTTGTGTTACTCTAACTGAAAGGAAAACACAAAATGATGATAATGTAGCCCTTTATGCTTTTCAGAACCCTTTCACATACATTATCTCATTTAAACTTCGTGACAATGGTGTGCAGCAGATAGGGCTGAGAGTACAGTCAATCTCATTTTAGAGATGAAGAAACAGAGGTCTGAGAGTTTCATACCTTCCCGGGGTCCAAGAAGTTATTCCCAAAGCCACACCTGGGTTTCTAGACATGTTGCCAGCAACTTCCCCAAACCCAAGGGAGTGCTCTGCCTACCTGTTGCCTTCCATATGCCAGGATGGCTTCTTTGAGGTCTTGAAGGGTGTGCAGTTCAAGACCCAACTTCCTCCAGGGACCTTTGGGGCAGTAGGGGTCTTTTCTCCTCTCTTTGGGTGTCCATGCCGAAATGGCTAAACCTTCTGAGTAGAGGATCAGGGCACCCTTTCTAGTGCTGAAAGTTTTAGGGAGAAAGAGGCTCCAGGAGTGCTGGTTGGCATTGTTCTCATCTTGAGGTTTGCTGACAGGAACGTAGTCTTCTGGGGACCTCCAGTTCAAGTAATCCTGCAATGAAAAGCAGCCACTTTGACGGAGCCACAGTGGAACACTTTTCTATAGCAAATACTGCTTGTGTGAAGCCTCTGGCATTTTTTTTGTTACTGATTTTCTCTGAATTGTTCACACAGTGTTATGGAACACAATTGCTCTTCTTAGCAACTGCCTTTTCTCTCCACATTTCAAAATTAGTGGAACCCAGGGCATGGTTCTATTTCACCCCATACAGCTTTCAGGAGAGTCATGTATGGCTGGAGGATTAACTTAGCTTGCATGTAGGTTACAGGCCAGTTAAAGTTTCCTGGTATGCAAGTAAGCGGTCAGAATTATTAAGGGCAGCAGATAACTTTGAAATTAGACCTGGAGTAGCTGGCAGTTTAAATAGGAGCATTCCAAGCCACCACCATTTCAGCTGTACGTGGGGAGAATTTCTATACATTCCAGATGCTATGTAACATTACCTAATTTGGCTATTTAGGGGCCTATAAAGCGGTTACATATTTTGTAGGTAAGTAAATGCCATTGGCCATACAGGTCCTTTGAAACTTTATACGCCTTTTAACACAGCAAAGGTCAAATATCATGACAAAGTACCATGACATGGAAATCTCTGTATGACCCCCAAATTTGCAAAGTATCCCCAATAGATTTCTTATTCCTGGCAGGATTCAGTGAAATAAAATTCTAGTATAACAAGGGAATTTTGCCACCTCTTTAAAATCTTCTAAAATGAGTGTTTTTTTTTTTTTTTTTTGGCCTATATTAAATATGAGTCCTGTGGGTTGAATTCCAGAAAGTTCAAGGAAGCCATTGAAATGGCTGAACACACACAGCATTTCAACCGCAGAGCATGACTTCCAAAAACCAAACAACCATCAGCTTGCCTAGAACCCAGGTGGAAATTCTGGTCTTGCACCAAACCATCCAAATTTCAGACAATCTGGAATCTCCTTTGGCCCAAGCAAAGACAGTTATAAGGGGAAAGATGAGGGCCCCAGTGGCAATCTCGGTGTGTCAGGAAAACGGCGTTATTTTCTTGAGTTTCATAAAGGAGGAAGGACCATCTTCCAGTGACCCCACCACCTCACTAACAACACAAACCAAGACACACATGGTTTACCTCCCAAGTGGAAACATAGAGCATTCCTCTCCCACCTCCAAAATGTGCCTTTCTTCAGCTGTGAGACTCACCTCTGGTTCAAAGTAGACTTCTAACTTCTGTTTGTCCTGGCCCAGCTTCCCGTGGCCCCGACTCAGGAGGGAGAGCGTGAACATGTTTGCCTCTGACCACCCCTTCTCAAGGGCAGTCCATCTTGGTTCTGAAGGCTGAAATCTGGTCACACCTCAAGATTTCCAGAACTCACAGCAAGCCCAAGAAGACCATAAACACAGGGCCTTTTATTAAATACATTTTTCCCTCTCGCAGCAGCTTCTTAATAACAACCAGTCACACAGTTTAGACAGTGTGTGTCTTTGTGGAGAGAAAAAATAAACCGCACAGCCAGCCTCCTCAAGCCCTGGATTGTCTACTCTCTGGGCGACCTGTCTCTCCCCTTCTCCTGAGCTCTTGTTGTCCCTTGGTCCCGGTTGCTCTGTTACCAGCCGTGTGCATCTACAGAGCTCGGCCACAGCACCATCCTTCTTGTCTGAGCGGAGGTTGTTTCCTGGTTGCTATGGCAGCACCGGGAAATGAAGTCCCTTAAACTAACCCAGGCAAGGCAGAGAGGTGCCGGGTGCAGTGTGCAGTCCCCAGGGATGGGGGTGGGGATCAAATGGACACTGAAGGGACCAGGCTCAGGTTGCAAGTCTCATTTGCATGGGGTGGGGGCCTTGTTGGGGTACTTTTTCTGTTATTGTTCTCATCTTGTTTTTAGAAAGCGTCTTCCCCTCTCTCCTGATATGTGAGCCTGTCACTGTCAACTAACCATTAACAGAGCCAGGGTGTCATCTAGGTCACCTAAAACCACCTGTGACTTTTTCCTTGGCTGAGCTGCATCATCCCCTTGACTGGACATGAGACCTCATTATGGTAGTTGCTGCTTTGCCTGAGCGGGAGACACTGGGATTCTCTAGCTTCCTTTGCATACCTGGTTTTCAACTGGGCAACCTATCCCCAGATGGGGGTGCTCTGGAAATGTGGGTGGGGGACATTTTGGTTGTTGCAATGATTGGGGGTCCTGCTGGCATTGAGCAAGCAGAGGCCCCAGATGCTAAATGTTCTACATTGCGTGAAATTCCCACATAGTGATGAACTGTCCCACTAGAATGCCAGGAGCACCCGCTTTGAGAAGCACCGTGTAGCCTGGGATGCTTGGGTCTCTTTGACAGTGACATTGTGACGAGCACAGACAGGAGGGAAGAGGGTCAGGAAACAAAAAGACTCCTTTGCTGGGGATCCAGGAACCTGCTCAAGCCTTGAAAAGCAAACTGCCTGTTAGCTGTCAGCTAAACTACCCTGGCAGTCTTGTGGGAGTGCCCCCTGCTGGCCTGTGTGAGGAAGCACAGTGGGCTACAAGCCTAGTTACCTTTTTGATCTTCTTATGTGGCACTTTCCCCTCCCCCTCCGATCCCCCCCACCCTCAACCAAGCTCAAGTCTCCCGAGAAAGAAACAGAGGTTCTGTTGTAAAATAAAATAGGATTTATTATGGGGAATCAAGACAGCGAATGAGTGAATGCAGAGGCTCGAAACAGAATTTAATCAAAACCACAATGAGAAACCACTTCCCACCTACTAAGATGGCTATTATTTAAAACAAAAACAAAAACAAAAACAGAAAATAACAAGTATTGGTGAAAATATGGAGAAATTGAAAATCTTTTGCATTGCTGTTGGAAATGCAAAATGGCACAGCCTCTGTAGAAAATGGTATGACGGTTTCTAAGAAAATTAAACAGAATTACTGTACCACCAGTAATTCCACTTCTGGGTCTATATACCCAAAGGAAGTGAAAGGAAGGTCTCAAAGAGATATTTGTATACTCATATGCAGAGCAAAATTGTTTGTAAGAGTCAAAAGGTGGAAGTAACTCAAGTGTCCATTGACAGATGAATGAATCAACAAAATGTAGCATATGCATACAATGTAGTATTATTCAGCCTTAAGAAGGAAGAAAATTCAGTGGGGCACCATGGCTTACGCCTATAATCCCAGCACTTTGGGAGGCTGAGGCGGGCGGATCACCTGAGCTCAGGAGTTCAAGACCCAACTACTTGGGAGGCTGAGGCAGGAGAATCGCTTGAACCTGGGAAGTGGAGGTTGCAGTGAGCCGAGATCGTGCCACTGCACTCCAGCCTGGGCAACAGAGTTGAGACTCCATCTCAAAAAAAAAAAAAGGAAGGAAATTCAGACACATGGAAATTACAACCCCCATAAACCTTGAAGACATTACCCTAAACAAAGTAAGCCAATCATGAAAGAACAAACATTGTATGATTTCACTTATGTGAAGTACCTAGAGTGGTCTGATTCATAGAGACAGAAGGGTGAATGGTGATTGATGGGCTGGCAGGGAGAGGGGAATGGAACATCAGTGTGTAGTGGGTACAGAGTTTCAGTATGAGAAGATGAAGAAGTTCTAAAGCTGGATTCACAACAATATGAATTTGCTTAACGTCAATGAACTGTAAACTTAAAAATGTTAAAATGGTCCACTTTAGCCAGTGCAGTGGCACACACCTGTAATCCCGGCTACTCTGGAGGCTGAGATAAGAAGATCCCTTGGGCCCACGAGTTTGAGATCAGCCTTAGTGACATTGTAAGATCTCATCTCTAAAACGAAAGTAAATTTATGTTACATGTATTTTACCACAATTAAAATTTTTTTCTGGCTGGTTGTGGTGGCTCATGCCTGTAATCCCAGCACTTTGGGAGGCCAAGGCAGGTGGATCACTTGAGGTCAGGAGTTTGAGAACAGCCTGCCCAACATGGTGAAACCCCGTCTCTACTAAAAACACAAAAATTAGCCAGGCGTGGTGGTGTGCACCTGTAATCCCAACTGCTTGGGAGGCTGAGGCACAAGAATTGCTTGAACCTGGGAAGTGGAGGTTGCAATGAGCCGAGATGGCGCCACTACACTCTAGCCTGGGCAACAGAGTGAGACTTGGTCTCAAAAGAAATTTTTTTTAATTGTATGGCAAAACATAAAAAAGAAAACACTGAATTCAGCGCTTTATAATCTGAAAACCGATTGGACAGCATAATCATGGAGTGACCACCTCACAGTAGATGAGATAAAATCCAAAAAACCCAGGGTTCCAAATAGTTTCTGGGGTCGTAGGCTACGGCTGCTCCCTCCCTTCCCCTTCCCTATCCCTTTGAAGTGCAAAAAGGGCCCTTAAACAAAACTTTGTTGAGAGATTACTATATTCCAGACACGATCCCTGGACTCCAGGCAGTCCTGGTACCTGAAATATGACATGACAGCTGTGTTAATGGAGGTAGAGTGAAGTAGGTGCTCTAGGAAAAGAGGTGAAGGCATGTGCATGGGGAGAGCGGGGAATGGATGGTGGCAGGCATTGTGGAAGGGTGCCAAGATGAGGAGGCTTAGAGGTGGGCTTTGGAAAACAGCAGTTCACTGGGAAGATGTGAGAGAATGGTGAGGAGGGAAGATGAAAGAGGATGTTGCAGGAGGCAGGGACAGGAAAGTTTGAGGTCTCTGGGGAAGGGGTGATTTCTCTGCTGTGATCAAAACTGCAGGTCAGCCAGGAGCGGTGGCTCACCCCTCTAATCCCAGCACTTTGGGAGGCTGAGGTGGGTGGATCACCTGAGGTCAGGAGTTCAAGATCAGCCTGGCCAACATGATGAGACCCTGTCTTTACTAAAAATACAAAATTAGTTGGGTGTGGTAGTGCATGCCTGTAATCCCAGCTACCCAGGAGACAAGGCTGGAGAACTGCTTGTACCCAGGAGGCGGAGGTTGCAATGAGCTGAGATTGCGCCATTGCATTCCAGCCTGGACGACAAGAGTGAAACTCCATCTCAAAAAACAAAACAAAAAAAAAAAAAACAAAAAAACAGGCCAGGCGCTGTGGCTCACACCTGTAATCCTAGCACTTTGGGAGGCTGAGGTGGGCGGATCACAAGGTCAGGAGTTCGAGACCAGCCTGGCCAATATGGTGAAACCCCGTCTCTACTAAAAATACAAAAATTAGCTGGGTGTGGTGGCACATGCCTGTAATCCCAGCTACTCAGAAGGCTGAGGCAGGATAATCACTTGAACCTGGGAGGAGGAGGTTTACAGTGAGCCGAAATTGCACCACTGCACTCTAGCCTGGGCGACAGAGTGAGACTCCATCTCAAAACAAAAATAAAAACAAAAAAGAAAACAAAACTGCAGGTCATGTGGACAGAGATGCAAGGACAGAGGTCAGCTGGCCAACGCCATGAAGGCTGCATACACTGTGCTGAAGTATTTTGGATTTTAATCTTCAGGTAGGTTTGTTGTTGTTGTTGTTTTGTTTTGTTTTTTACATTGCCCAGGATGGTCTTGAACTTCTGGGCTCAAGTGATCCTCCTGCCTCAGCTTCCCAAATAGAAGCCACATGAAACAGAAGATAGATGCTCTTCAGTGGCCACCTCCCCAGCACATTCAGGAATGTATCCCTTGTTCCAAAGTGCTTGGAGTAAATGAATGCCACTCTGGAGAAGCGGCCTATGTGATACTGTCAGAACCTTTATCCCTCTTTAAAAGGAAGTGTAATTGTGTTTTCTAGAATTTTATTCATCTTTAGGGGCAATCTGTAAGGGGAGTCCTTGGTGTTGCCCTTGTTACCTTGGTATTACAGGCGTGAGTCCTTTGCACCCCCAGGTAGGTTTTATTAAAGCAGGTGGGTGATATGATTCCATCTGGGTTTTTAGGAAGATAACCCTGAGAAGTTTATAAAGGATGGATAGAAGGAGAAATCCTTATCTCATCAACCTCTGGGTGAACTTTCAAGACTTGCAACCCAGGCCAGTCTTCTCTTGGATATGAATGAGCTTGTCAAATAGGTCAGGAAAAATCACCAGCTAAGTGGTCTTTGAATAAGACAGAAGGGGAAACTCTATACCAGCTGCAAAGAAAGATAAATCTTGCTGTTTTGAAAGTGCCATTGCTCAAGAAAGAGAGAAAAGTAGCATAAGAGGAACTTAATGGAGCCCTTGGGACCTGAATGAGAACCACTATCGTTAGCCAAGGGACGGCTCCAAGTTTCTCCAGTGGAGATTCTTTCTCTGAACTCACCTGCCTTTGAAATGTTAACTCATCTATACATAGTGAACCAGGGCCCCAAGAAGTGCTCTTTCTGAGTCTGGGTTGAGTGAGCATATCACCTAGGAAAATGCCTAGGAGTCCACCTGGCCCTCCCAAGGCTGTGGCAAGCCCTCCAGGTCTCTGTGGGGCAGCAGTAATCTGTAAGCAGCCAGACCACAGCCTAAAGTGGGCCTCTCCTAAACCATGGTGTTTACATCTATGCTGTTTAATATGGACAATGAACAGATCCACAGATCAATTAATAGTCATTTAAAAGCATTTACTCAGTCCCCACAACAGTTTATAGAAAGTACATTTAGAAAGCAATCCAGGTTATTGCTATTCTAAAGTGCTTGGGGATCCCAGATGAAAGGCCCTTGTAACTGGAAAGTATTTATAACTCAAGAAGAACCCCTCCACACCCATGTTATACAACACCAACACCATCTCCTGGCACGCCTGACCTGTCAGCCCATGCAGCATGTCTGTTTGAATTACACTGGAACTTCTATAGGGTGGAGACCTTGTTTTTATGGTTTGTAAAACATCATGAATAACCATGGCACTCTGTAAATAAATAGAAACCACATGAAACAGAAAATAGATGCTGTTCAGTGGCCACCTCCCCAGCACATTCAGGAATGTATCCCTTGTTCCAAAGTGCTTGGAGTAAATGAATGCCGCTCTGGAGAAGTGGCCTATGTGATACTGTCAGAACTTTTATCCCTCTTTAAAAAGAAGTATAATCATGTTTTCTAGTATTTTATTCATCTTTAGGGGCAATCTACAAGGAGAGTCCTTGGTGTTGCTCTTGTTAATGAAAGAGGAAAGATCAGTGCACAGAGAGATGAAATGATTTGCAGAAAGCCATAGAGCAAACCAGAGGTGAAATGGGACCTTGTCCAAATTTGGTTCCAATTTCAGCCTGTCTTTCATCCTGTAATACTTCTGCAATAGAGTAGTAGCAGCTCTTCATAAGAAGCCCATGGCTCTCAGAGAGCAGCTATGACTTTGGCCCCCACTACCTGCTTCAGCCATGAAGCTGGTGACTGGGCCCTGGACCTCTGGTCTGGCTGCTATGACTACTTCTAAGCACTCAGATCTCCCCAACCTTGCTTCTCTTGAGTTCACTTTGCAAATCTAGTTGGAAGGGAGTCTGGAAAATAAAGTTTTCTGCTTTCTAGCTCTTGCATCAGAGGGAATGTAGAATAAAAGTTGATAGAGCCAACTACAGTTATCTACCATAAGCACCAAAAACAAGTTGTATGAGAAAGTCAAAACAAAAGATTTTTTAAAATATGGGCTGTGAGACTGGGCATGGTGGCTCATGCTTGTGATCACAACACTTTGGGAGGCTGAGGTGGGAAGATCACTTGAGCTCAGGAGTTCAAGAGCAGTTTAGGCAACATGGCAAAATCCCTCTGTCTGTACAAAACATGCAAAAATTAGCCAGTCTGTCTACAAAAAATAAAAAAATTAGCTGGGTGTGGTGGTGCAGGCCTGTAGTCCCAGCTACTCTGGAGGCTGAAGTGGGAAGATTGCTTGAGTGCAGGAGGTAGAGGCGGCAGTGAGCTGTGATCGCACTGCTGCACTCCAGTCTGGGAGACAGAGCAAGATCCTGTCTCAAAAAAAATTAAAAAGATGGGCCATGTACATGACAAGCAGCAATGCCTTACATTATTAAGGCTCTTTCCACTTGCTTGTGTTTTATGTCCCAACTAGACTTTAAGTCTTTGGAAGGTAGAGACTACATCTTACAATTCTTTTTTTGTTTGTTTGTTTGTTTTAGAGACAGGGTCTTGCTTTGTCACGCAGGCTGAATGCAGTGCTGTGATCATCGCTCACTACAGCCTTGACCTCTGGGGCTCAGGCAGTCCTTCTACCTCAGCTTCCTGTACTGCTGGGACTACAGGCATACACCACCATGCCTGGCTAATTTTTTATTTTTTTGTAGAATGGGGTCTCACTATGTTGCCCTGTCTGGTCTCAAACTCTTTGACGTGGTCCTCATGACTCAGCCTCCCAAAGTGCTGGGATTACAGGTGTGAGCCACTGTGCCTGGCCAATATCTTAAAATTCTTTTTTTTTTTTTTTTTTGAGACGGAGTCTTGCTCTGTCACCCGGGCTGGAGTGCAGTGGCCGGATCTCAGCTCACTGCAAGCTCCGCCTCCTGGGTTTACGCCATTCTCCTGCCTCAGCCTCCGGAGTAGCTGGGACTACAGGCGCCCGCCACCTCGCCTGGCTAGTTTTTTGTATTTTTAGTAGAGACGGGGTTTCACCGTGTTAGCCAGGATGGTCTCGATTTCCTGACCTCGTGATCCGCCCGTCTCGGCCTCCCAAAGTGCTGGGATTACAGGCTTGAGCCACCGCGCCCGGCCATCTTTTTTTTTTTTTTTTTTTTTTTTGAGACGGAGTCTCACTCTGTTGCCCAGGCTGGAGTGCAGTGGCACGATCTCGGCTCACTGCAAGCTCCACCTCCCAGGTTCACGCCATTCTCCTGCCTCAGCCTCCCGAGTAGCTGGGACTACAGGCACCTGCCACCATGCCCGGCTAATTTTTTTGTGTATTTTTAGTAGAGACGGGGTTTCACTGTGCTAGCCAGGATGGTCTCGATCTCCTGACCTCGTGATCCGCCCGTCTCGGCCTCCCAAAGTGCTGGGATTACAGGCTTGAACCACCGCGCCCGGCCATCTTTTTTTTTTTTTTTTTTTTTTTTTTTTTTTTTTTTTGAGACAGAGTCTCACTCTGTTGCCCAGGCTGAATTGCAGTGGCACGATCTCGGCTCACTGCAAGCTCCACCTCCCAGGTTCACGCCATTCTCCTGCCTCAGCCTCGCGAGTAGCTGGGACTACAGGCACCTGCCACCATGCCCGGCTAATTTTTTTGTGTATTTTTAGTAGAGACGGGGTTTCACTGTGCTAGCCAGGATGGTCTCGATCTCCTGACTTCGTGATCCGCCCGCCTTGGCCTTCCAAAGTGCTGGGATTACAGGCGTGAGTCACCGCGGCTGGCCCTTAAAATTCTTAATACTCCCCGTAGCATAGAACCCATTGCATTATAGTAGCAGCTGACTGAATATTTTTCATTTTGCTTTTTAGCATGCTCAAAGAGATGCATAATTGTCTTTGAGCCAGTATGAAAAATATAGAAGAGAATTGGGTCAAAGCCTGTTTTAGTAGTCGGTAGTTTGCTATAGTACAAAGCTCAGACCCATAGGTTGAAGGTGCTGACCAACTCAAGGCTTAGTATACAAAGACTGAAAGGGCCCTAACAGAATCAGTATGGAAGATATATCCCTCTGAACTTGTTAGAAGAAGTACAGACCTGCTAAGGATAAGTTACTTGGCTTATTCAGAGACTAGGGCTAATTTCTCATGTGGCCCAGGCCAGGTTTGAAAGAAGAAAATGTGAAAGGCAATAAAGAATACTCTGGAATCATAGCAAGATAGAGAGAGTGTCAGCCTTGGATTCCTGCTTCCTTTCTCTCCTTAGCGACAAATTATGGCCACATGGCCTGTCTAGTTCAGAGGGAAGGGACTAAGGATCTATTTATTTTAGATCTTTCTGAAGGGTTTGCTTTGGGAGTCTAAAATATTTGGTTATCCCTTTGCTCATGGCTTCACTTTATTAGCAGGAGCACTCACTGTAATTGCAAGCTTTTAAATTTATGGTGGAGAGATAGTGAGTTTGTAGAAGAAATAAAAGCCACACATTCTTGGTTCTTTCATAACATGGGGAAAATCAATCACCACCTGGCTGGCAGCTCGGTTACTTGGGGCAAAAGTAACAAGCCTCCATAGGAACCAACCTATGGAGGATGACAGGAGCAGGGATGATTTTAATTCTAAGGGGAGGATCTTAGAGCAGATGTCATTCATTGAGACTGCATGAATTCTGATAATTTAGCACCATTGAACTTTAGAGTAATAACATGTAATAATAACATAGCAACGTTTTACTTGTGTTGTTTGGTGGTGGGTAAATTTTTCTTTTGATTTTCATTAAATACTGCTACAATGATGTTTATGTAATTAACAAATGAAATTATTTGTGTCAAGCACTGAGTCTTGTGCCAGGCACATAGTACATGCTCAATAAATAGAAAATATTGGGTTTTTTGTTTTCTTTTTTTTTTGAGATGGAGTCTTGCTCTGTTGCCAGGCTGGTGTGCAGTGGTGCGATCTCGGCTCACTGCAACCTCCACCTCCTGGGTTCAAGCGATTCTCCTGCCTCAGCCTCCCGAGTAGCTGGGACTACAGGGACGTGCCACCATGCCCAACTAATTTTTGTATTTTTAGTAGAGACGGGGTTTCACCATGTTGGCCAGGATGGTCTCTATCTCTTGACCTCGTGATCTGCCCACCTCGGCCTCCCAAAGTGCTGGGATTACAGGCATGAACCACCACACCCGGCCGAAAATATTGTTTAATGAATAATTCCGTCTCATAATTGAGGAGAGGTTTGGTTTTATTTTAGAGATGGGGGTCACGCTGTGTTGCCCGGGCTGGTCTTGAATTCCCGGGCCCAAGTTATCCTCCCACCTCAGCTTCTCGAGTAGCTGGAGCTACAGACAAGTGCCACTGTGCCCAGCTCAGCAGTGAGGTTTTGCTCCACAAATGGATGCTCTGAAAGTCATTTCTTCACAACAGGAAATCTAATATAAATAGATAGTAAGTCACTAGACTGCATTACCAGACGCTTCTCTGTCTGTCAACTGGCTTCCAGCTCACCATTTTAACTCTATGATGAGAATAATTTTTGTATTTTCTGATTATCACCGAGTGAAAATTGTGAACCCTGTGTTAATCATTTTAGAGAAATGTTAATGTGATATATAAAACATGTGTCTTTGTAGGGACATACCAACACCCAAGGTATACACAAATTCTCTTCCCACTGTTTGCCCACATTAGTGAGATTTTGATGTTCAAATTGATGTCCCCATCCTTAGCCCCAGGAAGGGAGTGGCCAGGGAGCTGCAGCTAACAGTGTGAGGAAGAGGAAGGGGCGCAGGGAGCCTGTGTGCAGGGAGAACCTTCCCCTCAAGACCCACATATTGCTAGTTTGCCTTGTGAACCAAGGAGCCCCTAGCCCACAGGTAATCTCACTGCCTGTTTTTCAACCTTTATAGTTTCCTTTTGGAAAGCATTCACGTCTTTCTGAGAACTGAGATAAGATGCTAGTACCTTTGTAGAGATTGAATTAATCAGGCTGTGCAGGAATGGAACCCAGAGAGGATGCCTGGATTGGGGATTGACGGAAGAGGGAGAGGAAGAAGTGGGACAAGATGGAGGAGTCCTGGGAGGTAGGTCGGGAGGCCCATCCGCAGCAGCTTTGCCCATTCCCCCATTTTCCCAACCAGCAGCCTGTGCCCACACTCCTCCAGCCAACAATCTGAACACGAGACATAGGCTGCCAATCTCAAGCTGGCCCTAGGAGGCTCTGAAGTATACATGTAGGGAAGAGGGGAAGCATTTCCTCCTTATCTCATAGAGCAGACCCACCTGGGGCAGCAAAGTCCCTTCTCCAAAGGCTAAGAGACCACATAAAACTCAACCACAAGTTAAAAGGAGTCATTAGCGTTCTAATGTGTATGATCAGACATGAGCAGTGCCCTCTGCAGAGCCTCATCCTCCACACCAACCCTTGCTCGTGCCCACCTCTTACGCCAATCCACTCTAAAGCAGGTGTCCAGGGGAGCTGTTAGTCAAGCAGGGAGAACAACTTTGAAATGATACATTCCAGTGGGAGATACTGACAGAAAGGGTGGCTTGGCTTTCTCAGATTTTACCATCATCCTTCTCTTGACTCACTGTCTAGACATAGGTGCACAAAGGGTTAACAGGCCTCGTAGGACTCAGCTGCCAAGTACACTTAATGCTCAGTCCAGCACTCCCAGCTTGTATTCTTATGCTGCTGGAGTGGCCTGTTCATGGCATCTGGTTCCCTGGCAACAGCTTTCATTGGCTCATTCAAAGCCCTTTCTTCTTAAGAAAGCTCCTACTGAGACGCCCACCACCACTATGAATCACCATCTTAACTCTGTGTTTAGGATGCAGTTGGTATGAAAACAGCATTAGTAGATGAAGAAAGAGAAAGCAATGGCCAGGTTAAGTCCACCTGTCTTGCGTGAACCTTGCACTGGTTTTCTACTGGGCCAGTGGGAAATTACCTGCTTTGCCACTGGGACAGAGGGAGAGGCTGGGCCAGAAAGTTTCCCAGAGCTGGAGTTCTTTGTTCGGCAGAGATCCATGAGCCTCTGTGATTCATGACTAGCTGTTTCCTGGGCTGATCTGTGATATAACTGTGGGCTCTCTGCTCTGACAAGGGGCGTTGCTGAGCTGAGGGAGGTCAGACAACGAAATCCATATTGTGGAAGGCTTGTCCCCAGCCAGCAACAAGCTGGGGAAAGGCATCTGCCTCCCTCAGAACCTGAGGAGTCTGGCAGCTGCTCCACCCTTCCCCAAGACATCTCAGCAGCTCCAGAATTGCTCAAAATAGCAGTGAAAAGTAGCTCTTCATGCAGCATTTAGAAAAAAGAAAAGTTAACTCGATTCTGTAACGCATAAAGATGGGAATTCTTAGGGGAATTCTTCAGTCTTACCGAGAAACACTTTGCGTTTTCTTGTTTTGTTTAGGGAATAAATAAAATGAGAAGCAACAAAGTGGATTTAAAGAAGGTAAGCTAGTCTCACTCTAGTCTCACTTTTGGTTCACCTGTGTCAATCCATTTGACTCTGTCTTTTTAAAGCAAATTTCATCTCATGTACTCGTGCTCACTGAAATCTAAGTACATAGCATATTCAGGAAATAAAAGTGTTCAAAATTCACAGTAATATTTATTTAAAATGCTGGCTTTTAACCTGGCTGTCCACTCTAGTATTTGTGCTGCTCTAACCTTCTGATTTTTCAAGAGAAAAGTTGCCAGGTGTGGTAGCTCAGGCTTGCACTTGCAACACATTGGGAGGCTGAGGCAGGAGGATTGCTTGAGGTCAGGAGTTCAAGATCAGCTTGGGCAGCATACCAGACCCCCCACCCCATCTCTACCAAAAAAATGAAATTAAAAAAAAAAAAGAAAACCACTATCTTGGTCACGGTGGTGAGATGTTATGAAAGAGCTGACAAGTCAAAGAGACAGGGTTTGTTTCTGCTCTGCTTGAGAGTGAAAACTGTGGTGTGGAAGTGAGCACAGGTCTTTTCCTGCTGCTGTGTAGGTGGATTAATGTCTCTCTGTGTCTGATCCACTGGCTTGTCCACAGCTTAACAGGGTAAGGGTTCTTGGTGGTTCTATATCCACATGTTGTTAAAATATGTTATGTAACAGCACTTACCAAAACAACGTATGTTTGAGGGCTATTTGGGAATCAGGCTGTGTGTCCCTTATTAAATGTGTAATGGGCAAGTCTTAACCTCTCATAGCCTCAGCCTCAGTTTCCTCCTCTGGAAAATGGGGATAATAGCACCTCTCATATGGAGGTGTTGCAAGAACTAAGAAAAATGAAGTATCTGTGCACCACTCCCATAGATTCTGATTGAATTGTTCTGGAATAGGGTCCTGGTACTGATAGGTTTTAGAAGCTCCACAGGTGATTCTGATGTTCAACCAGGATTAAGAACCACAGATGCTGCATATGAAAGGCACTCTGTGGTTATTTATTTTTTAGGCTAAAGAATTCCTCAAATATTATGGATTTTTAGGGATGGAGATGAGGAGATAATATTCACAGAAACAAAATTTCTTTATTCATTTGTCAGATTCCAGAGTTACCTAGACTGTAACAAAAGTGTAGCCCAGTGCCGTGGATGCATTCTCTCTCCTTTTAGCCCTTTCCAGATGAGTTTTTTTTTTTTTTTTAAATTTTTAAGGAAAAGAGTTTTATTTGGGTCACAGTTCTGCAGGCTGTACATGAAGTATGGCACCAGCAACTGCTTCTGGTGAGGGCCTCAGGAGGCTTACAATCATGGTGGAAAGTGAATGGGGAGCCGGCATGTCACATCTCGAGAGCAGGGCAAGAAGGGCCCTGATGGGTCTTAGTCAAATAGTTTTTTCATTAGAAAAAAACCACATATGGCCAGGTGCAGTGACTCACGCCTACAATCCCAGCAATTTGGGAGGCCGAGGCGGGTGGATTACCTGAGGTTGGGAGTTCGAGACCAGCCTGACCAACATGGAGACACCCAATCTCTACTAAAAATACAAAATTAGCCGGGCATGGTGGCACATGCCTGTAATCCCAGCTACTTGGGAGGCTGAGGCAGGAGAATCACTTGAACCCAGGAGGTGGAGGTTGAAGTGAGCCGAGATCATGCCATTGCACTCTAGCCTGAGCAACAAGAGCAACACTCCGTCTCAAAAAAAGGAGACAAAACCACATCTATATACATACATGCACACACACACACACACACAGAGAGAGAGAGAGAGAGAGAGAGAGAGAGAGAGAGAGAGAGAGAGAGAGAGAGAGAGAGCACCTTCTATATGAATGTTTTGGGGAGAGATTAAATAGTATAATAGGGATAAATAGATAAATAGTTCATGGCTGGTCTTAATAGCTTTTTTCATTAAACACACACACACACACAACACACACACACACATATATGTATATATATAGAAAGAGCACCTTTCATATGAATGTTCTGGGGGAGAGATTGAATAGTATTATAGGGGTAAATAGATAACTAGTCCCTAGACTGAGGAAGCTCACAGCCTAGTAGGGGAAAAAAGACATACTACACTGAACCTATATGATCCTGGGCTTGCCATGATTAAATAGTAATACCCCAAGTGGCCTTTGTCTGGGGGAAACTTGACTGTGTGACACAGGAGGATTCAACCCCTCCGAAGTGGGGGACTCATTTTCAGCTTGGACTCCAAGCAGGAAGTGCTTATTATCCTTCCCAATAAAGGACAGCACACTTCGATGAAAGACGAAGAGGCTACTCGGGAGGCTGAGGCAGGAGGATCGCTTGAGCCCAGTAGTTCCAGGCTGCAATAAGCTACGGTAATGCCACTGCACTCCAACTTGGATGACAGAGCAAGAATGTCTCAAAAAAAAAAAAAAAAAAAAGCCCAGAGAGTAAAGACATCGAACCACACAGCCATTTTCATTAGTTAGTAGAATGGATAGCAAGCATTTGAAGGGTATATTTTAGGGAAGAAAATCTTTTTTTTTTGAGACGGAGTCTCCTTCTGTCGCCCAGGCTGGAGTGCAGTGGCGCGATTTCGGCTCACTGCAAGCTCCGCCTCCCGGGTTCACGCCATTCTCCTGCCTCAGCCTCCCGAGTCGCTGGGACTACAGGCGCCCGCCACCTCGCCCGGCTAATTTTTTGTATTTTTGTGGAGACGGGGATTCACCGTGTGAGCCAGGATGGTCTTGATATCCTGACCTTGTAATCTGCCTGCCTCGGCCTCCCAAAGTGCTGGGATTACAGGCGTGAGCCACCGTGCCTGGCCGGAAGAAAATGTTTTAAATACATTGTTTAATTGTTTAATTTAAATGTTTAAATATGTATATATACACACATAAGCAAAGATAGAACTTTTTGTGGTTAGTAACCAGGTGGGGTAGCCCAAAGCAATGTGGGACACTGGATCTAGAAATCCAGAACCTTCAAAAAGATTTCAAATTAATCCTCAATCTTTTGACCACATTGTTGTGAGTTTTCATGAATTCTTTTTAAAAAATTTATAATTATGGATACATAATAGTTGTACATATTTATGGAGTACATGTGATTTATTTTTATTTTTATTTTCAGGGACAGATTTTTGCTGTCACCAAGGCTGGAGTGAAGTGGCATGATCACAGCTCACTGCAGCCTCGAACTTCCTGGCCTCACGTGATCCTCCCTCCTGGGCTTCCCAAAGTGCTGGGATTACAGGTGAGAGCCACGGAGTCCAGCCACATGTGATATTTTGATATAAGAAAGCAATGTGTAATGATCAAATCAGAGTAATTGGTGTATCCATCACCTCAAGCATTTATCATTTCTTTGTATTAGGAACATTCTAATTCCCCTTTTAGTCATTTTGAAATATACAGTACATTTATTGTTAACTATAGTACACTATTGTGCTACTGAACACTGGATTTTACTCCTTCTAAGTGTATTTTTGTACCTATTAACCATCCTCTCCCTAACCCCCTGTCTTCACTACCATTTCCAGCCTCTGGTAGCCATTGTTCTATTCTCCATCTCTGTGGATTTGATTTCTTTCTTTTTTTTTTTTCTGAGCTGCCACATATGAGTAAAAACATGTGCTTGGCTTATTTCACTCAACATAATGTCCTTCAGTTCCATCAATGTTGTTGCAAATAACAGGATTTCATTCTTTTTATGGCTGAATATTATTCCATTGTGTCTATACACCATGTTTTAAAAGTCCATTCACCTGTTGATGGACACAGGTTTGATTCCATATCTTGGCTATTGTGAACAGTGCTGCAATAAACATGGCAGTGTCTCTTCGATATACTGATTTGCTTTCATTTGGATATATATCCAGCAGTGAAGTTGCTGGATCATATTGTAGTTTTATTTTTAGTTCTTTGAGAAATGTCCATGCTGTTCTCCATAGTGGCTGTATTATTGTTAACCATATTTACATTCCCACTGACAGTATATGAGGGTTCCCCTTTCTCCACTTCATCATCAGCTTTTGTTATTGCTTGTCTTTTGGATAAAAGCTATTTTAATTAATTAGGGTGGGATGATATTTCATTGTAGTTTTAATTTGCGTTTCTCTGATGATTAGTGATGTTGAGCATTTTTTCTTATATCTGTTGGCCATTTGTATGTCTTCTTTTGAGAAATGTCTATTCAGATCTTTTAACCATTTTGATTAGATTATTAGATTTTTTCCTATAGAGTTGAGTTCTCTATATATTCTGGTTATTAATCACTTTTCAGATGGGTAGTTTGTGAACATTTTCTCCCATTCTGTGGGTTGTCTCTTCACTTTGTTGATTGTTTCCTTTGCTGTGCAGAAGTTTGTTTATTTATTTATTTATTTATTTATTTATTTATTTATTTATTTATTTATTGAGATGGAGTCTCACTCTGTCGCCGAGGCTGGAGTGCAATGGCTTGATTATGTCTCACTGCACCTTTTGTCTCCCGGGTTCAAGTGATTCTCCTGCCTCAGCCTCCCAGGTAGCTGGGATTACAGGCACCCACCACCACGCCCAGCTAATTTTTGTATTTTTAGTAGAGACAGGATTTCATCATGTTGGTCAGGCTGGTCTTGAACTCCTGACCTCAGGTGATCCATCCACCTTGGCTTCCAGGTGCTGGGATTACAGGCATGAGCCAGCATGCCTGTCCCAGAAGCTTTTTACCTTGATGTGATCCCATTTGTCAATTTCTGCTTTGGTTGCCTGTGGTTTGAGGTCTTACTCAAGATACTTTTGCCCAGGCCAAAGTCCTGGAGTCATTCCCTAATGTTTTTTTTTCTAGTAGATTCATCGTCTTTAATACATTTTGATTTGATTTTTGTATATGGTGATAGATAGGGGTCTAGTTTCATTCTTCTGCATATGGATATCGAGTTTTCCCAGCACCATGTATTGAAGAGACTGTGGTTTCCCCAATGTATGTTCTTGGCACCTTTGGCGAAAATAAGTTGTTTATAAATGTGTGGATGTATTTCTGGGATCTCTATTCGGTTGGTCTACATGTATGTTTTTATGTCAGTACCACGCTGTTTTAGTTACTATAGCTTTTTAGTATAATTTAAAGTCAGGTAATGTGATGCCTGCAGCCTTGTTCTTTTTTCCTCAGAATTGCTTTGGCTATTCCATCTTTTGTAGTTCCATGTAAATTTTAGGATTTTTTTTTTTTCTATTTCTGTGAATAATGTCTTTGATATTTTGACTGAGATTCCATTGAATCTGTAGATTACTTTGAGTAGTATGGACATTTTTATTATTTATTTATTTTCTTAGAGACAGGGTCTTGCTCTGTCACCCAGGCTGGAGTGCAGTGGCATGATCTTAGCTCACTGCAGCCTCCACCTCTTGGGCTCAAGCAACCCTTCCACCTCAGCCTCCTGAGTAGCTGGGGCTACAGGCACCTGCCACTGCACCCAGCTAGTATGAACATTTTAAAATTATTACTTCTTCTAATCCATACATGGAATGTTTTCCCATTTTTGTGTGTCTTCTTCGATTTATTTCATCAATGTTTTATAGTTTTTATTGTAGAGATCTTTCACTCTTTAGATAAGTTTATTCCTAGGTATCTTATTTGTAGCTATTGTAAATAGGACTTTTTAAATTTCTTTTTCAGATTGTTTACTGTTGGCATATATAAATGCTACTGATTTTTGTATGTTGATTTTGTATCTTGCAATTTCACTGAACTTGTTTGTCAGCTGTAGTTATTTTTTGTGAAGTCTTTGGGTTTTTCTAAACATAAGATCATATCGCTTGCAAACAAGGATAATTTGATTTCTTCTTGTGGAATCAGGTTGCCCTTTATTTCTTTCTCTTGTCTGATTGCTCTGGCTAGGTTTCACTAATTCTTTAGGGTGGAGAAAGAGATGGTATAAGAGCTCCTTGTATATTCTTCAGAGTTACATTCCATATAAGAATATAGCATAGGGATGACAGCCAGGATTCCTATTATGTGCCAAGTCCAATCAGTTGGTAGTGACTACCTAGAAGACTTGATTGGGAATAATTCTGCAGTCTCCTGGCTTAGCAAAAAAGAGCTCCATGGATGATCAGTGATGTCTTCCATAGGCAAGGGAGGGAGAGTGAATTGTGTTACCTATACTGATCTTTGCCAACTCAATATTGTAAACTGTATAGAATTCTCACTACAGGGTGTGGATTTAATCATTCTTAACAATTCCTTTTGGCATCAACCTAAAGCCAAAAGTTAAAGAACTATGCCACTGATTATTATATTAACTCTAGTTCCTCAATTCCAAGATGCGTGTATTTTAAGTACACTACTGATTTAATAACAGCTTTTAAGGGGGTAAAAACCACTATAATAAATATGAACACTAAAAATAATATTTATCCATATATTCTTTTTCAGCATCTCATTCAGTGTTTGATAATAAACCTCTTTTCGGTGTAGTCTATGGATTCTTCTGAATCATCTGTAACCATTGGCAGTTGTGCATAGCATCGTGGAGATTCTCTGCTTTCTAATCGTGGGCTGGTGATGTTGACCTCCTTAGCAAATGTAGGCTAGGCAGTCTAATTTTTAGCCATATTGTGGAACACCAGGCTTTCATTTGTATTTCCTGTTTGGTTAAACTCATGGTTTTGTCCTGCCCTTAATTAAATTATTCCTTTCTATAGGGTAAAAGCTTCTTCTGAAAGTCACCCAGAAGCTTCTGAAAGATATTTGGCACCTGAGGGTGACTTTTCAATGAATGAGCTGATCACACCAAACTCCTGTAACTTTAAAAATTCTGCTATTTCTCTTGAGGTAACTGTCAATTTTTATTGTATATAATTACAGTGCCCATAGTGTAGACTGGCAGTCCTCTTCCTGTGTCTTCTGAAGTGCTTGTCTGATGTTTCGCTGAAAGACATGAAAGTGTAGTCATGCCTTCAGCAATAAATATTTGCTTCACTTATTGTAAATATGCCTCGCTAAGTTCTCCCACGGGCAGACAGTAACAACTCCTTCTCAACTCACTCTCCTGCCAGCAGGTGGCAAATTTCTTTTGACATAAATTATAAGCTACACTCCAATTTTAGAAATGTTAAAATGTGAGCAAATAAGAGTCTGAGAATAAAGGGAATAAAGCAGATATCTAAATGAGGTAAACCCTGAGGATTCAGATAAAGATTCCAGTGCCCAGAGTAAGAAGATGAGGTGAGCAGCCTCCACCCCCATCTCAGACACATTCCAGAATAGTCTTCAGGGTTTCGTTGTATCTGAGTGTGCTGCATATATACACACACAATACGAAGTAGAAAGTAATGCAAGATAGAAAGCATTAAACTGTGTAAGAGAGGGACAAGAAAATGCCTTGGGGATTCAGAGAGGGATAGAGCACTTCGGTTGGTATAAATCAGGATAGAGGAGTAGATGGCTTTCAGGAGGATGCTGAAGAAAAAGGTACTGAATGGGGCCATGCAAAGAGAACAGGCACCCCGTGGTGGCCATGAAAAGTCACCCCTCAGATCTCCAATTTTGAGGAGTGTAATTGATAGAGGGTTCTGGCTGCTACCCTCTGAGTTGACCACCACATTTTTCTGGAGGCTAAGCTTCGCACAGGCTGCTCCTAGCCAATGACTGCGTATGACAGAGACGCTACGGTAGCCAGGCTCCATCTTGGGAGATGCTGCAGATATGGGACTCTTCTGATAGGTGACTTTGGCTCAAGAACTCCTGATATCCTTGAGGAACTTTCTTAGAACTGCACAGTAGTCTGAGACACTTCCATCCAACCTTCCTTCCCTCTCTCCTACGCCCAAAGCGGACCTGTGCCCAGTCTGATGGCTCTCCTGGCTCCCTCCTCATCTTCCTTCACAGGTGTTTTCCTGAAGAAATCTCTTGCACACCTAATCCTGTCTTGGCATCCGCTTCTTGGAGGACCCAGACAGACACACAATCCTTGTGGGGATGCCAAATCTACTGTTTTATCTGCTTTATTATTTCCCACCCTTTTCCCAATTACCACTTTTTTTTTTTTTTTAGAAGTTGACATTATTGGATAGTTTCTAGAATAAGAGACATTTTAGGCAGTAAGAAGTACGTATAGTAAAATCTCATTTTTTTCTTTTTAGTTGAATTATTCTTTGAAGTTTTTTAAAAAAATGTGTATTTTATTAGTGGGGCCCTTTTGGTTACAAATGACAGAAACTCAATGCAGATCATATTAGAGAAAAAGGGTTAGTGATGATTGATGATGATGATGATGACGATGACAATGAGTTGCATCTCAGGAACAGTAGGATTAGGGACCTGGGTGACATTAGTGTTATTGCCGCTTCTTATTTCTGAGGCCCATAAGATGGCCATGGATGGCACCCAGATTCCACATCTGACGACTCAGGGACCTAAAGAGAGACTGATTTCTTTTCATTTTTTTTAAAAAAACAGGGTCTCGTTCTGTTATCCAACTGGAATACAGAGGAGCAATCAGACCTCACTGCAGCCTCAAACTCCTGGGCTCGAGTGATCCTCCCACCTCAGCCTCCTGGGTAGCTGGGACCACTGGTGTGTGTGCCACCATGCTCAGCTAATTAAAAAAAAAATTTTTTTTGAGAGATGGGGTTTTGCTACATTGCCCAGGCTGGTCTTGAACTCCTGGCCTCAAGCAATCATCCCACCTCATCCTCCCAGAGGATGTGCTGGGAATACAGGTGTGAACCACTGTGTAGTCTGACTTCTTTTCAATTCCAGTAATTTTCAGGGGAAGCTCAACTTGGTCTAGTTTGGATCAGCCGCTTAACCTCACCTCAATTGTAGTCTGGGAGACTGCTCAGAGGAAGTGACTGTGATTATTTGTCCATGTTATACCAACATGTTAGGGTTCATGGCTACCAGGTGCATTGTGGCTGGAGGAGGGAGGAAGGAGGGTTGCTAAGAAGACCACTTCATATTTACACTACACAGAAGATGTCTACAGTGTCATTGCTGTACATCCATGTATAAACACCCAGATGCCACTCTTCTGCAGAGAGCTTGACAGCCTCTCAGCAAAAGAATGGAAGTGGGATGAGCTCATGCAGGGCACACAGCTCTTGGATCTGATTCATATAGATTCTCAGGGCTTCATCAAGAGGCTTCAGCTCCATCAGGGTTTGCAACTGCAAAGTTACCAGAAACCCTCTTGTACCAGCCCCAAATAATCAGATTTGTGTGGCTGCACTTTCAGCCTATTATTTCTCTGCCAGAAGGAACCTGCATGGTATAGATTTGGAGTTAGGAGACCTGAGTTCTTATCTTGGTTATGTTTTAACTAGCTGTGTGCCACTTAGTCTCTCTACACTGAGATTTCTTTTCAAATCTTCAACTGGGGAATTAGACAAATAAAGGTCATTCCCAACTCAGAGATCCTACGATTCAATAATTGTCAGTTGTAAAGAATCTGTTGGGCATTTCTTAGGCTTACTGCTACCTTCTTACTTGAAACTTACTTTCCTTCCTTCCTTCCTTCCTTCCTTCCTTCCTTCCTTCCTTCCTTCCTTCCTTCCTTCCTTCCGGCTTCCTTTTTTTCCCTCCATCCTGCCATTCCTTCTTTCTCTTTTCCCTCTCTTTCTCTCCTTTCTTCCCTTCTTTCCTCCTAACAAACATATATTGAACAACTGGTATGTGCCAGGCACCGTGCTATAATTTGGACATAAAATATAAACAAAACCCAGTCCCAACTCTCAGAGAGCACAGACTCCACTGGGGTAGCAGACATATAAACAGATCATTAAAATATTATATGATAATGCTTGGTCAGTTTTTTCTTGCACCAATCATGAGATTTTTCTTTCCTGTAATCATGTATTGGCATTTCTGCAGAAAGTGGCATCTTCCAGTTCTTGAAAGAATATATTGGATGCAATTAGTTTTGATTGTCACAGCCATCCTATCAAGAAAAGTCAAAGAATTTTTGAAGCTCGTGCATTCACTCATTTAACAAATTTTTTTTTGAGCATCTAATATGTGCCAGGCTCTGTGCTTGGGGCCTGGATGGGGTGACAGACAATAAACAAACAAAGAAAAAAAGTATATAACTGTTAAGTTGTAGTGAGTTCCAAAAAGGAATTGAGTAGGGAACTTAGATGAAGAATAATAGAGATGGGGAGGTACCTAATTAAATAGTGGAGTCGTTGGAATCTTCTATGAGATGGGAACATTTCAGCTAAAACCCTAGAGAGAGAAAGCCTGCTGGGCTATGCGCGTGGAGTGGGTAGGAATAGCATTCCCAGATTGAGGCCCGAGGTAAGACAGTGCTTGGCTCACCACCTGAAAGAGAGCCAGTGTGGCTCGGGGACACCAGCAAGGAGGAAGGAGGTAAGGGGTGAAGCTGGGAGTGGGTAGAGGCCAGGTGGGACCTGTATGTCAGTGTAAGGGTTCTCTACGGGAGGCCCTCACAGGTTCTGAAGCAGCACAGTTGATTGGATTTGCGCTTTTGAAAGGTGGCTCTCTGACTGGGCATGGTGGCTCTCGCCCGTAATCCTAGCATTTTGGGAGGCCAAGGCGGGTGGATCACTTGAGGTCCAGAGTTTGAGACCAGCCTGGCCAACATGGTAAAACCCTGTCTCTACTGAGAAAACAAAAATTAGCTGGGTATGGTGGCACATGCCTGTAATCCTAACTACTCAGGAGGCTGAGGCAGGAGAATCACTTGAACCCGGGAGGTGGAGGTTGCAGTGAGCCGAGATTGTGCCATTGCACTTCAGCCTGGACAACAGAGCAAAACTCTGTCTAAAAAAATAAATAAATACAAAAGAAAAAAAGAAAAGAAAAAAAAATGTGGCTCCACCTATCAGGTGTGTTCTGTCATTGATGGAAAGTGGGACCCTTTGTACATTCGTTTTGGGGTGTTTCTGGAGGTTGTTTGCTAAAAGAGCCAGAGGAGTGGAGAGAAGAAGCTTTTCACCTGTCCTGGCTCGGCCTGGCCCCGCATCCTTCACCTCAAGGGAACCTGTGGGCCAGATGGAGAGGTGGGGGTTGCTTTTCTTTTCTATTCTGGCCAATGGCTCTCCATTTCCTTGAAAGATAAAACCGAAATAGAAAAAAAGAAGCAGGTGGGATAAAAATGCTTGATCTCTTCCAGAGAGAGCTATAGGAAATAGATACTGGTTTAGAGAGTAAAACATCATATGACCTCATGTGCAGGACAATTGGCTGCCACTGCTGTCCCTGCCTGCCTTGACCAAGCCATGGGATGGCAGCAAGAGTGCAGCCAGGTACTCTGGGATGGCAGTGAGCTGACTGTGGATTTTGGAGTCAGACAGGTTTACATTGAAATCCTGGTTAAACTTTGCCCTATGGTTACTTAGCCTCTTTGAACCTCATTTTCCCTATCTGTAATATTGGAATAATACCATTAACTTTGCAAGGTTGTTGTAAGGATGAACTGAGGTAATATGTACCATGGATGTGCTGAACAAATGGTAGTTGTTATGAGAGAGAGAGAGAGAGAGAGAGAGAGAGAGAGAGAGAGAGAGAATGAGAAAGCAAGAGAGAGAGAGAGAGAGAGAGAGAGATGGTGTTCGTCAGGCTGTCAGAATCAAACCAGTCTGTGAAATCTCCACTTCCTCTTTCAGAACCCTTAGTCTCTACCTTCCTTCTCTCCTAAAACTCCCTATAAGGAAAATGTCAATTTACCAGGGCAGAGAGCAGTGAGGAACTTCAAAACATGCTTCTGCTTACAAGTGGGTTATGGATTATTTTTATTTTGTACCTTATTAAATTCCTAGGGAGTATATTCATCTTTTGCAGGCAACTGGCAACACTGTTTTTGGGAATTTGGGAGCATTGGGAGGAGAAATCTCTTTCACTCCCCTCCTGCCTTCATTGCAGCCTTTCTCGGGCTGACTTAATATCAGAATGTTAGGGCAGTTTCTGAATCTTTGTTGGCTCTCGTAGCCACAGCCTTTGGCGCCCTTAGTGCTTTGGACATGGGGAAGGACGGATTTTGGAAACATCCTTTGTTATCCTGATGGGCCAGCCAAGTGCCGGGCTCTTTACCCAACCCCTGGCACTGCTGTGGAGGCTGCCGCCTGGTGAGGCTGCCTTTGAAAGCTGTTGTTTTGTTGTTACAAACTCAAACCCAAAGGCTGAATTGGGTTGCAATGGAAAGTAGATTCCAAAGCTTCTCCTGGAATGTGAACTTTTCCTGGAAACTTTCCATGTTGCCTCTTAGCAGCAGGCATCAACGTATTCACACCAGGAGTCAATTAAAGAAACCCAAATTATTGCCATTCCAATAAACAAGGATCTCTCTTCCTTTTCAAATAAACTTGTTAGGATGGCCTAAAAGCCAGGTCTAATTACAAGATCAGATAGCATAAATCCGATTACAGGCTTTTGTCTGCTTTAATTTTCTCTTGCAATCAGAGCTATTTCTAGTAAATGTTAAATGTGTACTTAAACAATTTCAATGTATACCTTTTCTAAAACGTACTGAGGGTCCTCTTTCATTCATCCTTACTCCTTTTTGATAAGGCATGAATGTTCCTAGGACACAGTATTTGGAGCGGAAAAGATTTTGAGAACAGCTCACCTTCATAATTGAGCCTATGATATAAATACATGTATCCTGGGTACAAACACATAGATCACATATCATAGGTTAGAGTGGAGGTCATTTAAGGTGGTTCTGAGTAACCATTAAATGTTTGATCCACAGGAGGGAGAAGGAGAGGAAGTAAAATGATAAGGATATTAGCAGTGGATCATAACTGTGCCTTTCAAACTTGTCTGAAGACAAACTTGTTTTCCAAGTGCAATCATTCTTACCAGTGATCCTTTCTTGCTCCTTCCTTACCCCTCCTTCCCATATACAGAAGACAATATCCTCTTCCCAAGGTGCATTTCTGCCCATCCAAAGGTATCAAGATCTGCTGTCTGAATGGTTTAAATACTCATAGGTAACAGGCATATGTTATTCACCTTTACTTAGCACGGTGCCTGGTACATAATAGGTGATCAATAAGTGCTTATGGAAAGAAGGAAGGGAGGAAGGAAGGGAGGAAGGGAGGGAGGGAGGGAGGACAGAAGGAAGGAAGGAAGGAAGGAAGGAAGGAAGGAGGAGAGAAGATTGTCATACACAACATAGTCAGAACTCAACAATCTCTTTGACTGTTGATTGAAAAGTATGACTGGTGAAATTTGGTAGTATGAGTGAATGCAGAGCTGGCTAATATCATATGTCAGATAGACTTAGTGTGCATGAGAAGTGCGTAACTGTGGGTGAATTCCTTTTCCTTTGTAGTGGGATTCCTTAAGGGTCTTAGTTAAGATTCTATGTCATCTTTGTGTTGATGAGAATTATTGTGGTTATTTTATGTTTCTCTCAGTTTACTATATCCTCCTTGTCAATTCTGATGAAGAAAAAAAAGCTGCCTTGAGATTTTTAGACAAAATTCCTGTGGAAGTTGAGCAATTACTTTTTTTTTTTCCTTTCTTGGAGGGGGAAGGAGAGGAAATGTTAGTTTAAGGCATTTCAGTTTGATGGCAATTTACTAATTGTAGAAATTACTCTTTTCTTTTTATTTTTAATAAGTTCTGAAACCAATATACCTGAAACCAGTGGTATCATTATTTTCTTTTTTTTTTTTTTTTTTGAGACGGAGTCTTGCTCTGTCGCCTGGGCTGGAGTGCAGTGGCCGGATCTCAGCTCACTGCAAGCTCCGCCTCCCGGGTTTACGCCATTCTCCTGCCTCAGCCTCCCGAGTAGCTGGGACTACAGGCGCCCGCCACCTCGCCCGGCTAGCTTTTTGTATTTTTTAGTAGAGACGGGGTTTCACCTTGTTAGCCAGGATGGTCTCGATCTCCTGACCTCGTGATCCGCCCGTCTCGGCCTCCCAAAGTGCTGGGATTACAGGCTTGAGCCACCGCGCCCGGCAGTATCATTATTTTCTACTTTTTCCAAATTGGCCGTAAACAGCAGAAATAAAGGGGAAAGCCTATGTAATAATTCCTAAGAGGTAATAAATAAATCACAACCACCAAACATGAAATAAGATTTATTTTCCTGTTGATATATTTGAATAATTCGCATTGAAGTTAATGCACACAGTAAAGGAAGGTTCCCTGAAGATTTTCTGAAGATTGTTCAATATGTACGCACAAAGAGATTTGGGACTCACTGTTAGCAAAGGATGGGGCCTTTCATCAAACGTAGTCAAATGATCTGTTTGCACTGCTTAAGGGGATGTGATAGGGTTCACTTATCAAAGTTCCCAACACCAGCCAGCAGCAGACCCCCCACACTCCTGCCTTGGAGAAAAAAACCAATTTGGCCAAACAGTAGATAAGGAAGAGGACTCACAACTGTGGCTGGGTCACTGCTGGCCCAGTCAAAGTTTGATAATGTCTAATAATATCTCGTGTTTACATAGGAACCTTTTCTTGGGGGCAAAGTGCTTTACCAGCATTATCTCATTAGCCTCTCCTCTGACCCTAAAGCATCTACAGTTTGCTGGGGTTGGGAGTGAGTAGAAGAGTGAACAAAAAGGAACTGAATGATGGCAAAGCTGGATTCGGAATTCGGGTCTCTGCATTTCTGGGCCAGGTTACTCTCCTACAGTCCATCACCATTCTCAGGACTTTATGTTTTCAGTGTGTTCAAAGAAAAGGTGAAAAATTCTAAATATTCTAACTGTGTCTTTTAATTCAGGAGTTCTTAATCTTGGTTAAATGGGTTTTGTGGGAGTGGGAGTGGGGTAGGAGGACATTGTCTAAAATCTTCTGTGTGTATGACTATACTTGTATTTTTCTGGGAACTGAGCTCATAGCTTCCATCAGATTTTCTTTCTTCTTTCTTTCTTTCTGCCTTGCCTTGCCTTCGCTGTTGTTGAGACAGGATCTTGCTCTGTTGCCTAGGCTGAAGTGCAGTGGTGCAATCTCGGCTCACTGCAACCTCTGCCTCCCAGGTTCAAGGGGTTCTTCTGCCTCAGCCACCCAAGTAGCTGGGACTATAGGCAAGTGTCACCACGCCCAGCTAATTTTTGTATTTTTAGTAGAGACAGGGTTTCACCATGTTGGCCTGGCTTGTCTCAAATTCCTGAGCTCAAATTCCTGATCCACCCATTTTGGCTTCCCAAAGTGCTGGAATTACAGGTGTGAGCCACCATGCCTGGCATCCATCAGATTCTCTAAAGGATCTATGATTCCTTGAGAAGAACCTCTGGGTGCTTTATTTTGTTCTCATTAGCTCTGGCAAGGTATTGTAGTCAGTCTGTATGGAACCCACTGTTTCCATTTACAGTTCCAACTATATGTTAAGCTCTAATCTGGTTATAGAGTCACAGGGTAGGAAAAATTGATTTTGACTGAAAACCTATAAATCCTTCTTCCCTCCCTCCTTCCTTCCTTCCTTCCTTCCTTCCTTCCTTCCTTCCTTCCTTCCTTCCTTCCTTCCTTCCTTCCTTCCTTCCTTCCTTCCTTCTTCCCTCCCTTCCTTCCTTCCTTCCTCTCTTCCTTCCTTCTTTCCTTCCTCCCTCCCTCCCTCCTCCCTTCCCTTCTCCTTCCTTCCTTCCTTCCCTCTCCCCTCTCTTTCTCTGTTCTCCCCTCCCCTCCCCTCCCCTCCCCTCCCCTCCCCTCCCCTCCTCTCCTCTCCTCTCCTCTCCTCTCCTTTCCTTCCTTTCTCAGGCTCTCATTCCAGCTCTGTTATCCAGGCTGGAGTGCAGTGGCACCATCATAGCTCACTGCAGCCTTGAACTCCAGGGCTCAAGCCATCCTCCAGCCTCAGCTGAGTACCTGGGACTATAAATCATATTTCTAAGGGTGCTAAAGCTTTATTTGGCTCCAAATAATTTCCCACAGGTGATCTGTTCATTTATTCTTTTATTTATTTATCCAACAAACATTCACTGAGTGTATTACCTTTGTAGAGCAGCTGTAACAAATTACCACAAACTGGGTGGCTTAAAATAATGGACCTTTGTCCTCTCACCGTTCTAGAGGCTAGAAGTCTGAAATTCAGGCAGCAACAGGGCCATGCTCTCTCTAAAGGCTCTAGAGGAGGAACTTTCTTTGCCTCTTCCTAGCTTCCAGTGGTTGCTGGCAATCCTAGGCATTCCTTGGCTTTGTAGACACACCCCTCCCATCTCTGCCTCTGTCACATGGTGCTCTCCCTGTGTCTCTCTCTGCATATCTTCTCCTCCTCTTTTTTTTTATTTTTATATTTATTTATTTTTTGAGACAGAGTCTCACTCTGTCGCGCAGGCTGGAGTGCATTAGCACGATCTCGGCTCACTGCAACCTCCCCCTGGGTTCAAGCAATTCTCCCACTTCAGCTTCCTGAGTAGCTGGGATTACAGGCATGTGTCACCATGTCTGGCTAATTTTTGTATTTTTAGTAGAGACAGAGTTTCATCATGTTGGCCAGGCTGGTCTTGAACTCCTGACCTCCAGTGATCCACCCGCCTCGGCCTCCCAAAGTGCTGGGATTCCAGGTATGAGCCACTACGCCTGGTCTCTTTTCCTCTTCTCATAAGGACAATAGTCACTATTGAATTAAGAGCCTACTCTATGCCAGTATGGCCTCATCTTACCTAAAGAAATCTGCAATGACCCATTTCCAAATAAGGTCACATTCTGAGGTTCTAGAAGGACACGAATTTTAGGGGGACATGAAGCCAGCACACTGAGCATCTGCCGTGCACTGGATATTGTGTTGGGCACTAGAAATTGAATAGAAGAAAATCGCTGCTTTTTAGGTACTAATAATACTTAATCTTTTTTGGTTTGCTTCTTTTTTTGTTCTTTCAGTCCTGTAGTGCCCCCTTTTTTGGGGGATTCCTTTAGTTATCCTAGAGTAATCAGGAGTAGAGGAGGTCTAGGCCTTCGCTCTGATTTCCTTCTGGACCCGCATTTCAGCCCCTTTCTGTGGGTGCGTCCAATTAGGGGCTTGTTAACTTTCAATGATCATAATAGCCACAAATTCTCTCTTTCACCAAAAAATGAATTCTTGTGACACATGAGTGTGAAGGGCAACCATAACAGATCAACATGGCCAGAGTATTCTCTGCAGAGTGAGAATAGTGGGAGATAAGGCTGGAGAGCCAGGCAGAGATCAAGGAAGGCCTTGCAGGCCGTGCTTAGGGTTTTAAACAAGGAAGAGACATCGTCATTGTTGCATTTCCCATAATTCCCCCTGCACAGGGTGTGGAGGAATTGGAGGAGGGACCAAAATGGAGGCAGGGAGGCCAGTTAAGGGGCCATTAGTGTGATCATAGCAACAGGTACTGGTCGTGGGGAGGAAGCAGAATCTATGGTGGTTGGCTGATTGTAAGGACTGAGAGAGAGGACACAGCCAAGGATAAATTACAGGTTCCAGCAGAGAAAAATGTATAACACCAGCTGTTAGATCTCAACCCAATTACCTTGTCCCAGTAGTCCATGATGCTTCTTAAATGCCAAGAACCTGCAGAGCTGCAGGGGAAAGCCATGGAGCATGCCAGTCCTTGACATCATCAGGAAGAGTGTGGCTGTCTTTTTCTGTGTAATCTGCCCTCTGTCCCCTGAGGCAAGTCCTGTAGAGGGAACTACAATAACTGGCTGGCTGTTAGAGAGATGCCTGCCCCACCTTCTTCTTCCAACAGTGCGGATGAGGAGGCTTTTAAATATCCATGTTGTCCTACCTATGATGCTCAGGGAGGGAAAGTGACATCTCAGACTATAAGGTGGAGGACCCTAATTTGGCTCTGGGACATTCTTGTGTCCTTGGCCCTCCTAGCACCATGAACTCAAGAGCTGAGCTGAAGATATTTCCCCAAACTGGAATGACAATGATGACTTGTTTTCATGCTTGGAGGGAGCCATTAATGTGTCTTTTATAAGCAACTCCCAACCTCCTTAGGGAATCTGTGGTTATCTCTCAACTCTCTCATTTTTTTTTTTTTTTCCTACCTCAGGTTTATTTGTACAAACAGCACAGGAGGACCACAGCGCCATGCAGATGGCAGCCCGGAGGTGGGGGTGGGGGGTCGCACCAGTCCTTCTGTCCTCACGTTGGCACACAGAGATACCTACTCTGTAGCCTTTGTAGTGGCCTGGGCACCTTTGGGAGTCTGAGCTGGAATTGAAACTGGAGCTGCAGCCTGAGCCTTGGTTTGATCCTTGGCCTTGGCCTTTGGCCGGCACAGCCGGAGCCCCTTGGCAATGCGAGCACGAGCACGCTTCCCAAGCTTGGGGTGGGCAATGTAGGCAAGTCGATCAAGCTTGCGGCTGACACCCTTTGGGATCTTGGGCTTAACCTCCTTGGGCTTTACGAGGGCCTTGACAGCCTCGGCACGTGCACTCATGGCCTTGGCATTGTTGGCCTGCATCTTCTTTAGGCCCTTCTTGTTGTGCTTCTTGGCAAAGCGCATGTTCCTCAGGAACTTGGGGTCCACCCCCTTAAGAGATTCGTATCTTTGTGATCGGGGTTTCTTGATACCATTTCTGTGCCATTTTCGGGACTGGTTGTGTGTGGTGTGGTTCTTGGACTTGGCCATGTCTGCACCTTTAGCCGCTGCTCCCGAAGCTCCTAGAACCGGACGTTTTTTTTTTTTTTTTTTTGAGACGGAGTCTCGCTCTGTCGTCCAGGCTGGAGTGCAGTGGCCTGATCTCAGCTCACTGCAAGCTCTGCCTCCTGGGTTTATGCCATCCTCCTGCCTCAGCCTCCCCAGTAGCTGGGACTACAGGTGCTGCCACCTCGCCCGGCTAGTTTTTTGTATTTTTTAGTAGAGACGGGGTTTCACCGTGTTAGCCAGGATGGTCTCGATCTCCTGACCTCGTGATCCGCCCGTCTCGGCCTCCCAAAGTGCTGGGATTACAGGCTTGAGCCACCGTGCCCGGCCATCTCTCTCATTTTCAAGGGGAGTTTGGAGCCTGAGCACAGGGAGAGCGCTGTAGAGCGTATGCAGGGAGTTGTCTGGACTTGGCTGCCGACCTCCAGAGTGCTCTTGACCGGGAGTGCTCTTATCAGGCTTCTCTGCCTTTTACACCTAAGAACACAAGAAGGTGAGCTAAGTCCAAGCCCCCGGTGGCTCCACCAGTCTATTGGCCCAACGGGTGGCCATGATCCTCCTGTGGAACCCTGTCACGTGGGGTGAGGTCATTAAACATAGATTGTGGAAAAGCAGGGCCTAAATTTCTGCTAACGAGTAACACATGACTTGGGATAAATGTACTTGAATCACAGGAAAAGTTAATCACAGTTTTAGCCAACTTTCAAAGAAACAGGGTTGATTCTGTGGATATCAACAGTTTAGTAGTCAGGGCTGGAAAAGAATTTCAGGGAGCAAGAGATGCAGCACGCATACGAGTCGAGGGGTCTTGGGCAAATTACTTAACCTCTTGGTGTCTCAGCTTTCCCTATCTTTAAAATGGGGATAATAGTATGTGTCTCAGAGAGTTGGTGAAAGAATTGCATGAGATAAGATGTATAGAGTGCTTAGTACACTCTACATGTGTGCCTGGCACATCAAAACTCATGCATGTTACTGCTTATTATAACTCAGGTGCAGGGAGTGAGAGTAATGATGGAAAGTCAATTCATGGTTGTCAAAAGAATGATTGAATAAAGGTGTCAGTCGCTCAGGAAAAGGGCTGTGTTCAGAATTCTCTCTTGCTATCTTGCTCTCTCTTTCCTTCCTGAGTTTTCCCTTTGATTTTTTTTTTTTTTTAATGCATTCCATCTTTGTGTTTCCTTTTCCTTGGTTTAGAGTGACAGGTAAGAAAGATCTCTAGGTTAAAAGAAGTGTCCCCAAGATCTCTAGGTTAAAAGAAGCATCCCCAAGGAAAATGAGGCTAGCTCCATTGTAATTTGTCTTAAAGGCTGATCCTACGCAAAAGGCTATATCTGGGTCTTTCATTTTTAAAACCAAATAGCCAGGATTAAGAGACATATTAATGTTTACTCCTACCCATGCAGTAACTGTCTTGGAGGTAGAACCTGTTGAGTATTTCTATGCCTATGCAGAGATATCCAAACCTAATGTTCTCACTACTAGAAATTGCGTTTTATAATTTAAATAATAAAAAGCAATTTAGATAGCATTCTGATTGGACAGTAGAGATTGCATTTAGATTTTTTTTCAGTAGTTACCTCAACAGCTCAGACAGATTTCGGTAATCCTGAGAGACAAATGCAGAGTAGTTATAAATATATAAAATAGTGGTAGTTTGCACTGAAAGAGGACTTAGTTATCTGAAGTAAACATTTTGTACAACTTGTAGACCAAAAACCACTTGGTGAATAGAGGAATTGTATGTTGCCTTCCTGTCATCAGAGATGAACTAATGGAACTTCCTTGGTGTTTCATTTAACTCCTAGTGAAATAGATTCCCACCTCAAACTAAGCATGAATTCACTTTTGTAGAGGGAGTGCTCCTAAGTGGAGTCTGAATGAAGGACTCAAAAAGTTTAATTTTTAGCCTTCTCTTTTGTTAGCCACTTGTGCTGACAGCAAGAGGAAACTTCTTTGTGCTTGAGAGGTTGGTATGGTTGGAAACAGTTGTTCTCATTTTCTGGGTCTTCTGACTTTATCAAGCCATTTGGTCTTTGAAGAATGTGCAAGAGGGACTGGCAGATGCCTGCTATGCTGGAAGCTGGGAGTACTGGTGGCAAATTAATATGGCATTGATATTTTTTCCTTAAGAAAGTGTGTTATTTGCTAATTTAACTCCTTGGAATGATAAGTACAAATGGTGATCAAAATGACAACATATCATCCTTAGGATGGATTATTTTCTGTTAAAAATTAAATAGTCTCCTTTCAGACTGGTATGTGTCTTTGTGTAAGGGTGTCAGATGCCATCCATTTGACATTCATGTCAACCTTCATGGAACAAGACCCAGAAGGTAACAATGAGAAATGCAGCATTTCAATGTTAATCATGAGAGAGAGAGAATGTGTAAGAAATAGTTTTTTAAATAATGGACAAAATAAAAAAGACCTTATCTGAACATTTAGATTTGCCCTCATCATCTGCTCCCCTTTAGATCAGCAAAATCCAGCTTGAACTACCCCCTCCACCCCCCTTATTTGAAATAGTATGCACACACATACATGCACACACACCATACATACCACACACCACCACCATCCCCTGCTTTCATCTTTTGTATGCATAGCTTGATTTTCTGTGAGAATGTAGAATTTGTAAGCAATCTAAAGCTCATCTAGGCCCTGAATAAACTAAAGAATGGACTGCAGCCCTCCATGATATCTAACTAACACCAGGCTTTAATTAGCAGATTACTAGACAGTTGTACTGGGCAAAGCCTTTGGTTTCTTTTTACCAGTTTCTTCTATAAAGTCCCTGATGACTGGAACTTTCCCTCTGTTGGAAATCCAGTTATCTTGCTGGCAAATGTTGTAAGCCCCCAGAGCCACAAATCCAGAAGGGGGTGGTATTGTGGAATTGGGGTGCAAGGTGTTATTTTACCTTGACATTCAGCACCAGAAGAAAGACAATGTCCCACTTCTTTCTCTGTAGATGCCCCAAATTTGTTGTTGTTGAAACTTGTGAAATTATTTCATGTGTTTTTTTTCTTTTTCAAGGATAACAATAACAAAAAGAGTGTTGCCCTCAGAATTTACACTTCCTGGGGCCAGGGTGGAAGGACAGAGGGATTTAACTACATTCTCTGCAACTGTTTTCACTCTTGCCCAAGAATGGTTTCCCAAGAGCACTCCAATGGGAAGCAGACCTGAAATATTCCCCATTGTACCTCCTTAAGGCCCAGTTAAATTCTGTGCCTCAGTTGCCCTGTCTGTTAAATGGGGGATAATTAAAAGGGATTTAGGGTAGGATACTTCCACAACTCTCTCTTGACCGACTCTAATGGTCAGTATGATTTCACAAGTTCATATGTAGAGACTGTAAGATGAAAATAGTAATTTCTATCTCATAATGTATGGATAAAATGAGTTAATATAAGTGCTTAACACAGAACTGATGCATAGTCAACACATTAAGTGACAGCTGTCAATGTCACTATCAACTGGGTCCCTTATAATAAACAACTATTGTCTTGGTCAAACTTCCTTTTTTCCTTCTACTACAAATCCACAAATTGAGAAAATTCTAAGCGACTAGATCTTTTTTTTTTTTTTTTTAAGAACCAAAGAACTATTTCATTATTATGATATTGATAGGGCATATATGGTAAGAATCATGTGAATGTTTTTGTGATTCTTCACACAGGCCTTCAGGAAGGGGGTTTCCGCAGTGCTGGGGTTTGTCTTCCTCATGCTCCCACTCACTGACTCACTGTCAGCAGGATGACAGCCTGCCCTGGTCTGCAAGAAGGATAAGTTTTCTCACTAAGCCCCTGTCCCACCCTCCTGAGCCCACCCTGTTCTTCAGGGCTGGAATGGGCAGGGAAGGGGCCTGTGGCAGTGGAGGAGGCCTCTTAGGGACTCTGACACCAATTCCTGAGGGGCTAGAGGTGGTGTCTGGGAAGCACCTTCCCAAGCTCCCTCTTGCTGCCAGGTCCTAGGACCCCAGTGTAGAAACTTATGCAGGACAAGACTGGGGAGTACCTGGCACTTCAGAATGTAAACAGCATTTACAATCCTTCTGCATCTCACCAAGAAAAAAATAAATACTTTCTGGGGACTAACACTGAAAATCCCCTCCTCGATTCCATTCTGTCCTGATGTAAATTATTTTCCTCCCTTTTGAATGGTTCTGGATTAAATGAAAAAGAATAATAGGGAATGGCAGGCATTAAAACTTCGGTAAATATTTGTGGCATGGTGATTGGGGCACAGACTGGAGCCAGTTTTGCTGCTCTCTAGCTCACCTTTTAGAGCCTGAGTTCCCTTATATGTCAAATGGGGCATAATTATACTTATCTCCTAGGGATATTGTGAAGAGTAAATGAGATAATTATATAACAATAGTAATGTTGATGTTTATTGATCACTTATTAGATGCCAAGTACTATGGTTAAGGCTTCGTGTGAGCTATCTTGACCACTACACCATATTGTACTCAAGACTTAGCATATAGGTAATGTTCAATAAATGTTAGCAATTATAAAGACAATAATCATTATTATCAACAAAGTACAAAGAGCCAATCTTTATTGAACTTGGAGACATGTTTGTGCCATCATGCTTCCCTTGACAAAGCTGGTCCCCATACCCCACCACTCCCCTGCCCCTCTCAGGTTCCTTTAGACCATACCACATCTTCAAAACCTACTGCTGTGGAGGAAAGATGACTAGATTCAGAGTCACTGGGTGACCTGGGTGGATCCTTCATTGTGCTTGGCCTGTTATAATTTACTGTGACACAGCAGAAGCTGCTTTTAGACTCACGGTGCTGGTTTCCCCATCTTTACAATGTGAAGATGCTGCTATTTATTCGTTAGTACTGTAGGACCCTGGGGAGAAAGACACTTCTGAAATGAAAAGCACAGTGCTTTTTGGCCCACTCTCCTCATCCCCCTCCAGCAGCTGGTGTGGGAAATAAGTGAGGTGTGCTGTTTGTGAGTCGATGCACTGGCTGAGACTGGAGAGAGTGAGTCCCAGCAGCCACTGTGCTAAACACACAGGGCTAGCACAGCACCTGGCATGTGGTAGGTCCTCAAGAAACCATCTGTTGGAGGTGAAGATAATTCATGATTTTAGTTCAAGGATGTGTTCCCTATGTCTGCTGCAAAAAGCTGCTATGACCAGCTGCCACCCACATCCCTCCCTCCAGAGATTCCAGGCCTGGAAACTGGAACCAAATGCTGTATGCCATTTGTTTTTTTTTCCTTCGGAAATTGAAAAATGTCATTGGTGCTAGGTTATGCCGCATATCCTTTCATTGTTGGTACTATATTTCCTAGTCTCTGTCCCACCATACTGTCCCCGGTATGCTTTTCCCTTTGATTTAGTTGGCCTCTAGATTCTGCAAGGCCAAGCTGAAGTTTGGAGATCAGATTTTCTAAGGGTGAGTAGTATTAGGTTAAATGATTCAAACAGCTTGTCTTTATTCATGGACTAGATAGAACTTTATCTATCTCCTCACTCCTCCCCACTTTTTCCCTGCCTCCCCAATTTCCTTTCTTGCTCCTTAGGTGCACATCTCTTGGAGACCACTTCTTACACTCTAAGCTGAATCTGATGCCAGGGCCCACCAGCATAAAGAGCTTTACAGGTGAGAAGCATTAAAGGAAGCTAATGAGCAAAAGAGGTGGGCTTCTGCTCCCTAAATGGTCCTTACAAAGTAAAGTAAACCCTCAGCTAAGGTACATCTGAACTCCTCACAATAGCTTCAATTTTTTTTTTTTTTTTGAGATAGAATCTTGCTCTCTTGCCCAGACTGGAGTGCAGTGGCATGATCTCGGCTCACCGCAACCTCCGCCTCCCGGGTTCAAGTGATTCTTCTGTCTCAGCCTCAATTTCAGTAGCTGGGATTACAGGCACACACCACCATGTCTGGGGTTTCACCATGTTGGTCAGGCTGGTCTTGAACTCCTGACCTCAGGTGATCTGCCCACCTTGGCCTCCCGAAGTGCTGGGATTACAGGCGTGAGCCACTGTGCCTGGCCTTCTTCATCTTTAAACGAGGAATTATTGCCATTTCAGGGTTGTAATACTTGTGAGTGAAGTTAAATAATGAATGTGAAAAGAGCTTTTAAAAACAGTAAATGCCACCAAATGTCAGGTAATATTATTCCAAACAGCATTTGTGCTTCTACACTGACATGTGCCAGGTTCTATCTAGCATTAGAGTTCTTTGCTTATTCTTCCTTGGGGGATGCCCTCCTTATTCCAACTAGGTTGACAGTTACTTCAGCTGGACTTTGTCTTACTTTTATCTGCATCCCTCCAGTTCCTTTTCTAGTACCTTCAGTGTAGTGACTGCTTGATCAGTACTTGTTGAACTGGGTCCCTTATAATAAACAACTACTGTCTTGGTCAAACTTCCTTTTTTCCTTCTACCACAAATCCACAAATTGAGAAAATTCCAAGAGACTAGATTTTTTTTTTTTTTAAAGAACCAAAGAGAATAAGAGGTAACATGTATGTTTATTAAAGGGCTGGCATTTTAATGGTACCCTTTTTAACTAGTTTACTTTAGTATGAAATGTAAAGAATACAGATTCAGATGTAAGAAATGTCACACAGTGAAAAGAGGTGAAGAACCAAGTTTTATGAATTTGGTTTAGTGCCACTGAGGGGGGTAAATCAGAGAAAAATAGAACGGATTTATGAATTGCTTATTTGAGTCCACATTGGTGTGGGTTTGGACCCTTCTAGGATTTCCTGGAGCCCTGTAGGCTGTTATTCACCCTTCACATATGCATATATAAAAATATGCCATCTATAAATAGCCACCTGCCTTTTCAGTGAAATTAAAGATGGGAGGGTTAGAAGAGATTTTTCCAGTAGAATTACAGGGCTCAAACCTACAGCTGTTATACTACTAGAGTTCTACCCAGAGAATTTCTAATAGCACTATTTTATTTTAGGCACATTTTAAAATTATCTGTATTTTAATGGTAAGATGTTGTCCACAGACATATTTTTTTTCTTGCCAAGATTTCTCACATACCTACTTAAAAAGATTAGGTGTTGCATGGGGTTGTTGTACAGAGTAGTTTTGTTTTATAAACTGCAGAAAATTTTCACAAGTGTTTCTACTCCTTATCTGGGGATTAACACCAAACTCCTGCCAATGTTTTTCTTAAACGCTACACATGCCCTTTCACAAACACTCTCTCCCTCACATATTTTCTGCAGAGATGTGCCTCCTTAAGAAAAATCCCTGAACTTCTAACATTCCTAGGTATGAATTGACTGCATAAGAACACAGCACAACGTGAAGGGAATTAAACTGAACACTTTTATCTTTCCAAAAAAAAGCAGGTAACAATGTATTCATCTGCGGTCTTTGTTCCCTTACTAAAGACCAACACTCTTCAATCTTTGAGAGCCCTAAAAGGCAAGGCAGTGCTGATGAGACGAAGGGGACATACTCAGAGGAGAAGCCACTGGGATCTCCCTGTAGAAGGGTCTAAGTGCCTTCAGCAGTTAATTTGCAAGGAAAAAAACCCCGTTGGGAGCCTTTCACCTACTCTAAAAGCAAACATTCTTGACAGGCAGTATTAGTGTGGTGTTAAGAGAGGCATGCTTTAACCTAAAAGGTGTCATTTTATGAGTAAAAACTGGATAAACCTTCAGAGACTTGCAGTCACTATGTGTTTTTTCCCTTCCTTGATGCCAAAATCTTCACAGGTTAAGATGACCCCACACACCCATTGTGATGCTCAAAACCCGGGAGGATCTTAAAGAAAAGCTGCTTTGCACGAACTGTATATATGCGGCTTCCTGTTCCTGCGAGAACTGTCACTGGTTTTCATTTCATGCATTTGTAAAACACACCAGCCATGTGTGTAAGCCTGTTAATTAAAACAAAAACAGAACTGTTTCTGTTGTGCTTTAGAACTACAGAAACTTTGAGGCCAAGCGGGGCAAGAGAAACAGCAGCACCCAGTCTGCTCCTGGGTCCCACGGCTGCCAGGGTATTAAGCCACTGTATTAGAAAAAGCCAGGAAACAGGCACCGGATTTAAAGAAGAGAGGCGAAAGGAAAGAAAAAAAATTCTAGTAAGGCTCAGAATTGGATGTATTAAAATGCCTTTTCCATTCCCCTGAGGGACTCTTTCATATCAAAGTTTCTGGATAGTGAAGGCTTCCCTGTCTAATCTGATTCCAAAGTTAGCCTCTTCTCAAGAGGAAAGAATAGCTTCAGTGGCTTCACAGGCCATCCCAGGGTCAGGCGTGGAGTCTATTCCTGCTGGAGCTGCTGAGTCATTGCCACTTTGGGAGCTGCTTGACCTCTGCTTGGTTTACCTAGAAGGTAGAGGAAAGCCTTCAGCTGAGAACACTCCACAAGCAAGGCCTTTAATCTCGAAGTATCTACTGACTTTCCCTAGCACCTGAACTCAAAGCATTTAAGGATTACCAATCTACATAAGTTATATTAGAATACAAAACACTGATCAGTTAAAAAAACAAAGAAAACACCCAAACACCCAAAAACTCACTGAATTCTTCACCAGGGAAACACTACCAAAAAAAGCAGCAAATATAAAAACTATCTTCCAGTCCCTTTCGGATATGGATTTCATCTCCTAAGGGCAGTAAAAACATGGATCGGACAGCACTTCTCTAAAAGAGATGCTTATTCAATACCTTCCATAGTCATCCAAAGCAGGATGTAGAAAGGCTTAGGGGTGTGTAGTGGGGTGGTGTGGAGGAAGGCAGGAAGCAGCAACAACAGGAAAAAAATTAAATGACAGTGAAGGCATCCATTATACTCTGTATCTTAAAGGCAGGAGAAAAAAAGACCTCAATAACATATACCATTCTTTTATGGGGGACACACCCAATGGTGTCCCTCCATACTTTTTTCTCATACTTTCCTTCTTTCTCTTCTTTGGTTTAATATTACAGGAATAGTAAACTAAATAAATGTTCATTTTGTATTTAAAAAAATTTATTTGTGATCTGTACATGTGATAAAGTGGGGCTTCGTTGTAGACCTTTAAAGGCAAAACAAAACAAAAATCCAAAGTAAAAATGTATAAATACAATATATATTTTCTTACAAAAATGGGAGATTTACAAAATATACATACTGTACTTATCTCTATTTTACAAATTTCACATGCACTTAAAAGATACAGCACAAAAGATGCCAAAACCTGTGTAGAAGTTCTAAAAATCTGACAGATGAGATAGTTTTGAAGGTTGAAGAAACACAAGATCAATTTTAACTTTAATGTAAAAAGCAGTTCCACTCAAGTGAACATTACATATATAAAGTAACTTGTACACTTTACAGTACCCTCTATGATTGGCATTTAAAAACTGTTCTGAGAAACAGGATAGTGTTGCAAGATTGGAGGGTAGTGTCAAAGGTGGGGTAAAGGTTTGCTCCCATGATTCTCTGCTCAGCTTTACCCCATCATGCAAAAGAATTCGAGTTCTATTACAGAAAAAAAGTACATGATTTAAGATTAATAAATTTAAGTCTTCCAGCACATTTCAAAGAACTCCAGAATCACTTTGAAGTTTACCTCTTTTAATGACTTTCTTTAAAGATGGGGCCCATGGTTCGAACTTTCCTCTTCGTTCACTATGGTATCTGCTGATCACCTCCCAACTCAATCACACAGAGACAGGGTCAGCATACGCATGATGTTTTAGAAACAGATTGATGGAACCAAGAAAACAGGACAAAATGGCTCTTTGCTTTTTTTTTTTTTTTAAATTAACTTTCCTTTATTATGAGGCTGAAGATACTATGTTTTTTACCTCAAAGGATCCAAATGGGAGAAAAAATATAGAAAAGAAACCTAAATATAGGCTTATAGCAAGGAAAAAAAAAATGAAGGGAGAGATTTCCCTGAATATTTTAACAGAGTCTGTTGGATCATGTGTTCCGAATTAAATTTATTTAAAGCAGACAACAAAACCTCTTACATTTCCTTTAGCAAAGTCAGAACCTCTGTCTTAACGGTGTGTGATAGCGCACTGCTCTTCACTTTTCCTTAAAAAGGAATGTTTATCTCAACCAAATTAACAACCAAAGGGAAACCTCAGATTTGCGCTGCTTTGCCTATAAAAGTTGCTGTCTTCACAGTTATGCCTTTCCACAGGGAGACACTTGTTTCCTCTTTTGTCTCTTACAACAAAGACAAGGGGAAAAATGCATTCCTGTTTTGAAAAGCAACAAGTCATCACTTCTTTTCAGGGTATTAGACCAAATAAAACACCCGTCTTCCTGCCTCCTGCCTTCCCTAGAAAATGAAAAAGCAGAAATACCTACTACACGTCTCCTTGGCCTCATCTCAAAATGTTATCATCATTTCTTTTGCATCCTCACATTAGGATTCTAGCAGACAGGCCTCCCAAGACTTCTAAATGCTTATTTTACAAGACTTGAAAGGAGTACGCGAGAAAAAACAGGCAGGAGGGGGCAGGGGAGGAGAGACCGTAATGTCTGACCCTGGAAATTAACCCATCTGGGCTCCAGTTTGGCCCCAGTGAAAAGAGATTATGGTTTGACCACTGCTTGACAAGGACACCGCAGGAGGCCCTCCCTCTTTCCAACAAAGCAGCCACCGCAGACAGGGCTGTACCTTTCCCGGGGCCTCACAGGGGTCTAGACAGGCCACTCGCCCTGCAGCAGGGGGATCAGTCACAGCCCCTATTCAGCCCCGGAGCCGGGAGAAACTCACAGCAGTCTCTGCTGGTCTCAATCTTCTCTTAGGCCCAAGCTGGCCTGTACCTTTCACGATTCACATCGTCGTTATCGTTATCTTACTGCAAGTCTTTGCCTGAAGTCTTTTCATCCAAACCGCTTTCCACCCAGGTCTCCTTTTCCAAATCACCCCTCGCCCCAAATCTGCAAAGAACTTCTCATTTCCAGGTCACTTCTTAGTAGAGGGGGAGGTTACAGAAACAGGCCCCCACCCAGCAGTTCTTTCCCTACCGTGCCTCTCCTCTCGCAAGAGGGCAGGGGTGGGAAAGGTGGGAAGGGGCCGGGGCTCATACCGCAGTTTCCCCCTTGCTGCTGTGGCTGAGTCTGTGGTAGAAGCGGCGCCACGACTGCAGGGTCTTGCCCGACCAGATCCAGAAGCCAGTGGTGATGCCCACGATCATGGTCATCAAGTACTTGATCATGAAGACCGTGAAGTCGGGGCTCATGGGCGGGAAGTGGCCGGGCGGGCAGGGCACGGCATAGCTCTTGCACGTCTGCAAGAGCCAGGTGCGCTCCCAGTGCTCGCGGAAGGCCTGCTCGTAGAAGTAGCAGGCCAGCACGATGGTGGCAGGCACTGTGTAGAGCACGCTGAAGACGCCAATGCGCACCATGAGCTTCTCCAGCTTCTCGGTCTTGGTGCCGTCGTGTTTCATGATGGTGCGGATACGGAAGAGGGACACGAAGCCGGCCAGCAGGAAGGACGTGCCGATGAAGAGGTAGACGAACAGAGGCGCCAGCACGAAGCCCCGCAGCGCGTCCACACTGGACAGGCCAACGTAGCACACCCCGCTGAGCAGGTCCCCGTCTACCTGGCCCATGGCCAGGATAGTGATGGTCTTGACGGCGGGCACGGCCCACGCGGCCAAGTGGAAGTACTGTGAGTTGGCCTCGATGGCCTCGTGGCCCCACTTCATGCCGGCCGCCAGGAACCAAGTGAGAGACAGAATGACCCACCAGATGGAGCTGGCCATGCCGAAGAAGTAAAGCACCATGAAGAGGATGGTGCAGCCCTCCTTCTTGGTGCCCTGCGCCACCGTGCGGTAGCCATCGTCCGAGAAGCGCTCCACGCACACGGCGCGGTCCTCCAGAAGGAAGCCGGCCACGTGCGCCACGGCCACCATGAAGTAGCAGCCCGACAAGAAGATGATGGGTCGCTCTGGGTAGCTGAAGCGCCGCATGTCCACCAGGTAGGTGAGAACGGTAAAGAGCGTAGAGGCGCAGCACAGCACCGACCACACGCCCACCCAGAGGCGGGCGAAGCGCCTCTCCTCCTCCTTAAAGTACATCAGGCCATTGGCACGGCCCGGTTCGCACGGGGCGCCGCAATCCCGCTCACCCAGGAAGCGGTAGCCCAGGTAGGGGGGCACCTTGAGCTGACGGGGGCATGAGAAGGGGAAGGCGGGACGCCCCCTGCCATCTGAGGCCCCCGGAGGCAGCGCGGTGAAGGGCAGGTCCGGCAGGTAGGGCGCGGTAGGGTAGGCAGTGGGGCCGCCGCCTGGACCCCCGGAGCCGTCTGACGTGTTCTGGCCCACGCAGATCTCGCCCGCGCCGTGCACCGGGAAGTTCTCGCAGCGCAGCCGCTCGGGCCACTGGAAACCGAACTTGTTCATGAGCGCCTCGCAGCCCTGGCGGGCGCGCTCGCACAGAGAACGACACGGCGGGATGGCCTGATCTAGCACGGTGCACACGGGCGCGTACATGGAGCATAGGAAGAAGCGGAGTTCGGGAGAACACTGCACCTTCACCAGCGGGTAGAACTGGTGCACCTCGAGGCCCGCGTCCTCTTGGTTCGTGTGGCCCAGCAGGTTGGGCAGGATGGTCTGGTTGTAGGCGATGTCCGTGCACAGCGGGATGGAGATGGGCTGGCAGAAGCCGTGGTCCGGCACGGAGATGCCCTTCTCTCCGTGGTACGGCTGCGCCCCGGCGCCCGCGGACAGCGCGCCCAGCAGCGCCAGCATCAGGGCGCAGAGGCCCAGGGACAAGCGAGGGGCGGCCGCGCCGGGGTCCGGCATCGCCGGCCGCGAGTGCAGCGGTGCTCTCAGCCCGAGGAGTGAGACGAGGCGGTTGGGAGAGGCAACGATGCGGGGAGGCGCCGCCGCGCCCGGCGCATTAGAGTCCTCACGGCGCCGGGGCCGGGCCGTGGGCGGCTTGGAGCAAAGGGCGCTGCCGCCTGGGTGCCCGCGCCGCGGGGGCGCCGCCGCCGCAGCCGCCGCCGACCGGCACTCGCAGGGCCGCCGGGTGCCCAGAACTCGTTAGCCTGGGTTGGGGGCGCCGAGGAGGGCCGCCTCGCTCTCCCCGCGAGGACTTAACGGTGCGGCTCCCTTCGCCGCGAGGAGCAACAAGCGGCTCCGGGCACCCTTCAAAGTTTGCCCAAGTCTCTGGACCCCCGGCGCACGGCAGCGCGCACGACCCCCGCGCCCGGTCGGGCTCCCTCCAGGAGAACCCCCTCCAGGAAAACCCCTGGCGCCGCCGCCCGCTCGCCCCGGCCGCCGCCTCCGCGGTGCTGCCCCGCCTCCTGGCCTCCAGGCTCCTCTCGCCGCCGCCTCCTTCGCCTCCTCCTCCACACCCCACTCCTTCTTCAACCCCAAAAGCTCGGCCCCAAGTTTCAGCCAAACGGCCGGCTCTCGCTGAGTCCGATCTCGGCCCCGGAGTCGGGAGCGCGGCGAGTTCTTTTTGGAAATCCAGTCACACTGCGTCCGAAACCGCGAGGCGCTCGTGCCCGCGGCCTGGCCCTGGCCCCTCCAGCCCCGCGCAGCCCCAGCCGCAAGTCCTGGCGCCCGCCGCCGTCGCCCGCCGGGAGGGAGCGCCGACTAACGCCTCGGAGTCGCGCTGGTCGCCAGAAGAAGCGTCGGGCTCGCGGGGTTCCGGACCGGCCCGCCCCCTCCCCTCCCCCCATTCACAAACCACTCCGGGGGCGGACCCAGGTCCCGGCGGCCCAATGGCAGCCTTTGTTTTTTCAGTGGCCGCCTTTGGATTGGGCGGAAGTCGGAAGGGGCGGGCGCGGGAGCGGCGGAGGCGGTGTCCGCGGCGCTCTGGGCGGATTCCTGAGGGGAGGGGCGGGGGACTGGGAGGGAAAAGTTCGGAAAAACTTTTACCCTGAATTCGTTCAGGGGGGAAAACGCGCAGAAAGGGAATTTGCTTCAAAGATTTGTTCCTCTTCCTGGTGCACTCAGATGCGCATTCCTAAGCAGGGGCTCCTTCGCCAGCGGCTTTTGCGGGTAGCGAGGCCCGCGCAGCGCCCCTGCGGAGAGAGACGTGACCGGGAGTCGCGTTAGGGCTGCAAAGACTGGCTCTGGCGGGGCTTTCGGGTCGCCAGGTCCTCAATGGGTGGTTTGGGACGGGGCGAGAAGGGGGTGCGCCTTGCGGATCGCTTCTTTCCCCTGGACCCAAACAGTCCACGCGAGGCCACAGTCCCCTCTCCACTCCCCCAAGTTGTAAAAAGGAGGAGGGGCTGCCTCCGAGGAGAAACCCGAGTCGGGCCGAGGGGGCCGAGTGACGGTGGGAGGAAGGGACGAAAGCGGGGAGCGCGGGGAACCCGGGCTCAGGCCACCCCGCCCGCGCGCACGGCCTGGAGTCTGGGGAGCTGGGGTGGCTCTAGCGAGGTTTTAAGGAAACGAAGACGGCGCTGGGGAGACTGGTTCTAGAAGTAACCTGAGACCGAGCGCCCAGGAACACTCTGTACGACGCGCCGGGCGTCTCAGTGGCCCCGCGTGCCTTGATTCTGCGGCGTGTGGCCTTTCGGGATCCCATCTTCATTGCAGAAGCAACCATTAGATCCTCCATTTAGAATCTGCATAGAAATGCTTAAATGCGTCTTAGAAACCAGGCTAATTAAAGAGTTTTCAAAACACAAAGCGGGGTTATCCTCGTTCTCGGGTAGCGTTTTCTGATTGGCAAACGTTCTTTTGTTCTCGGTTAAATCTTCGTCCTGCGCCAGGCGCTGGGCGCTCGCGCGCGCTCTCTGGTTACTCCTGGAGGGGTCAGAAGTCACCAGGGGGGCCTCTCCCCTCTCTCCGGGCTGCCAGGAATATCAGGAATTCCCATGCAGGAAAGTGACAAGTTGAGAAGGAAAGGAAAAAAATCAATCAATCTCTCCTCCTCCTCCTCCTCCTCCTTCTTTTCTCTCCTCTCTCTCTCTCTTTCACACACACACACACACACACACACACACACACACACACACACACACACACCCCAATCTTATGCTTTAAAAAACGTTATTCCGGGCCGAGCCCTTCTGCCTCAGTCCCGGGTGCTGGAGCTCTGAGCGATTTCTGATCAGGTTGAACCTTGGCAGAAGTTGCTGTCTCTGCTGCCTCCCGTGTGCTTCTTCTACGGCAAGAAAAAAACTCATTCTGAAATCGAAGACAATTAATTGGGTTCCCTTCCATGGAAGACTTTGGCTTTCTCTGTTTTTCTTTATTTATTTTCGATCACCGAAGATTGTTGGGAATCGTTCCTTCCAATTCACGGTTCTTTGTCCTTCCCCACTCCTGTTAATAGGTCGAAAGGGCGGAAGGAAGCCTTTGGGCCAAGGCAGAGTGTTAGACTGATCACATCCTCCATCCGGCCCTCAGCGGGAGTCGCCTTCTTGCTCCCAAGCATCAGTTTGGTCCTCCCTCCTGGACCCCACCCCCGCCCTTTTTTTTTTTTTTTTTTTTTTTTTCCTTTTCTTTGGTGGGGATTGGGGGGAAGAAAGGTAGGGGGAAAAAAAGAAAGGTGCTGAAGGCAATATGACACTTGCTTTAAAAAACGTTTCATTCCTTCTTTGTGTTTTTTAAAGGGCCCCCCTTTTCTTTCGAAATTATTATTCCTATTACCTAACATCGGGGAGTGTTGATCTTCGGTTGAAATATGTTGCTTAAAGACAATGCTGCTGCTTTGCTTTGTCATTTAAAGTATGTGTGGTGGGGTGTTAGATTCCTTTTTTCTCTCCGTGAGCTTCAGGATATCATCCTTTTCTAAATCAAATTTTCATGCTTATTCATCAGGCCACTGATCTAAGTCATCTTTGCTTATTGAGGAAGAAATACCAAGCACTGTCATCAAATAAAATGAAAACTGACAGGATAAAAATACTGTCTCAACTGCAGCTAAAACCAGTTTAGCTGATGAGCTTCTACTCTCCATATTATAACCCCAGACAGCTCTGATGTTAGGCAATAGGATAATAATTTAGGAAAAAAAATGAAAAAAAAAAAACAAACAAAAACAAAAACAGAAAAACCTTAACTCAAATACAAGGGATGAATGAAAAGCAATCTATGCCTAAGATGCAGAAAACCCATCCCAGATGGAAAGTGTCACAGATGTGAGTCCTCTTGCTCTGTCCCAGACAGACAAGTGCAAAAAGCAGAGAAGCAAAGTCAATTTTAAAAAGAGATTGTTTTGTTTTTAAAGATTTTTAAAAAATCAATCCAAAATTATTCCCCACAATAAGAATTTGCTGTGAGAGGGGAGCTCTGGCTTTCCAAGCCTTGCCTGGTGTAGAATACTATGATTTTAAGGAGCCAAGTAATAAAAGATCAGAAAAAGTAAGTTCACAATGCAAGGGTCTAATCATCTGTTTTAGGATCTATGACAAATGTAGTGACATTTGTTTATATTCTGTCCAGGATCAATTTAATTTTCTTTCCCAAGCAACCCCTTCCACACCCAACTCCCAAAGCCACTAACTGGTATCTTCTTGGGAGAGCCAAGGGTGGAAAATTTTGTAACTATCTGCTGCAAAATTTCCAATTGTCCCTGCCCTTTAAAATAACAAAGGTCTTTATTTCTTCACATGTAGTCATATGGTCCCGCAGAAAAGTGATGCTATTCATTGGCTCCAGTTTTACAAATGCTACTTATTTTGGCCAAGTCCCAGGTTTATCTAGTTGAATTACACTCTGATGTCAGGCCAGATTTGAAAATGGCCACCTTTGTGTGCCCCAGTCTTGTGGCTGTAATGAAGCTCCCAGTGCAAGAATTACTCATGCAAGACCAGAAAGGGCAACTTTTAACACATGCTTTCCTTTCTGGCCTCTCTTTTACTGGACAATTTTGACGTGATAACATGGAGAACTTGGAATTTCCAGTTGTCAGGTTGTCATTGACTTGTGTTCATTTTTGTTGGGGTGTTGGTTGATTCCAAAACTAGGAATATTCTTATCGCTAAAGCCCTTTCAAGTGTTATGAAAATTAGAGATATCTAAGTTGAAGAAGAGGAGGACCATGCAATAATCATGTTAGATGTGCAGGCCGCATCTTGTAGAGATGATTTATATGGTAAATTCAGTCACTGAGTCTGACCAACACTTCCCTTGTCGATTGAGATGGGTTTTTGTGTTTTTGTTTTTTGAGACAGAATCTCACCCTGCCACTCAGGCTGAAGTGCGGTAGAGTGATCATAGCTCACTGAACTCCTGGTCTCAAGTGATCCTTCTACCTCAGCCTCCAGAAAAGCTGGGACTATAGAAGTGCGCCACCACTCTGGGCTAGTTGAGAGTTTTATATGTTGTCTATTGTGTAATCAGGGTGTTGATCAGGGCTGCAATGGCCTCAAGGCTCGATTGGAGGACCCACTTCCAAACTCACTTATGTGGCTGTTGGCAGGCCTCAGGCTCTCACTAGCTGTTGGCCAGAGACATCAGTTCCTTGCAATGTGGACCTCTCATAAGGCCACTCATAATATGGCACCTTGCTTCCCTCACAGCAAAGGCTCAGAGAGTCTCCCTCTGAGAGAGGGAGGGAAGGAAGGAGGGAGAGAAACAGAGCAGGAAAAAATGACGGAGAAGATAGAAGTCACAGTCTTTCTGTAACCTAATCTGGGAAGTGACATCCTATCACTTTTGCCATATACTATTCACTAGAATCAAGTCACTAGATCTTCCTACACTCAAGGGGTAGCAGAGATTACACAGAGTGTGCACAACCATTGGGGGATCACAGGGAGCCATATGAGAGACTGCTTACTACAAGGATTATTCATTTATTCATTCCTAGAATATTATGAAGATGAGGCAACAGAGAGAAATGACTCTTGGAGCTCTGTCCTTGGAGAGTCCAGAGAAAGGGTCACAGATAAAAATACAGTGTTGACTGGTTATGATGCCACTTGCAGATGTTAGAGTCAGGACAGAACCCTAACTCTGGCCAACCAGCTCCAAACACATGTCCCTGGACTCTAGAGACAAAACATGGAGGAAGTTGATTAATAAAAGACCATGAAGAGTTCTGGGAAAAACATCCAAATGTAGAGCGCTGTGGAGTCAAATCTGTACTCAAAGATCAGAGCATATGGACCATAGTCTGTAGAAAGCGACTTCCGCTATCTGGGTTATGATGTAAAGAGCACCTTTGGTAATTGCTACCCATGTCTCCAATGTGAGTCTGCACAGTACTGATGTCTAGGAAGGATAGCAGAGGTGGTTGATACAGACTGGTTTAGTTCTGCCTTTCACTATTGATTTCTTGTCTTGCCTCAGGCAAGTCACTTAACCCAGGATGTTGTGAGAATTCGTGAGGTAATATTTACGAAATGTTGTGTGATCCATAGGCAAAAAACCATCAGGGCAGAATCCTGGTTTAGTTATATGGATACAAATCTTAGGGATCAAATAAAAGGCTAAGTTAGCTGCATATTTTGGGGCTCTGACTCTTTGCTGAGGTTGTAATTTTTTATAGTGGTATGCTGGTAAATGTTTAACAATTGACTCTCTGGGAAAAAAGCCCTGATCTGTACATTTGCCAATTTCCATGGTGTAAATAATGCTACCATAACCGATTTCAAGCCAATGTGATGTCACTGAACTTAGTGTTTGGAAAAGATGCACATGATCAGCTCCACAAGCCCCTAAGAGCTTGCCCTGGTGTACCACTGGGTGTGCTAGAACTTCTTATCTTCAGATTAGCTTGAGCATCAAAAATAGTTATCTTTTAAATACATTTTTCACTTCACACTGCACTGCTACCTGATGTCTTTTATGATAAACACCAATGTTTGTTCTTTTATATGTCTGATAAAAAGCTATTCCAAAATTTAGAGAAGCCCCAGAATTTCTAGGCTGGGATATATCAAGTCCAGGTTAGTGATGACCCCTTGAACATTACACCTGACTCAGGTTTCAAACCAAGTTGGAAGAATCTGTTAATTTTCTCTAATTACCTAAGGAACAATTCCATTTCTGAAACTGCACTAGTGGGCATTTAGATTGGGAGATTTGGGAGCCCTACTCCTGCCCCCTAGGGCAAATGGGAAACTTGTTGTATATCAGGCTCTCCCAGTAAGAGAATTTTATCAAGCAGGGAGCTAGGAGGAGAAGCTGTGGGAACCAGACTCAAGGTAGTAATGAAAGCTTCCAGGGAATCCTATGGAAGGGTAAACATGGAACTTGAGCAGTGGAGTCCAAGCCTGGCTGGTCATCAGAATCACCTGAGGAGTAAATAAAAGAAAAAAGAAAAAAAATGTTCAGAAGCCTGAGCCCTACTTCAGATATGTTGAGTCAGAATCTCTAGTGGGGGACTTGGGGATTTAATTTTTAGACACTCACTGGGTGATTCTTTGGAATTAGTCAAGTTTGGGAACTGCTGAACCAGGCTTGTATTCCATAGCGGTACATTGTATTACCTCATAGGATGCCTTTAGTTTTTTTGTTTGTTTGTTTTTGTTTTTGAGACAGAGTTTCGCTCTTATCACCCAGGCTGGAGTGCAATGGTACAATCTTGGCTCACTGCAACCTCTGCCTCCTGGGCTCAAGTGATTCTCCTGCCTCAGCTGGGATTACAGGCACCCGCCACCACGCCCAGCTAATTTTTGTATTTTTAGTAGAGATGGGGGTTTCGCCATGTTGGCCAGGCTGGTCTCGAACTCCTGACCTCAGGTGATCCACCCGCCTTGGCCTCTCAAAGTGCTGAGGTTATAGGTGTGAGCCACTGTGCCCAGCTTGATGCCTTTAGTTTTGCACAAAGTTTTCACTCTAGTTGATTACTTTTTGAACTGAAGGATGGAAATAATGAGAACCATAAGGGAGTGTGACATGTGTCATGTGTGAGGGGTGTGAATGTGTGTGTGTGTGAGAGAGAGAGAGAGAGAGACAGAGGGGGAGAGAGAGAGAGATGGTTCGATAAATGTCATTGCATGGTGTGATGTTGGATCTGGGACCTTATTTATGAGTCTCAACAAGGTCACAGTGGCTATTCTGAAATGCAACAGCTGCTACTTCCACAGTTTGCTTCATAGCATTTCCTTAGACTGACCTTGCCATTTGTGTACCTTGTGCCACATGAATCCTGTCCTCAGAGGATTGAGTCTGGAGTAGAAGATGTGACCCAGCCATGAGGTTGTCTGGCACGAGACCTCTGTCCAACAGTTGTGCCTGCTGTATGCAGAGAAGCCACATAATCGGATGCTCTCATTTGGGGGTCTGAGTGTAAAATATGCTGGGAGAAGCTGGGAAGTATTCAGTGAGAAGGAACAAGTAGAAACCAGGAAGCAGTAGAAACTTGGAGGAAGCAAGAGCTGTGAGGCAGTGAAGTGAGTAGAGACAGCAATTAGATGGTGGCAATGGGAGCAGAGGAAGGAAAGACAGGAGAGCAGTGGCCTTTATAGTGGAAAAATACAGAAGAAAGGAAGGAAAGAAACAAAGGAGAAAGGAAGGAAAGAGAGAAGGAACACCTGTTTCAGAAGGAAAAGACAAAAAGACCAAGTCCTGAGAGCTGTTTCCTGGTTGCTTCCTTCCCTCGGAATTCTGCCATCCCTATGAATAAAGCCGTCTGACTCTTTGTCTGTTACTAGGGAGAACCTTACTAACCACAGTGCCAGGCTTAGAAAAGGGTGAAAACACACATCTCTTCTGACTTTCTCCTGGAGAATGTGTCCATAGTAGCAGAAGGCTGACCACAGAGCATCAGCACCAGCCTAGGAGAGGTATCCACTGAAGGCTGATTAGCAAGGCTGGGTCTTGCAACCACCTTCATCTTGCTCAATGGCCTGGATAAAGAATTTGAGAATATACCTCCCAGGGCTGCAATTGACATTGAGTTGACTGTGATTGCAAAAGTGTTGGAAGATAGGAATTATCTGTAAAGGCCTGGGACACATTTTTCTTTTAGGTTGTTTTGAGAAATAAGTGCACTGAAGAATCTAAAGTTCTTAACATGGTGTGGAGGCTACTAGTTGTCTGCCAATATCTGTTCCCCTCTTCTTCCATAGTAATAAAGCCCCCAGTCTTCAGATGGACATAGGACCAACTGGAATAAAGATCCCATTTTCCAGACTCCCTTATGGCATCCACTGAGCCCAGGCCATGGGGTATCAGCAAAACTGTTGTGTGCCACTTAAAGGGAGTGGCAAGTACCCTCCTTCCCTCCTCCTGACAGCTGCAACTCCACAAGCTGTTGTGGACCATGAGGTGACATTGGGAAAGGAGCAAAAGGGAGAAAGGACCTCAGTCTCTAACACAGAGGTGCACCATGCTAGTCTGGGATGGACTTCCTCCGGATTTCTCAAATATGAGAACAAAATAAACTTTGGTCTTGTTTTAGCCAACATTGTTTTAGACTTTCCAATGCCTCACAGCCAAGCCTAATCCTATTTTATCACAACATAACTGGCTCATGGTAGGTACTCATCAAACGTCAGTTTCTTTTGCCACTTTTCTTTGATATTACTGTATTCTGTCTTATATTTCAGTCATTTTGGTGCTTTCTTACCCCACCTATTTATTTGAAAGGTCTTTGAGAGTAGGAACTATGTCTTATTTTTCTCCCTCGTCTTTCACAAGGTAGACTTTCAATTTGTTGAATCAAATTGTGCAGTTCATCAGTCAGATGAAGTTCAATGAAAATAAAGATGTATACATTGCAGAGATACAGGATGGTGAAAGGCTAGCTCGGGACAGAAGACTTGAGAATCACAGCAGACCGTAAGCTAATCATGCGTCAACAATCACTGCAATTGTTTTAATTTATTTGTGTTTAGAGACAGGGTCTTGCTCTGTCACCCAGGCTGGAGTGCAGTGGTGCCATCGTAGCTCACTGCAGTCTGGAACTCTCTGGGCTCAATCGATCCTCCTGCCTCAGCCTCCTAGTAGCTGGGACTCACAGGCGCATGCCACCATGTCTGGCTAATTTTTAAATTTTTTTGTAGAGACAAGGTCTCTCTTTGTTGCCCAGGCTGGTCTTGAACTCCTGGCCTCAAGTGATTCTCCCAGGTTGGCCTCCCAAAGCGCTGAGATTACTGGGATGCCCCACTGTGCCTGGCCCTACTATTGCTTTTAAATCGAACACATACATTTGACATGTGGAAAGTAAATGAAGCGGCGTGAAGGAACCAGTATGAAGAGTAACCCAAAGAAGTTAAAAAGGTGACTCTCAAAGGGATGGTGGAAGGTAGTTGTAGAGAGATTTACTTTTTAGAAAGTCTACTTTCTGGGCCCCATCCTAGAGAGTCTGTTTAAAAGCTCCTCAAGTGAGTCTGCTGTGCAGTCAGGATCCAAAATAGCTGATGAGAAGACAAGTTGAAAGTGTGTTTCTCTTGGAAAAATATATGAAGTCATTTAACTGTCTTCCCAAGTGTATGAAAATTTGTTTTGAGATGGATGTGGTGCATTTCTGTCTTCAGAGGAACAGAGACAGACTTCAGTTACAGCCAGGGAAATGAGAATTCTTGGGGCCTTGGTCCAGCCACTAACCCCTTGTTCTCCGGCAAGTCAGTGCACCTCTTGAAGCTTTGTCTGCATCTGTAAGTGGTAGGAACTGGGCTTTGTGATCTGGCTTCGCTCTGATAGCCTATGGCTCTATCTGGGGGGTTCCTCGCCTAAGCTAGGACTTCCCAAGTAGGGACTTTCTTGTCTTCCCAGGTTCTGATGGCAGCGCAGCAGTCAGGCCCAGCAGCACACAGCCTGTGCCCACTTGTGCTGAGAAGGCCGGGCACGCGATACCCTGAGTGTTCCCTGAAGGGCCACTTGCCCATCGCTTTTCTAGCCTTTCACATTTCCACTTAGCCACCTTTCCCCCTCTCCCTTTCCCTGCCTCCCCCTTATTATTCTAAAAAGTACTTTAAACTCTAGAGCCAGGCTCTTCAATTAAGGTGTAGACAAAGTGGTTTGACTCCACTTGATTAAAAACCCTGTGAATGGGAGAGAACACAAACCTCAAAACATTTGCCTTTCAAAGCCAGAAGAGGGGGGAGAGAGAAACTGTTATGTGATCTCGAATTTGCCAGATGTCAGCTTAGAGGGGCCTAAAGAATTCCTAAGCCTTTGTTTACCAAATCCTTCCTCAGAGCCTCAGTGAACCCACAGCCTGTGGCTACCTTGCAGGAGAGGCCACCGAGAGGCCAAAACTGGATGGGAAGGGTCAGGGTGGTAGGGGTGGGGGTGGGGAGAGGTATTTGAATTTTGTTTTTTCCACTTAATTATCTGGGGCTGCTTTTGGAGAAATCGGTTTTCTTTGCGTTAGGAAATTAACCCTTAATCTCCACAAATGAGGGCAATCAACCCATTTACTAAATAAACACAGATCATTGCAGACTGGCTGCTCCTCTTTGTGATTTAATTTGAGAATGGTTTCACCTGAGGGAGGGGCCGAGGAGTGGCTGTCCTGAGGAACCTGGCGGGGTCCCCAAAGGGAGGTGGCGAAAAGAGGTGGTTAAGAGAGGGCGGAGTGAGCCGGTTTGAGACTGAAGAGAGCTTTGAGATTTCCTTTTCATGAGTAAATCCGAGTCCCTCCCTGGCTTGAATCTTACCTTCTGAATTTATTTGGGGCCTTCCGTTGTATGGTGTTAATTTTGGCTTTGAAAGTGTGAAGCCGGTTAAAGCAACTTTTATTAGAATGCTGCCTATCAGAAGCCTCTGGGATGGGAACAGAGAAGCCCTTTATTTCTTAGCTAACTTTCTCATTAATATGTTGAGGAATCTCTCCTAGCTTTTAATTCCCTGCCTCAGTCACTAGTTATTTTGTTTATAGGTAGTCACAGAAAGTTATTTAAATCTACAGTCACACTGCAGTGGGGCACAGTGCCAGCAGCAGAGTGGGTTCGATAAATGATTGAATGAATGAGTAAGGTACAGCTCAAGTTAAAAGGGTGTAATTAAACCAAATGGTCTTTGTTTACTTTTTTAAATGTATTTAGAGTCCTTATGTGCCAGGCCCTGTGCTGTGTGAGATGCAGGGAATGTGCGTCCCCGCCATCATGGATCTTACAGTCTCTTCTTTCTTTTCTTTTTTATTTTTGAGACAGTCTTGCTCTGTCACCCAGGCTGGAGTGCAGTGGCCCCATGTCGGCTCACTGCAACCTCTGCCTCCTGGGTTCAAGCAATTCTTATGCCTCAGCCTGTCAAGAAGTTGGGACTACGGGTGTGCGCCACCATGCTTGGCTAATTTTTGTATTTTTAGTAGAGATGGGGTTTCGCCACATTGGCCAGGCTGGTCTCGAACTCTTGGCCTCAAGTGATCCGCCCACCTTGGCTTCCCAAAGTGCTGGGATTTACAGGCACTGAGCCACTGTGCCCAACCCAATCTTATAGCCTTGACTGACAAATGAATCTGGTTTTCTGTGATGACCTTGAGTTTGTCTCAAAATTATAATGGGAGTTTGGCCTGAGTTCGGAGCCAGCCTATCATGTGATTTAAAAATGAAGGACTAGGCTGGGTGCAGTGGCTCACACTTGTAATCCTAGCACTTTGGGAGGCTGAGGTGGGTGGACTGCTTGAGCCAAGTTCGAAACCAGCCTGAACAACATGGTGAAACTGTCTTTACCAAAAATACAAAAATTAGCTGGGCATGGTAGAGAGTGCCTATAGTCCCAACTACTCAGGGGGCTGAGGTGGGAGGATCACTTGAGCCTGGGAGATTGAGGCTATCGTGAGCTGTGATAGCACCACTACACTTCAGCCTGGGTGACAGAGTGAGACCCTGTCTCGTAAATACATAAATAGGAAGGGCAGAGTTGGAGAATGGTTCAGGGATTCATTTTTTTGTTTTTTTTTGAGACAAAGTCTCACTCTGTTCCCTAAGCTGGAGTGCAGTGGCACGATCTCGACTCACTGCAACCTCCGCCTCCCGGGTTGAAGCGATTCTCCTGCTTCAGCCTCCCGAGTAGCTGGGACTATAGGCATGTGCCACCATGCCCAGCTAATTTTTGTATTTTTAGTAGAGACAGCGTTTCACTATGTTGGCCAGGATGGTCTTGAACTCCTGACCTCGTGATCCACCCGCCTCAGCCTCCCAAAGTGCTGGGATTACAGGCATGAGCCGCTGCGCCCGGGCTAGGGATGGATTTTTTAAATAAGTGATCTCAGATTCCAGTCATTCATTCCCTTTATTTTGGGGGTGAGAAAACTGAAGCCCAAGATGGTAGAGTGAATTGTCCAAGCACTGGACAATTCATGACAGAAAGAACTGGAGCTGGAATCCTCACGTTTGGGTTCCTGGGCTTGTGTTTTCCCCAAGAACTTTGCACATAAGGGCCCAACTTTATTCTCTCTGCTTCCTCCCCACCTCACATTGCAAAGAGCTTGTGTGAGTTCCAGAGTGAAGGATCCAAGTGACTGGCCGGAGTGAGGGGCTTTCGGGGTGGCTTGTGATAGGGACACCCACAGAAAGCTGGTGAGTGGGGCCACTCTGCTTGGTGTCCACAGCCTGAGCTGCCCCGGACAGCTGTGCCTTGTCAAGAAAGGACTGGAAGGGGGTTGCAGAAACCACTGCTGGCATCCAGCCTCACCTCAGAGGCAGGGGAGGGACCTGGCTGAGCCTGCTGGCTGTTTATGCTGGGGAAGGGGCTGTTGGCCTGTTTCTCTGGCTTCCAGCAGACTTGTGAAGAGCTGCTACCAAAACTGAGGGGTTTTGAAAACAGCCTGAGAGGCCGGAGAGGAAACATTTAGAGAAGAGATAAACAAAAGAAGCGACAGACTTCTCACTCTAACAAAAGGGGCTTTGGTTTACTTGTGAAACTTCACTCCTTCTCTTCCCCAGCGTTAATTTATAAAGCTGGTCCATGGCTCCAAGAGATTACCCTATTTTAAAACCCTAGTTCTGAGGACCATATTGGTCTTGCTGTGTTTTGGCACCCAGGGTTGATGATGTCCTGACTTAAATTCCAGCTAAACAGTTAAGAGTAAGCCAGCTAACTGACTCTGGTGTCTGGTATTAGCCGTGTCATTACTATTTTTATTATTAACAGCTAACATTTATTGAGTGTTTACCATAGTCAGGCATTGTGCTAAGACCTTAACCCACACTTCTTGAGTTTTCATCCTCACAGCAGCCCTTTGAGGTAGCTACAGTGTGTTCCACCCATTTTACAGGTGGGAAAACCAAGGCATAGAGAGGTCTAGGGTTACACAGGTGGTAATTCAAAGAATGGGACTTTTCTGAGATGGAGTCTCACTCTGTGACCCAGGTTGGAGTGCAGTGGCACCATCTTGGCTCACTGCAACCTCCGCCTCCCAGGTTCAAACGATTCTCATGCCTCAGCCTCCCAAGTAGCTGGGACTACACGCATCTGCCAATATGCCGGCTAATTGCTTGCATTTTTAGTAGAGATGGGGTTTCACCATGTTGGCCAGGCTGGTCTCAAACTCCTGACCTCAGGTAATCTACCTGCCTTGGCCTCCCAAAGTGCTAGGATTACAGGCTTGAGACACCATGCCAGCTTCAGAATGGGACATTGGATCCAGTTCTCTCTTTGAAGAAAAAAAAAAAAAAAGAAGGAAATTAGAACAAGGAAGAAATTTAGGCTGCTCCTAACAGCACAAGCCATCTGTGTATGCCTGACCTGGAGAAGGCTTTTAGAGAGCAAACAGGATGAGCTTGTGTTTTCTGTGGAAGCCTCGGTGAGGATGTGTTTCTCTCTACCTCCTATGCAGTCAGCTGTCCCAGAGAAAATCACGAGACCAGGATGTTCCTGGGATACTGCATCGCTGTAAGGAATACAGGATATTTCCTCTAGAAACCATCTCACATTCTCTTCTAAGAACTATAGAGTAGTTTTCCCATTCACTATTTTGAGAGCTGTTAGTTTTGGTATAGTGGGGACTCCTCTTTCTTTAGAGATGCAGTTTGATAGTTTTGGTGGAGAGCCTAGGTTTTGTGGATTTTAATCCTTGTTCAGTAGTTTGTTAGTTATGTGACTTTGGACCCGCTTCTTAACTCCCCTTGGCCTCAGTTTCCTCATCTGTAAAATGGTGATAATATGTAACAGTAGCACCTGCTTCGTAGGATTGCAAAGGTCAAATGAGATAATACAATGTACTTAGTACCGGGCATGTTACAAATGCTCAGTAAGGAATGATTATTATTGGTAATGGTTTAAAGAGGCAATTTGATCTGGGCAGATGGGAGCTAAAGTTTCTGGTTTCTCAAAAGGCTATCAGCATCATGTATGCTCGTTGAGAGTGAGAAGAATATTGTAGGAATGGCAGGGCCAGAGGAAAGTCACATTTCCATCCTGAATATTTCCAGTGCACAAATACGCTGAAGAGATGGATATTTGTAAGTTGCTACAGACCACAGGAGCTGTTGAAGAAAAATCTTTCTTTTCCAAATCTGGTTGCTTATACCCCATGGAAAAGATATTTGGGCATCCCATGTTTATTTCTACCCATGCCCTTTTTAGGCATAGGTCTTTCAGAAACAAAAACTGTGCTAGGTATAAATAAAAGAAGAAAAAAGGTCTTTTTCAGTTTTAGGCAATATGCATATAGTGTTTATCAACATGATTATAATCTTCAGAGGAGCTGACCTTCTGATGGAGAACAGGGAAAAAACTGAAGTCCCAATGGCACATTAAAAAATGTTCAACTTGCTTTATGTTATGGCTCTGCCCATTTCATTTGGGATACAAGCCAATTCAAAATGCCCTATAGCTCATTTTAGATTTGCAGAGCCTGTGGAACCCTGCCCATTTTTGCAAGTGGAAGGGTCAGAAGCAGTTATTTGCTGCATGGCAAACCCCTGGCAGTCAGCATCTGCATTTAAATTTTTTTTTTTTTTTTGGTAGAGTCTTGTTCTGTTGACCAGGCTGGAGTGTAGTGGCACAGTCTTGGCTCACTGCAACCTCTGCCTCCTAGGTTCAAGCGATTCTCCTGCCTTAGCCTCCCAAGTAGCTGAGATTACAGGCACCCACCACCATGCCTGATTGATTTTTGTATTTTTAGTAGAGACAGAGTTTCACCATGTTGGCCAGGCTGGTCTCGAACTCCTGACCTCAGGTGATCCACCCACCTTGGCCTCCCAAAGGGCTGGGATTATAGGCGTGAGTCACTGTTTCCAGCCTAAAACATATTTTTATTTCCTAGGAGGCTTTGCACTAGATGGTGCTTAATAAATATTTGTTCGTTAAAAACGTTGTTTTCTACTTTATGTGGTTAAATTTGTTGGTTTAAAATCATTTTCCTCATTATAATTTCTGAAAGCTTAAACACTGAAGTTTGTGTTTATGTGTGTATGTAAAATAACAATTACAGGAGTTGAGTCCAATCTTCCTCCCCAGCTACAAGACCCTGTTACAGTGGTCCTTATACCTATCGCCATGGTCCTTGAATACATCTGCCTTACTATCTTTAAAAACACACAACCCCCCAAAAAAACAATTAATTACAAAAATACTGTTTTATATTGTAGCAAGTAAAAATGGTGGCCTGTCTTTTATGACTTCTATAAACCAGTAAGGGCTTTGAGCACCCAAAGGCTTAGAACACCATCTTACTTTTCAAACAAAAACAAACAAAAAACAAAAAAAACACAGATTCCTTTGCTAAACATAAAACCCTCACAATTGCCCAGAAAGTCTAATGTGTTTTTATCTGAAATATTTTAGATGCAGAAATGGACACTCAGAGAGGCTAAATAACTTGCCCAAGATCATGGAGCTAGTAACTAGTGGGGCTGTGATTTGAACCCAGGCCATCTGGCTCCAGACGTGGAGGCACCACTTGATCACACTGACAAGTGTCAGGTGTGTGTGCCACTGGCCAAAACACAGTTCTGACAGGAGAGATCTCAGCTCTGCTTGAACTCCAGGGAGAGAGGGCTTTCTTTGCATGTTCCCATTTCATTTTTTGGACAGCTTTAATTATTAGAAAGTCCTTCATTATATTGAACGGAAATCTGCCTCCCCAAGGCTTCCATTGATCTTCACAGTACAAATTTAATCCCTCTCCCACACAACCACCACTCAGATATATGTGTGCCACCCCGCTCCCACACCTCCTCCTCCACCCGGTTGGTGGAAACACTGGAAATAGGCCCTCTCAACGTTCCAGGCCCCCAATACGGCTGAGACCATGGGGAGGCTAGATGGGGCTTATATAGGAGGCAGAATGTTAAATCAGGTATTGCCAGTTGCTGTAGGTAATGTTTAGAACCCTGGACAAGAAATTCTCTAGGAACCAGCTAAGAATGGCTCACCATCCCTGAATTACATACTTCCCTGTAACATGGACATTGCCGTAAGATGTCATTGGTCCTGAAAGTGGTGAGTGCAGGGAAATAGCAATGACTTGAGCTCTCTGATTTGTAGCTAGCTGAGTCTTTATTCCAACCTACTAAGTTTCAGTGGGAAGGGGAACCATACAAAATTATTGAGGATGAGACCCCAAGAGACATCAAAATAGGTAGGATGGAGCGCCCGAATGGGGATGCAGAGCAGGTTCTGCAGCAGGAATGATTATGCGGTGCCTAATGGGTTTGAAACGGCAGTAGACATGTGCTAAGTGCATACCCTGGTCTGAGCACAAAAGAGACTTAGAAATGCAGTTTTAAAGTCATTTCTGTTCTCTCCATTGATTACATTATAGAAATAGAAATGCATGGGTATGTGGCAGGTGGTGTATAGTAGCAAAGCAACCAGGGCCTGCTCCTCTGGAAGATCTCAGCCAAGGAGAGTGAAGGAGTAGCATGTTTTGGCAGCAATGTTTAGCCGTTCTCTCCACCCCCAACTCCTAGCCTTTGGCTAGACTGGCACCTGATGGATGGGTGGCTTATCTTTGTATAACCACATAGCTGAATATCTCCAAGAGGCCAGCAAAGATATGGTAGCCTCAAAGTTCAGCAGGACCCAAATCCTGACCAGATCCAAAGATCCTTTGGAGAGGCAGCAAAGGAGATGCCTTCACTGTGTCTAAATGCATGTGTTCATTCATCCATCCAAAACCCAGTGTGCCAGCCCCTGTGTGTGGACCCACAGATACAGTGGTAAACAAGCCCAGCACAGCCTCCATGTCATGCCGTACAGACTTACTGCACACCTACCATGTGCCAAGCTCTGTGCTGGCCTGACTTGGTATGTAGGCCCTTAATGTCCCATCCTTTTAGGGGTTTTGGGAAGGAGATGTGGAGTGCAAATGTCTTCTGTGCTTTTGGAATAGGCTTCTGTTGGGGATATGCTGGGACTGCTCATGCTGGCTGTCTTCTTGGAGATGTGAGATGTACAGCCACCAAGGGCTCCTCAGAGGAACACCCACAGGACTCCCCATCCACACCCCCGTCAGGCAAATTCCCCTTTGTCTAAATTTGGATGTTGTTCTCTCTAACGGAGCAGAGGGTAAGTCTAGCAATGTCAGCCTCCCTTGAAATCTCAGGCCAAGCCTTTGAGCAGACAGGCATTTCTCATCCTCAGTCTCTCAGCATCTCCCAGCGATTAACATAACCTGACACCAGGCCCATCAAGATAAGGATCCTAATGGCCACAATGGCTTCCCTTTCCTCCCCCAGCCCTTCTTTATTGCTCTGCACATTACGCTCACTTCCAGCAGGGAAGAGTTTAGAAGCGTGGGGCTAGGCGACTCCGTTCTGCAGTCAGCTCCCTGCAAGGCTTGTGCGAGGGCTCCAGGGACGGAGAAGCATTTCCCTTTAATAAGCTTCTCACACTACATTAAAGATAAAAGGGGAAGGGAAATATTTATATTCTGACAAAGCAGCTCTTCCCTTCAGGCTCTTGTTTTATTTATTAACTTGCTCTGTCCCTCTCTCAGTCTTTCTCTCTCTATTTCAGGGGCGAGGCATTTCCTCTCCTTCTCCCCTTTAGTCATTAATTTTGTGGGTGAGTGACAGTGACAGGGACTTTGGAATCGTTGTCAAAGAGATGGGATTTATAGGTGGGTGCCATTCCCAGGTGACACACACAGGTGTTCCTGTACCCTCTTGGGAGATGCTCCCCCATTACCACACTTATTATATAGCCCTTGGACGGCAGGATGAATCATGCTGGTTATGTTATGTCATTGAAAATGAAGTTGTGTCAGTCCAGCAAATTGCTCAGAGATACAGTAACCTGGATGCTGACTGCATACACTTGGGACTTTTTTGACCTCTTCTTTTATTGCATATTTTCCTCTCTCCTAGAGGTGATCTCTTGAGGAAGCTTATTTCCTCCAGCTAATCTGCCTAGAGCCAATAAAACACAGATACGCTGTTTTGCAATGATTATCATTAAAGTTGCAGGCTACCTATTGTTCCAAAGCCTACTCTAGTTGTAAAGGAGTTAATTCTCTTAAACACACCCTGCCTAGCTTAGTTAGATGGTCAGGATAGTTTAGCCTCTGTTCTGTCGGCCTGGGGAATATTCATCTTGTTTTCTAAGTAGAAGCTCTTTTGTTTTTTGGTAATGACTTTTAAAAAATGACATATGATCATCATTTAAAAATTCAAGTACAAAGAAAGCAACAAATGTCCTACCTATGCACTTGTGGAGAAGCAATATAGGGTGATGGTTGAGAGCAAAGACAGCAAAGACCCTGGAGCCTGAATCCCTGGGTTTGACTCTTAGCTCTCCCATGTACTATCTGTGTAACCCATAGGAAACATCTCCATTCCTCAGTTTCCTTACCTGTAAAATGGGGGTGATGATATTATCTACTCCGTAAAAATTTTATGTGGGGGGCTGGCAGTGGCTCATGCTTGTAATAGCAGCACTTTGGGAGGCTGAGGTGAGTGGACCACTTGAGCCCAGGACCTCAAGACCAGCCTGGACAACATGGCAAAACCTCATCTCTAAAAAAAATGTTTTTTTAAAATTAACTGGGTGTGGTGGCGTGCACCTGTAGTCCCAGATATCTGGGAGGTTGAGGTGGGAGGATCACTTGAGCCCAGGAGGTGGAGGCTGCAGTGACCCATGATCACGCCACTGCACTCCAGCCTGGGCAATAGAGTGAGACCCTGTCTCAAAAAAGAAATAAAAAGTTTTATGAGGATTAAATTTGTAGATACATGTAAAGTTCTTAAGATAGTGTTGACAAGTAGTGAGCCCGTAAAAAGAATTAGCTATTGTTACAATTACCATTGAAAAATAATAAGAAAGCAAGAGAGGTCACAAATAATTTCATTGTAACATGATTATATTATGCATGCTTTTACAATAATTAAAAACATTAGGCTTGGTTTTACCTGAACTTAACAGAAAAAGGAACTCAGGTGAAATTAATAAACTTCAAAGATTAGTTCCTGAATGACAATATTAGCTTCTAGAAGATCATCCCAAGATTAGAAAAATATAATAGATGATGAAAATTAACTGAAAGGTTGGGTGGGTGGTTTTGATGGGCTTCCTGCCAGGTAATAAGATGATTTAGTGCTCTCATGCTTCTTCCCCACCCCCAATTTTTGATGCTTCTATAATTTTTAATTTGTTTGACTTTATAGCATCTACATTCTGATTTGCTTCTATTTATTTCTCCAGAGGTCTAGTCCTTATTCTATATTTAATTGAATTCAGTGTTTACTGCTAGTCCTTTTATCAAGAGTTTCACATTACTAGTTCTGTAATTTGGTCAATTTTTTTGACTGGTTGTATTTCACTGTCGAGTAGGCTTTTTTCTCCCATTTTTTGCCCCTGCAGAAGGACTTATTGGTGTTAATATTCCCCAAATTCTTTCATATTTGAGAATGTTTGACTGTTACATCACTACGTATGTGAGTGACATCTTGCTGAGTATAATGTTCTTGAATTGCCTTTTCTTTTCCTCAGAACCTTGTAGGCATTTTTCTATTGCCTTCTGGCAGTAAATGTTGCTATTTGGAATGTTGAAGTCAGGCTTGTAGTTGTCCCCTTGTCAGATCCTAGGTTTTTTTTTTGGGGGGGGGAGGTTTTGAGGCGGAGTCTTGCTCTGTCACTCAGGCTGGAGTGCAGTGGCATGATCTCGGCTTACTGCAGCCTCCACCTCCCGGGTTCAGGCGATTCTCTTGCCTCAGCCTCTCTAGTAGCTAAGGTGCATGTCACTACACCTGGCTAATTTTTTTTATTTTTATTTTTGGTAAAGACAGGTTTTCACCATGTTGGCCAGGCTTGTCTCAAACTCCTGACCTCAAGTGATCCACCTGCCTCGATCTCTCAAAGTGTTGGGATTACAGGCATGAGACACTGCACCTGGACAAGAATTCTTATTGATCGATCTATATCAAATTTCCCTAGTTTAGAATGGGCCCTTCCTTCCTTCCTTCCTTCCTTCCTTCCTTCCTTCCTTCCTTCCTTCCTTCCTTCCTTCCTCCCTCCCTCCCTCCCTCCCTTCTTTCCTTCCTTTCTTTTTCTTTCTTTCTTTCTTTCTTCTTTCTTTCTTTCTTTCTTTCTTTCTTTCTTTCTTTCTTTCTTTCTTTCTTTCCTTTCTTTTCTTTCTTCTCTCTCTCTCTCTTTATTTTCTTTTCTAAATATCTAGACCTTGTCTGGCATAGAATGGGCCCTATTATTTTATTTTATTCATTCTTTGAGATGGGGTCTTGCTATATTGCCCAGGCTGGTCTTGAACTCCTGGGCTCAAACAACACTCCAGCCTCAGCTTCCTAAGTAGCTGGGATTACAGGTGTGTGCCACTGTGCCCAGCTGAGTGGGCCTTTTAAATCTGAAGATTCAAGTGTTCTTTGAGTTAGGAAAAGTTTTTCTGTATTATGTTCTCAAATATTTTTTCAGTTCTATTTTTTAGGATAGAGAGGAGGCTTCTGTTTCAGGGATGGATATCAATTTACCTTCTATTTCTATTCCTTTATTGATAGTTGCTTTAATTATTGCTTTTCCCCTCTGTTTTAACTTGTATTACCTCAAGTATTTCCCTAATGTGTTCGTTTCATTTTGGGGACTGGTGTTTTTTGTGCCTTTAGTTTTTTCTGACTTATAGAAGGTGATGATTTCTTGGTCCTTCATTGTTTCTTTAGCTGCCTGATCTCTCCTTTCATCTCATTCTTTTGATAGTTTGTTTCAACTTTGAGTTGACTGTGTATTTGTCCCCAAGGGTTATCAAAGAGGCAGAGGAACGTTCCCACCCTTGAAACTGTAGTATAGCTTGGGGAGAGAGAAAAAGTTAAATGGTAATCAAAACTCTATATGCTCAAGATGAGTTACTAGACATCAGGTGCTATGAGTGCTCAGAAGAAGGAAGAGGAGTTTCAAAAGTTGGTGGTTGGGATGTTCAAAGACCTGGGACAGAGGGATGAGCAGCATTTCAGCAGGAAGTCCTCTGGTCTGTGGAGGACTGGGCAGGAGCAGGCAGATGACACACAGTGGGAATCACAGTGTACGGTGGGTTCATTTAGCACAGCATTTGGGTCTCCAGGCTTCAGAGTCACACAGCCTGGGTTCAACTCTGCTCTACTACTTGTAAGCGGTGTGACCTTGGACCAGGTACTTGATCTCTCTGAGCCTCGCTTTCCTAATCCATGCCATAGCAATAAGCCACTTCATGGCATCATTAAGACTAAATGAGATAATTCATCTAAAGGGCAAGGCAATCAGCACATTGTTATAAGTGCTTAATAAATGGTGACTACTATTATGGAAGCCCTTGAGTCCCTAACTAGATTACTGAGTCCTTAGGAGAAGGAATTGAGTCTTATTCCTCATTGTGTGCCTCACGCATAATAGAAGAGCAATAAATGTATGGATGACTTTATTTTATCAGTTAGGTCATATTTCATTGCACATAGCAGAAACCCTAACTCAAACTGGCTAAAACCAGGGATGCATGCAGGATCCCATCATTCTGTAGGTCAAATCCAGCCTGCTACCTGTTTTTGTACAGTCCATGAACGAAGAATGGGTTTTGCATTTTTAAATGTTTAAAAAAATCAAAAGAATATTTTAAGAAACTTGAAAATTATATGACATTAACATTTCGGTATCTATAAATAAAGTTTTATTGGAACACAGTCATACATTCATTTATGTATGGTGTATGGCAGGTGTTGGCAACCTTTTTCTGTAAGGGGCCTGATTGTAAATATTTTAGATGTGGGAGACTATATGTCATCTGTCACAGCTACTCAACTCTACTATACTAGCATGAAAGTAGCCATAGGCAATAACCGTAGAAGAGAAGATCTGAGGACAGGAAATAGGGTTGAAAAGTGGAAGGGTTCCTGGGTTCTAGGTCTCCTGGGTTCTAGGCTTGGCTTTTACCAACCAACAGTAGGATATTCATCAAGTCACATCACTTCTCCTGGTCAGATTTTATGGGAAATGAAAGAGTTTAACTAGATTTCAAAAGCTTCTTTTAGCTTCAGAATTCCTATTTTTCTATTTTGGTTTTCCAATTTAATAACCTGAACTTTTTCTGAAGGTGTGTGTAGCAGTTAGAATACTTCATTTGCAAGTAACAGGAGCCAATTCTCATTAATTTAAGCAAAAAGACATTTATCATGAAGATATGCAGGTAGGTCATAGAAATAAAGGAAAAGCAGAAAATATAGGCTTAGAAAGGATAGGAGCTAGAGCAAAGCCCAGGGTTCAGGTAGCAAGAACCAGTGGTAGTCTCTTCGGGATTCTGCAGTCTCTGTTGACCTCTGACCATTCTCAAGAACATTCAAAACTGAAATTCAGGTGTTGTGTTTCTAGCCTGGCTTAGATTTGGTTAAAAGAACCACTATGATTGTATCCAACAGGAAGCAATAGTTCCCCAAAGCCAAATGAGGAGTTATTACTAGAAAAAGGGGGAATGGAAGCTGAGCAGGCAAAAAGGACAGATGTCCATGACCGTGAAGGGCACAGTTGTTTAAGTGCTAGACATTGTAGCATAAGGAGCCAATACTGACTCTTGAGTCATTTGCTCATTCTTTCAATAAACTTACTGAATTTAGTCATGCCATTTTGGAAGACACCAAAGAAATATAATAATGACCTATAACACTGGTGGGAACGGGTGCTTGGATTTTACTCAGGAAGACCTGGGAACAAGATTGTATTCCCTTTTGATTGGAATCATTAAAATATATCCGGGCATATGCAACTGCAGCTCATTATAGGGAGATGTTAAGTAATTCTCTAATTATATGTATTACACTGTAGGCAGAGGATCCTCAGACAAGTGACTTATCTCACATGTCAAGGGGCAGAGCTAAAAGCAGGACTTGACTTCCTGACTTGAATAACTGTTCTGAACCAGCTGCCTAGCAACCATGGCCTCCGTTCAGGAGCAGCTACCATGTAAGGAGCGTCAGTGCCCGGCTGCTCCACTAAACTGTGAATTTCTCAAGAGCAGAAACAGGGTCCTGTTCCTCTGCATTTCCCCCAGGGCCTTGTCTGGCATTGGACACACAGAAGAGAGATGTTCAGTAAGGAGTCAGCTTTACAGCTTCTGTCAATGAAATGAAGCCTGTCTCTGCATTAGATGATGACTTGAGCTGAGGAGTACTGAAAACATCCCCGACTGTTGTCAGCAAAGCCTGGTCTGGGGACATGGAAAGGACATATTTCAGAGCAAAAGAATTTCAGACATTCTAACAGGAGACTGAGCTGTAAACTCTGCAGTGTTCACATTAGACGACTTCTCCATCTCAATGGGTATCTTACTTCTTCTGGCAAATAATGAAAAATTATGACCTCACAAAGCAAACCAATGAGTGCAATTGTCTCCGTCCTTCTCTCTCCTTCTCGATGGGAAAAAGCTAGGAAAAATAGGAATTCAAAATTCCTATTCCTATTCCTATTTTTCTATTTTGGTTTTCCATTTTTAATGACCTGGACTTTTTCTGAAGGTGTGTGTAGCAGTTAGAATACTTCAATTGCAAGCAACAGAAGCCAAATTCTAATTAATTTAAGCAAAAAAACATTTATCATGAAGATATGTAGGTAGGTCACAGAAAAAAAGGAAAAACTGAAAATACAGGCTTAGAAAGGACAGGAGCCTTTTTAATTGCCTTGAAATTTGCTCAGAAGGAAATGTTTATAGAAATTTATCTTCAATCAGGGGCCAGGCACAGTGGCTTATGTCTAAATCCCAGCACTTTGGGAGGCTAAGGTGGGCAGATCACCTGAGGTCAGGAGTTCGAGTCCAGCCTAGTCTACATGGTGAAAGCCTGCCTCTACTAAAAATACAAAAATTATGGCCGGGCGCGGTGGCTCAAGCCTGTAATCCCAGCACTTTGGGAGGCCGAGACGGGCGGATCACGAGGTCAGGAGATCGAGACCATCCTGGCTAACACAGTGAAACCCCGTCTCTACTAAAAATACAAAAACTAGCCGGGCGAGGTGGCGGGCGCCTGTAGTCCCAGCTACTCGGGAGGCTGAGGCGGGAGAATGGCGCAAACCCGGGAGGCGGAGCTTGCAGTGAGCTGAGATCCGGCCACTGCACTCCAGTCCAGGCGACAGAGCGAGACTCCGCCTCAAAAAAAAAAAAAAAAAAAAAAAAAAAAAAAACGAAAATTAGCCAGGTGTGGTGGTGCACACCTGTAATCCCAGTCATTTGGGAGTCTGAGGCATGAGAATCTCTTGAACCAGAGAGACAGAGGCTGAGATTATGCCACTGTACTCCAGCCTGGGCAACAGAGTGAGACTCTGTCTCGAAAAAAATTGTCTTCAATCAAGTACTTGTGCATGTGTGCACTCTTTGTTTAGGAAAAGTGGCCAACTCGCTTGACTTACCTCTGAAGGCTGGTACCCAGGCCTTTCTTTAGTTGTCTGATTCTGCAGCTGCCCCAGGCTCAAGCAGGCTCACCCATCCCAGGCCTGAGCAGGCAGGATTAGCCCCAGCTGCATGCTGGAAGGGTGGATTTCAGAGGTCATGAAATCATTTATTAAATAAACTTGCTTATCCTTTTTCTTGTTACTTACCTTCACCTGAAAAAGGAGGTTTCTTAGTACTTCCTTTATTTCTCCCCCTGAGGCAATCAGTTGGCCCCACTAAGCCTAGATCTGTGGGATGACAGGTACTTCCAACCTCAGTTTCACAACAACCTAGAGTGTCTCCAACTATCTGAAGGCATGTTGAGAAATCCTCAAAATTAAATTAACCTCAGATCACTTTGGCTTAATAAATCAGTATCACTCTGCACTGTAAGGCACAGAAGGGAGAATGTTGGGAAATCAAAGACTTTGTAGATTGTCATATCTCCAAAAAGGCTCCCTTGGAGATTACTTTGGGTTGGTTCATCACCACTTTTCTTATCTCTATGGCAAGAATATGGGGTGTTGATTTGTTTAAGGGAAGATATTTTTCTTTCTGTATCTCAACATGAACCAGCCCCCTACACTTACCCCAGTGTCCTTAACTGTCTCCTTACTGTATCCATATAACTGTGGTTCTTTCACATTCCTGCTTTGCCCTCACCCTGTATCTATTGCCATGTCATGGTGGTTCCCCGGCCTTTGTGTGACAGCAAATCTGAGCTACTTATTAATAAGGCTCAGCATGGGCCAACTTCTACCATGCCAGTTTCCCTGGCAACACCAGTGGGCAGTAAAGATCTTAGACAAACTTTCTGGTAGGTCACCCCTGAGCTATACCTCCCTTAGAATCCAAGAGATTCTCCAGAGAGCTCCACTCCTATTTTGGTTGTACCTCATTTTTCTCTGTATAGCCACAGAGATTCAGAATTACACAAATCTAGAGTAGTGTTGAAAGATCTTACAAGAAATGTCTAGATAGAAGGGTGGCAGCAATATGAACAGCCATCAGGGTCTCTGATGGGGCCACCCAAATACAACTGGCACCACGCCTGCCCTCCAGGCGGCCGGCATTTGCTTACTGTGAGTCTCCTGCAACATACTGCAGGATCACTGTTTTTTGACAGTTCCCATTTTTTCTCTCACTTTCCCCTATTTCTCTATTTATTTTTTGTTTCTTTTTTTCTTTCTTTTTTCTTTTCTTTTTTTTTTTGATGGAATCTCATGTTGTCACTCAGGCTGGAATGCAGCAGTGAGATCTCAACTCAGTGAAACCCCCTTCTCCTGGTTCAAGTCATTCTCATGCCTCAGCTTCCCAAGTAGATGGGACCACAGGCATGCACCACGAAGCCCGGCTAATGTTTGTATTTTTAGTAGAGATAGGGTTTCACCACGTTGGCCAGGTTGGTCTCGAGCTCCTGACCTCAAGTGATCCTTCCACCTCAGCCTCCCAAAGTGTTGGGATTACAGATGTGAACCATCCCCGCTCAGCTACCTATTTCTCTCTTTACAAAGTTTCTAAACTTTGTTATGTCAAACCCATTTAGACAATGATTCAAATACCAGGAGCACCCAAAAAATGTTTCAGGTTTCCGTCCCATCACGTGGTTTTGAGGAAAGAGCAGAAGTGCAGGCAGGGCATACCCACGGCTGTGGGTGGAATCTGCAGCCAGGCTGGGGTGAGTGATTCTCGGGCTCTTAAGGCACAGACCTGTGGATTCCCCGGGTTGAAGGATGTGTGCAGGAACATAAGGAGAACTGAATAGCACTCGAAAGGACATGTGTGTCGCTGATTTCAGCATTTCTCTGAAGCTGAACCCGCTGACACTCCTGTCACCTGATAATTAACATTCTATGCAGAGGGAGCTTTTGTTTAAGGCTTTTTCCTTTAGGAAGATTATCGGGAGGATTTGCAGAAAGGAAGCACTTTTTAGTAGGGCTGAACCCATAGCAGTGAGAGCTTCGGAAAGCAGGGCAATGCCGGACTACCTATTTTTTGTGTAGTGTTTTGTTGATCAAATATAAACCTTTGCCAGAGCCTGATTCTGACTTATCTTTGTTACATCAGAGGACAGTTAGCTCCGATGCTATGAGAGAAGGAACAAAACAAAACCCAAAACTTGCCCCGGAGTTTATCAATGAGACTATGTCCCTTTAGTTCCTTTGGTCCCATCTGAATTGGTGGACACCAAATGTGCCTGTGAAAACTCTTCACTGTAGTGTCCAGAGCCCTGCTTGTAGCCACCAGGCCACTGAGATGATTAAAACTCACCCAAGGGCTGCAGACAATTAAAATAATGATGTGCAGCTTCACAGATTGGCATGAGTGACTTAGGTGATACCAAAGAGGAAAGGAGGATTTTGAGTCTCTCCAGTAAATCAGCTTTAATGAGGATGCTCGTTGCTTCTCCTGCCATTCTTTCTAGTTCTAAAATAAAGCTACCAAGATCTGTTGATGTCCCCAGGCAGGATGGCCCTCTGTCTAAAAGTCACACTTCTATCTTGTCACCCTAGTTTCTCTTGAACTCGAAAGGTCAGCTTGAATGAGTTATTGCATATGACCTTTGCAATTTCCATTTGATCCTATAAGGAGAGAGGGAAGGATTAGGTTTGAGTTGTGAGAAAGTTCAGTGCTTGCTTCACAGTTCTCTCCTCCTGATCCCAGGGTGGTGTGTTTTCCAACCTCTCCGGGAGTCTGAGTGCTTAAACAAGGCTCCTTCTGAGCTTGAATCAAACATGAGTTGAGGGGGAGGGCATGGGTAGCTGTTTGATGGACCACGTGTTTGTAAAGTAGTGAAACCTTGAAAGAGGAAGTAAAAAGATTTTTTTTTTTTTTGATAGAATTAGCTTGGGCAGGGAGGCCGAGACGGGCGGATCACGAGGTCAGGAGATCGAGACCATCCTGGCGAACACGGTGAAACCACGTCTCTACTAAAAAAATACAAAAAACTAGCTGGGCAAGGTGGCAGGCGCCTGTAGTCCCAGGTACTCAGGAGGCTGAGGCAGGAGAATGGCGTAAACCCGGGAGGTGGAGCTTGCAGTGAGCCGAGATCGCGCCACTGCACTCCAGCCTGGGTGACAGAGTGAGACTCTGTCTCAAAAAAAAAAAAAAAAAAAAAAAAAAAAAAAAAAAAAGAATTAGCTTGGGCAAGGTAACATCTTAAGGGGGCAAACTGTAACGGAATTAGAAATGAGTGGATTAGCTTTTCCTGAAAATGCCCTGTGTTAAAACAATTAGGGGGAAAATGCTTGGCAGGATGCATTTCAGATTTGGTGCAACTGAGGCTGTTTGGGGCCAGGGAAGCAATTCACAGAATCCAGTACGTATGTATCAGTTAATGTTTGATGTTATGGCTCACGACTTAAACATGTATACGTGTTACAGATAAGAGCCTTCCACTGGCTAACGTGGCACAGTGATCAGCACATAAGCTGTCTGTGTTTACACTTGTTTTCTTTTATATTATTTATTTATTTATTTTCTGTTTTGAGACGGAGTTTCACTCTTTTTGCCCAGGCTGGAGCGCAATGGCGCAATCTCGGCTCACTGCAACCTCCCCACCTTCTGGGTTCAAACGATTCTCATGCCTCAGCCTCCCAAGTAGCTTGGATTACAGGCGTGTGCCACCACACCCAGCTAATTTTGTATTTTTTTAGTAGAGATGGGGTTTCACCATGTTGGTCAGGCTGGTCTTGAACTCCTGACCTCAAGTGATCCACCTGTCTTGACCTCCCAAAGTGCTGAGATTACAGGTGTGAGCCACTGCCCCAGGCCTATATTTTTAGTGTGTTTTTTTTTTTTTTTTTTTTTTTTTTTTTTTTTTTTTTTTTTTTTTTGAGACAGACTCTCACTCTTGTCTCCCAGGCTGGAGTGCAGTGGCCCAGTCTCGGCTCACTGCAACCTCCATCTCCCGGGTTCAAGCTATTCTCCTGCCTCAGCCTCCTGAGTAGCTAGGATTACAGGCACACGCCACCACGCCTGGCTAATTTTTATATTTTTAGTAGCGACAGGGTTTTACCACGTTGGTCACGTTGGTCTCAAACTCCTGACCTCTGATCCACCCGCCTTGGCCTCCCAAAGTGCTGGGATTTCAGGCGTGAGCCACTGCACCCGGCCTCTATTTTTTTTAGTTTTTAAGACACTCTGTCACCCAGGCTAGAGTGCAGTGGCGTGATCTTGACTCACTGCAGCCTTGACCACCCAGGCTCAAGTGATCCACCCACCTCAGCCTCCTGAGTAGCTGAGATTATAGATGTGTGCCACCACGCCCAGCTAATTTTTGCATTTTTTTTGTAGAGACTGGGTTTCACCATGTTGCCCAAGCTGGTCTCGAATTTCTGAGCTTATGCAATCCACCTGCCTCGGCCTCCCAAAGTGCTGGGATTACCCATGGGCGCCACAACACGCTCAGCTACACTTGTTTTTTGTTTTTCCATTTTTTTCGAGATGGAGTTTTGCTCTTGTTGTCCAGGCTGGGTTGCAATGGCTCAATTTCGGCTCACTACAACCTCTGCCTCCTGGGTTCAAGCGATTCTCCTGCCTCAGCTTCCCAACTAGTTGGGATTACAGGCATGCACCACCACGCCCGGCTAATTTGTGTGTGTGTGTGTGTGTGTTTTTTTTTTTTTTTTAGTAGAGATGGGGTTTCTCCATGTTGGTCAGGCTGGTCTCGAACTCCCAACCTCAGGCAATTCGCCTGCCTCGGCCTCCCAAAGTGCTGGGATTATAGGCGTGAGCCACCGCGCCCAGCCTACACTTATTTTTAAATCACTAGCTTGTTCTAAAAAGCCATCATTACCATCAACAAAACAACAAAATTTCCAACTGTATCAATAATTACTTCTAAAAGAGAAATCTAAATAAAAATTTATCTCATCTCACCCTTTAAATTTATATCATTTGGCATACTCACAGTTCCTAATAAGTAAATACGAGTTAAACTATTAGGCTAGAAAAGGATATGTCAATTAGCTGGGCATGGTGGCACATGCCTATAGTCCCAGCTACTCGGAAGGCTGAGGCAGGAGAATCGCTTGAACCCAGGTGGTGGAGGTTGCAGTGAGCCAAGATCCGGCCACTGCACTCCAGCCTGGGCAACAGTATGAGACTGTCTCGAAACAAAAAAGAGAAAAGGACACGTCAAGAGTGGCCCACTCTACAAAAATGTGGCTCATCCTCAAGTCAGATATGTGTATGTTTATGTATGTTTGTGTGGATAATCTTGTTTTCAGATCTTTAAAATTTCCCCCGTATACAGCACAGAGCCTGAATATAGATGTACTTTACTGGATACATTGCATTGAGCATCTACCATGAGTGGTAGCACAAATAAAACTTTCAAGATTAACCTTGGAAATTCCCTTCAGTGGCTTTTTTTTTTTGAGACGGAGTTTCACTCTCACCCAGGTTGGAGTGTAGTGGCACGATTTCGGCTCACTGCAACAACCTTTGCCTCCCATGTTCAAGTGATTCTCATGCCTCAGCCTTCTGAGTAGCTGGAATTATAAGTGCCCACCACCACATCCGGCTGATTTTTGTATTTTTTTTTTTAGTAGAGATGGAGTTTCACCATGTTGGCCAGGCTGGTCTTGAACTCCTGACTGACCTCAGGCGATCCGTCTGCCTCAGCCTCCCAAAGTGCTGGGATTACAGGCATGAGTCACTGTGCCCAGCCCCTTCAATGGCTTATAAAGTATAGTAACATCCTTCACCAAGTTCAACACAGCTAGGTTTTTCTCCAACAATAGATCAGATTGCTATCTGGTTTTAGTTGGGAACCAGATGAATCTGTCGGCACTTATTTACAGGCCCAGATGTACCCTAAACACTTATTTTTCAGACTCTAGCATCTCATTCAGCCTCACCTCTGAGAGGTACGAAGAAAGTAAAACTAGCCAAGCTGACAGTGGGTCCATGACCCTCCTCTTGCCAGCTCTGGGACCTCAGTCACCGAGTGGATGGGTGATTGGAACAGCCACTATTGAAAGAGTTATTTTTTTCTTTCTCTTTCTTTTTGATGGGGAGCGAGAAGGGCCAAGGGCACACAGTTGAATTTGTACCATGTGTATTATGACTCTACAGTAAACATTTATCGAATTAATAAATGTTTGAGATGATTTTATTTCGTTCAGTTGCTCTATTGACTTTTGTGTGAATGTTAGCTATTTTCCCCTGCTGAAAAAATAACAATGGCTTTAAAGTCTTTAAGTAATGGCAAAGCATGTGGAAAAGGCTAAAAATCACTTTTAAAAGGAGAGAAAAAAAGTCTAGACTACTTGAAGGCCTGATCATAAATATTCTGAATTTCCTAAGGGCACAATATATAGCAATACTGGCAATTTTAATACCATCACTAATCATTTCGAATACTCTGACATCCTTTCACTGTAATATTTGTGTATTTAATGGAAACTTTCTAAAAAGTCCTGTCACTAGCCAACAAAAGTCATTTCATAGTTATGATGTAATTGTAAGGTAATATTTCAGGGTTGTCAAGATCAAAGACTTGAAATATGACTTACAAAAAAAAAAGTTCAGAAGAGACCCCTCTGAATAACCTTTTAAAGGCCCTAAAGCAATGGCATCTTGTCTTCTGTTTTCCTTAGGGTTTTGGAAACAGAATCATACAAAAGATACATTCTCCAGAGGCACATGAATTAAAATTAAAGAGTGAAAATAAATAATCCTAGAGGAAATTTCTCCCTCTGATTGAAACAGTGGGAAATAGCTGTACTCAATGCATTGGCAATAAAAATAGGAAAACTGTACTCAAATTGTGAATTGGGCCCAATATCAAGATCTGAAAGTGGATGTCATGAAAACCACTTTATGATTATTACATTGACTGAAGAAAATATTTTTATGTGTAGAAATTATCTGTCTAGGTTATCTTCCTGGTCTATATGATAAAAAAATAGACATCTTTAAAAATTAAAATTCCATTTGTGCATTTTTCTTTTTTTTTTTGTAGAGACGGACTCTTGATATATTGCCCAGGCTGGTCTCCAACTCCTGGCCTCAAGCAATCCCAAAGTGCTGGGATTACAGGTGTGAGCCACTATGCCCAGCTCTTTCTGTACAATTAAAGCCAAATTGATGTGTAAGTGTTTCTGTATTATTGCTGTTAATAACTGATCTGGTCTGAATGAGCTGATTCCTGGGTGGATTCAGAAAGTTATTTTTCTTCTGCCTGTCTAAGGGGATGAAGAAATGAGATGTAGGCTGGGCGCGGTGGCTCACGCCTGTAATCCCAGCACTTTGGGAGGCCAAGGTGGAAGGATTGCTTGAGCCCAGGAGTTCAAGACCAGCCACAGGCAACATGGTGAAACCCATCTCTACAAAAAAGTAAAAAAGTGTAAAAATTAGCCAGGTGTGGTTGCTTGCGCCTGTAGTCCCAGCTGCTTAGGCAGCTGAGGTGGGCGGATCACTTGAGCTTGGAAGGTAGAGATTGCAGTGAGCTGGGATTATACCCTAACCTGAATGACAGAAAGAGAACCAGTCTCAAGAGAGAGAGAGAGAGACAGAGAGAGAGAGAGAGAGAGAGAGAGAGAGAGAGAGAGAGAGAGAGAGAGAGAGAGAGAGAGAGAGGTCAAGTTATGATTCTCCCTTGTAATCCTCCAACTCCCCCAAACTAAAAAAAAAAAAAGAAAAAGAGAGAAAAACAAACAATAATTATTCACATATAAAGGATTTTTAGATGATGATAATTATTTTTAAAAAAAATCATGATGTGCCAAACCCTTTAAAAGAAAAAGTGGGCCGGGCGCGGTGGCTCAAGCCTGTAATCCCAGCACTTTGGGAGGCCGAGACGGGTGGATCGCGAGGTCAGGAGATCGAGACCATCCTGGCTAACACGGCGAAACCCCGTCTCTACTAAAAAATACAAAAAACTAGCCGGGCGAGTTGGCGGGTGCCTGTAGTCCCAGCTACTTGGGAGGCTGAGGCAGGAGAATGGCGTAAACCCGGGAGGCGGAGCTTGCAGTGAGCTGAGATCCGGCCACTGCACTCCAGCCTGGGCGACAGAGCGAGACTCCGTCTCAAAAAAAAAAAAAAAAAAAAAAAAAAAAAAAAAAAAAAAAGAAAAAGTAAGGAAAAAGAACGGTTGGTGGTACTTCCCTCCCTCTGGTAAGTCAGAGTAGGATTCCAACCCAGGGTCTTTTGTTTTGTTTTGTTTTTAAGAATACTGATCCCTAGGGATGAAACAATTAACTGGAGATCACATATAAGTTAAAAAAAAAAACCTCTCAATTATATTTTTCCTCCAGAAAGATATAAATGTTTGCTTTTGTCAAAGGTTTTGCCACCTCCAATGAAAAATTGGAATGGGTACAATGTGCTATGCGCCCACCTGAAACTTAGATAAGCTACTTCCTAGGAGAGATATTTGCCAAGGGTTTTTCCAAGGTACATGTCACCTGATGGCTAGCCTTGCAGCCAAAGGACAAAGATGTTAATAACAACTGTAGTCATGGTGTTAGTAATAATAGTATATAACCACCACAATAGTACCTACCATTTAAGAGGGTCTGCTACTATGTGTCAGACACCAACACTGGCCATTTGCACATGTTCTTAGTTTGTTAATCTTCACAATGCTCATTTAATGAAGAGTTCATTATTGCCATTTTGTAAATGAGGAAACTGAGCTCAGAGGTATTAAGTAGTTTAATGTCTCATAATACGTGAGTAGTAGAGCTGCAATTTGAGCAACTGTCTGATTTACCCACACTCTTTTATACTCTCTTTGCTAATGCTCTAGCCAACTGATATGGCTATTTCTTGGGAGAGCCAAAGAAGCGGGGAGAGGGTATCTGGGAATTTTTCAGGAGGACTGGAGAATAAATGACTGCACTGTCCTGGCCACTGCTTCACTAAGTGCTGAAAGCCAGGCGCATTCACTGTTTAATCCCAGTGTCAGACACAGAGGAAATCAATACATGTGAAGTGAATGAAGATAATGGAGGCTAGTTATATTTTGTTCTGAATGGAACTGAATTTTAAAATGGCTGTCGTATCAACAGTCAGGGTGCCTCAATGTCTGTATGGGAGGGGTTTCAGGAATGGCACACTGGTTGAAAGGGGGCCCAGGTAGACTGTCCTGGAGCATGTCAAGGGGCAGGTAAGTGGCTTTGATAATGGTGGTAATGGTAAATAGTGACAATGACAACTCAGGATGCACTGAAGTCCTTGCAATACTGCTCAGCATAGAGACTGAGGGTCCTATCCAGCCCAGTGATAGGTCAGTGGTTGCATGGCCATGAAGAGCCTACCACAGACATTACAGGGGGGCTACTGAGGACAGGAGGGATTGGCCTGGTGCCATTCCCCACTGTGGTCAGCCCTCTGCTGCCAGCAGTACTGCAGCTGGGCTGCCCAGGGTGTTTCCTGCTACGCGATGACAGTGTGATGGAAGAGCCAGCGCCTTGCAGTCCTGCAGCCCTGCCAAACACTGGGAACGTGCGTGTTCACATGCAGTCAGCTGCGTTCCTGAGAACCCATCCAGCCTAGTGGGGCCCACAGACAGGGGTGGGAGGGCTGCCTTCCCTAATGTAACATCTTAGTGCATTAATCACAAGCAAAATCAAAGCAATTTTTCCCCAAACATAAACCTTTGTCGATGACATGGGTTCAGAGCAGGGCTGCAGCAGGGTCCAGCTGGACTCGCCGGCCCCGTGTCCGTGGATGGAATCAAAGAGTACAGAGGATGTAGGAGATAAAGTTTCTCTGTTAGGGAAGAGTTTGAAACTGGCTTCAAAGGAAAGAGAGGGGTGTTATTGTTGAGGTTTGGGTCTCAGAGGAAGACATCATTCCAGCTGAACACTTAACAAACAAAGCCCACAGAATTGGAAATTCTAGACTTTCTGGTTGGAAGCACCTGGAGGCCCAGGCTTTACTGATCTCTCTTCTCTGGGTTGCAGCATTTTTTTTTTTTTTTTTTCAGAGATGGAGTTTTGCTCCCAAGTAGCTGGTATTACAGGCTCCTGCCACTACATGTGGCTAATTTTTTTTTTTTTTTTTTTTTTTTTGGTATTTTTAGTAGAGATGGGGTTTCGCCATGTTGGTCTAGAACTCCCGACTTCAGGTGATCCGCCTACCTCGACCTCCCAAAGTGCTGGGATTACAGGCATGAGCCACCACGCCCAGCCAGCACTTTTAATATGTCTCTCAGAGGGTAGCCCTGGATTAAGCAAGAGCTTCTCCCATTCCCTGGAGGTTTCTTCTCTGCAATCCAACCTCCCCTGCCAGCCTCTGAGTGTATTATTATTATTATTATTATTATTCTCGCTCTGTTGCCCAGACTGGTGTGCAGTGCAATCTCGGCTCACTGCAACTTCCACCTCCGGGGTTCGAGCAATTTTTGTGCCTCAGTCTTCTGAGTAGTTGGGATTACAGGTGCGAGCCACCACACCCAGTTAATTTTTGTATTTTTAGTAGAAACGGGGTTTCACCATGTTGGCCAGTCTGGTCTCGAACTCCTGGCCTCAAGTGATGCATCCATTTCGGCCTCCCAAGGTGCTGAGATTACAGGCATGAGCCAACATGCCCAGCTTCTCTGAGTGTTTTAAATCCAGAGACCATTTTCTTTCTTGCTAGGCATCTATCTGAGTTATTGTGAGTGAAAGCACACTGTAAATGAACATGTACTGTACAAACAGGAATGTCCTTGAGGATGCCTATATTCTTCTTAGAGCCTAGAACTGTGCTGACCTGGAGCACAAACATAGTGAAGATCTGTCAAGACCTGGTCCGGTGGCTCACGCCTGTAATCCCAGGACTTTGGGAAGGCTGAGGTGGACAGAATGCTTGAGCTCAGGAGTTCAAGACCAGTCTGGGCAACATGGCAAAACCCCATCTCTACAAAAAATAGAAAACAATTAGTTTGGCCTGGTAGCATATGCCTGTGGTCCCAGCTACTCGGGAGGCTGAGATGGAAGGATCGCTTGAACCAGGGAGTTCGAGGTTGCAGTGAGCTGAGATTGCACCACTGCACTCCAGCGTGGGTGACAGAGCGAGACCCTATCTAAAAAAAAAAGAAAAGAAAAGAAAAAAAAAATCTGTTGAATAAATAAAACGATTGGAACTTGGAACGGCTCTCTTGTTGGCTGCTGTGAAAACTGTCTCACCACAGCCTGCTTCCAGTTTTACTACATTTGCCTTGTTTCTATAAGCAAGAAAAAGTGAGGATGTCTGATGAGACATGTCCACAGAGGCAGGGTGTTACATGTAATCTTTCCCAGAGAAAGAGAGGCCATCATAGCCCAGGAAGAGTTTCTAGTTTTTCTTTCTTTCTTGGGCAGCCTGGTTATCATGTTTCTAGGGAGAAAAAGATATTTCCCAGAACAGCCCAGAGAAAAGAATTAAGTAAAACTTGGGCCTCTGGGTGCTTTGAACAAGAGGCTATTGGACTTTTGACCCTTTAAATTCTACCAAATTTTGGGGGGGGTACTTTCTCACTTATGAAATATATCAAAGTGGGACAAACATATAATAAAATTAAGCTCATAAATTTAACAATCACATGTGCTTGCTCTTAGAAGCCTCTAAAAATTTATGCCCAAGTTTTGATTTTATCTGTAACTATAACTTTGTTTTCACTAGAAGGGGAAGTTCCTCCAGCAGAGGGTAATTTAATTTTGCCAGTCACCAGACACACTCTGCTTAGACCTGGAATCTTTTAAAAATGGTAGCTTTCTATCAATCACCTACCCAAAGCATGTTTGGATTATAGGCTCTTCTAGAAAGGGGCTGTCTGCTTATTGATGATGTGGTGACCAAGGGGGATGGACCACCTTATCTGTGGCAGCTTTCCAGAAGAAATATGATCAATATCCATGTGTTAATTAGCCGGAAATGGCTTGGCCACTGCTTTCTTGCCATGTGGCCTCCCCAGTCCCTTTTCGGTTCAACACTCCCTTCTCTGTGAATGGCCATCGGACACTGAAGGGAGAGAAGAATTCAGCAACAGTGAAAACATAACTTTCCACTCCATCACAAGAAGCCAAACACAGCAACCATATTCAATGGGTTCTTTGTCCACAAGATAACGTTTGAATTGGAAACTTGTTTAGCCAGATTCTCTTGTTATGATTTACTGCTTCATTAGGTAGGGGCAGGGACAGACACGATCCATCCTTTAAATAATAGGAGGATTCCCACAGGAAGGTTCAACAACTCCAAATGTGTATTAAAAATAAAATCCCTCCCTTTCTCTGCACCTCAGCTTCCAAGGTGGAAAAATGTGCCTCTGACTGCTTGCAGGTGTCCACTTGGGAGAAGGGATTCATGCCCAAATAACCACAGACAAGAGCGTGTGACTTTCAAGTTGGAGAGGAAAAAGTAGCTACGATTAGTCATATTTAGAATACCTTCTCTCCCAGGGTTTCAAGGCGGGAGCAGAGACGGGAGGAATGGGAAGAGAAGGAGAGAAAAGACGACAGACATCTCTCTCCATTCCTGGGAGAACAATCGCCTTTGTTCACAGCAGGCTGAGAGAGCTGCTTGGGAAACGCCGGATCTGGGCTCAGGGCAGGTTAGAGCCTGTGTGTACGCGTGAGGTCTCCCGGTGACCAAGGGCCCAGGTGGGTGGGCCTGGAATGCTGATACTGGAGCGGGGCTGAGGGGGTGTGTTGGCCCATTGTCTGCCCACCTGCACCCAGAGCTCCCCACTGTGTCGCCTCCTCAAGCCCACTGCAGCATTCCCGGTGGGGGATGGAGGGAGCAGGGATTTCCTGCTTCCCTCAGGAGAGCCTGGTTGGCTTTTAGGGATGGACTGATATTCCAATTGCCCAGTTGTGGGGGAGTTGGGGGGGAGGAAGGATCTGGTCCAGGTTGGGCCATAATTACCTGGGGAGTTAAAAAGGAAAACAAAACAAATTCCTGGGGACCTTAAGGTCTTTTGAATCTGAATCTCCATGGAGATCAGGCTTGAGATCTCTATGGAGATCTAGGTATTTCTCATGCTACTGATGGGAAACTGATGACTTGTAAGATGCCTTTTAGCATGAATATAGTCTGTGTTTTGTCTTGAACCTGCTAATGCACGTGAACTAGTTGGGCATTCTAAATCTAAAAATTGGCCAAACTGCTCTGGGGCTTGCATGGTCCCTGGGGGCAACCTCCTGCAACTAACGTGTTTCCTAAGATGGGTTTGGGGAGGCCTGTTCACCTGGAATCCTTCAACCTCTGGACTCCTAGAACATGGACTGATAGAGTCATTGGGCTTATGTTTTCAAGGCCTGGTGTCTTGGAAAAGTCAGGCATGGTTGATTGTAGACCCAGGTCAGCTGCTGGGAAACCGGAGAGAATGGGACTAAGAAGCCACTGACATGCTGAAGACCAGGATGTCCTGCACAGCAAGGCCCCTCCAGGCTCCATCTCATCCCTCCTCCTGGCCCACCTGAGCTCTTGGGGGTGGCCCACCTGCTCCCTTCCCTGCTTGGCAACCTCCCCTCTTTGCATTTTGACTTTTTCCCTCCAATAACTCCCCCTTTTTTTTTTCTTTCTTTTTTTTTTTTTGAGACGGAGTCTTGCTCTGCCGCCCAGGCTGGAGTGCAGTGGCCGGCTCTCAGCTCACTGCAAGCTCCGCCTCCCGGGTTCACGCCATTCTCCTGTCTCAGCCTCCCGAGTAGCTGGGACTACAGGCGCCCGCCTCGTCGCCCGGCTAGTTTTTTGTATTTTTTAGTAGAGACGGGGTTTCACCGTATTAGCCAGGATGGTCTCGATCTCCTGACCTCATGATCCGCCCGTCTCGGCCTCCCAAAGTGCTGGGATTACAGGCTTGAGCCACCGCGCCCGGCCTGTTTTTTTCTTATGATTTATTTATTCATTTTCTTTTATTCCTCATGCCCCACTCCCTTTTCTCAATTCCTTAGGCAACTATTCTCATGTCCTGAGAGTAGATCTTTTGGTTTGTGTGTGGTCTTGCAAAATGTGTATTGCAGTTTTGGTCATCAATTCATTCAACAAGTATTTGTTGAGTACCTGCTTTGTGCCAGGCATTCGGGGATACATTAGTGAACAAAACTGACAAGGATCCCTGGAATATGTATTCTAACAGAGGTTGCAACACAATCATCTATACACATAAAAAGACAAAAAATTATCAGTATGTTAGAAGTTGGTAAGTGCTGTGGGAAAGAATAATCCAGAAAACGGGATCAAGAGTACTGGAGGGAGAAGGAGAGCTTGGGCAGGATGCTGTATTTTTAATTCACATATATAGTATTAATACATATCTCATTTGATCTTCTGCTTTTTTTTTTTTTTTTTGCTTTAGCACCAAATTTTAAAGATTCTTGCAAGCTGCTATGAGTGCCTTTAATTTGTTTCTTCTACTGCCGTGCCATATTCCATCATTTGTGTTTACCACGATTACTTATTCACCCACCCGGAGATGGATGCTCCGATTGCTCCCAATTCCCCATGCAATCTGCATTATTGTAGGTCAGAAAATGTAGTTGGGATCAGCTCGACATGGTGGCTCATGCTTGTAATCCTAGCACTTTGGGAGGCCAAGGCAGGTGGATCATGAGGTGAGGAGATCAAGACCATTCTGGCTAACATGGTGAAACCCTGTCTCTGCTAAAAATACAAAAAAATTAGCCCGGTGTGGTGGTGCATGCCTGTAATCCCAGTTACTCAGGAGGCTGAGGCAGGAGAATCGCTTAAACCCGGGAGGTGGAGGTTGCAGGAGTTGAGATAGTGCCACTGCACTCCAGCCTGGCAACCAAGTGAGACTGTCTCGAAAGAAAGAAAGAGAGAGAGAGAGAGAGAGAGAGAGAGAGAGAGAGAAAGAGAGAGAGAGAGAGAGGGAGAGAGAGAGAGAGAGAAAGAAAGAAAGAAAGAAAGAAAGAAAGAAAGAAAGAAAGAAAGAAAGAAAGAAAGAAAGAAAGAAAAGAAAGAAAGAAAGAAAGAAAGAAAAAGAAAGAAAGAAAGAAAGGAAAGAAAATGTAGTTGGGCTCTATACAGAGTGGAGTTACTGTATTATAAATTCTGCCTCTACTTAATTTTACTAAATGTGCCAAATTGCTCCCCAGAGCTGCTGCAACAGCCCACACTCCCATCAGCATGTACAAGGGTGCCTATGTCCCCCTAACCCTGCCAACACTTGGTACTATCCAGCTTCCTGGATTTTTCCCCCAGAGCATTCTGGCTTCTGTTATTGCCTCTTCTGTTAAAATAACCTTCTGTCATTGCTTTCCATGGCCCTGTACTCACTTCAGCTCTCATTTTCACTCCCTCCTCTCCGCTTCCTTCTGACTGCTGACATCTCTTGAATGTACTGCTCAACTGTCTGTTTTTCTACTTCAAGGTTCATTCCATTTGGGCTTCATATCCTGAGGTGAGAATTCCCACATCCTAGTTACAAGGAACTGTCCTAATGACTATAGACTATCCTGCCCTTCCCTGGTGAAGCAGTTTTGCTTCTATGCCATTTTCATGAAGTCCAACCCTGAGTAGGGCCTGTAGTGGTTTCATCAAATCTAAATTCTCCCAGCTGCCTTCAAGACTTCAACCAATTTGGCCTGCTCTTCTCCCACTACTCGAGCGTTTGCACGTATTCCTCCCTCACCCAGAGCTCGCCTCTCTCCCACTTGTCCTAGATCAGCCTGGCTCATCCTGCTCTCAGCAGAGTTTCGCTTTCTCCTCTCCTCTCGATTCTCAGATAGGTGGCCCTCAGCACTGCGCTCTGTACTCTCCCTGTTGTAACAAGTCTTCAGCCTCCTTGTTGCAGACACCACTAGCCTCAAGCTCTCTGGTGGAAGGACTATATCTTATCCACTGTCATAGACCCAGGACTGACAATTCAATTGATATTCATTGACTAAGTGAGGGAGGGAAGGAATGAGTGAGTGAGTGAAGACTGTCCATCTCTCACACATATGATTGTTGCCAGCATCAGGTTTTCATGCCTAATTGAAATAGTTCTCTCCTTGTTTTAGTCCACTCAGACTGCTATAACAAAATATCATAAACCGTGTAGCTTATGAACAACAGCATAAGCTATGTTATGCAGTTCTCACAGTTCCAGAGGCTGGGAACTCCAAGATCAAGGCTGATTTGGTGTCTGTGAGGGCCTGCTTTCTAACTCTTGAACAGCACCTTCCTGCCGCGTCCTCACATGATGGGGGTGAGGTGTCTCTCTTGGGCCTCTTTTATTAAGGCACTAATCCCTTTCCTAAGGGTGGGGCTCTCATGACCTAGTCACCTTCTAAAGTTTCCACCTCCTAATACCATCACCTTAGGGGTAGGGATTTCAACACAGGAATTTGGGAGAGACATTCAGACAATAGCACTCTTCTACGCATTCATCTGCTTCTCTTGTTTTTCAAAATTTGTTTTAAAACCCAGCAACTACGTAAGTCTTACCCATACCCCTAACCTGATTGCTATTTCTCTCTTTCTCTTTTTTTTTTTTTCTTTTCTTTCTTTTATGAGATGAAGTCTCTCTCTGTTGCCCAGGCCAGCATGCAATGGCATGATCTTGGTTCACTGCAACCTCCACCTCCTGAGTTCAAGAGATTCTTGTGTCTCAGCCTCCCAAGTAGCTGGGATTATAGACACCCACCACCATGCCTGGCTAATTTTTATATTTTTAGTAGAGACGGAGTTTCACCATGTTGGCCAGGCTAGTCTCAAACTCCTGACCTCAAGCAATCCGCCTACCTCAGCCTCCCAAACTGTTGGGATTATAGGTGTGAGCCACGGCACCCGGCCTGCTCTCTCTGTCTCTCTCTCTCTCTCTCTTTTTTTTTTTTTTTTTTTGACTCCTGCATTCTTTGTTTGTAATACTCTGGAGCCAGTTTTCCCATTGGACTTAGGGTTTGTGAATGCCTCTGGCCACATTATAGAGAAAACAGACTCTAATGGGTCTTCCTGCTTTCACCTCTCATCTGCTATATTCGGTCCTTTCCTTAAGGAGTTTCCTAGAGGTTTTCTCTGCAGTCCATCCTCTTATGTTACATCACTTGTGACAGTGATTTGTAACATTTGTTGCTTTACGTTCTCCAGTATCCATTCATCTATTTACCCAGGTTATAGTTCCCAGGCTTCCTTTAGAGAAACCACCTCTCTTTTACTTTCAGCCCACCTTCGGAGGTGGTGGGGAGACAGCATGGGATGTAATCCTGGACCAATCAGTCCATTCATTCCCCAGGCTACAATGATTGGTTAGCAATGTCATATGACCCAGTCAGAGCCAATGAGACACAATGAGGCTTTTGCGGGGACTGGAGAGAGAGAGAGAAGAAGAGTACTCTCTCCTGCTGGACTTAACCTGAAGGGATGTCAGGTCTAGAGGTTCTAGCAGCCACCTTGTCACCATGGGGAGAAAGACCATCTGAGAAGGAAGCCAATCTCACAGAAGCGGATCCAAGATACAGGAAGAGTGAAACTGGTCTTCTAAAGCTGTACCTGAAGTCACATTACTCCTGCCATTTTTTAGTACATGAGTCAAAGCTGTTTTGGGACCATAGTAATTCATTATTTGGTATTTATATTTGATGTTTAATATTGAATAAGGAGCAGGATATTGTGGTGGGAAAAAAAGCAGTGAACCAGGAATAAGGGTTTCAGACAAACTCACCTACTAGCTAGCCACGTGATCACGGTCAAGTTATGACACCTATCTGAGTGTCAAACTCCTCGTCTGGGCAGTAGGGAGCTGGACGAGATCAAGGCTCACATCGCACCAGTATGTACCAGCCCCGCGCTCCAGCTGCCTTCTGGTCTGACACGCCACTTGTTAAATATCTTAAATCTGGACCAAATAAGCTCAACATTCTTGTACTTCTGTTGTTCTTTGATTTTAGGCAGGGAAAATCTGATCCTTTATAATCCCTGAAATTCAGATCCAAGCACACCTCCTATAAGGTGCAAGAAGAAGCATGTTGTATTAAAACCAACAAATAGAATATTTCTACTCCCTATACATGATTTCTGCCCTCCCTAAGTTTCCTGTAGATTCATCTTGCCTCAGTGGTGTCTGATTGAGGAAAAAGAGAAAAAGTCGGTCTAGGCCTCAGCCTGGAGCATGACTTCAGGCATGTAATTTATCTGTCATTACCCTGTGGGTGGAGATGACAAAGAAGATAATTCATGATGACATCAGTAATGGAGTTGCGAAGTTTTTTTGTTTTGTTTTGTTTTTGTTTGTTTTGCCTAGATTCTGAGACTTTATAGATTTTTTTCTTTCATGTGTTTAGACTTTGACTTTTTTTTTTTTTTTTTTTGGAGACAGAATGTCTCTCTGTCACCCAGGCTGGAGTGCAGTGGTGTGATCTTGTCTCACTGCAACCTCTGCCTCCTGGGTTCAAGCAATTCTCCTGCCTCAGCCTCCCGAGTGGCTGGAATTACGATTACAGGTGTGCGCCACCGTGCCTGGCTAATTTTTGTATTTTTGGTGGAGATGGAGTTTCAGCATGTTGGCCAGGCTGGTCTCGAACTCCTGATCTCAAGTGATCTACCCGTTTTGGCCTGCCTAAGTGCTGGGATTACAGGCATGAGCCACCAAGCCCAGCTCAATTTTTTTTTTTTTTTTTTTTTTTTTTGAGACAGACTCTCGCTCTGTAGCCTAGGCTGGAGTGCAGTGGCGCAATCTCGGCTCACTGCAAGCTCCGCCTCCCAGGTTCACGCCATTCTCCTGCCTCAGCCTCTCAAGTAGCTGGGACTACAGGTGCCCGCCACCACGCCTGGCTAATTTTTTGTATTTTTAGCAGAGACGGGGTTTCACCGTGTTAGCCAGGATGGTCTCAATCTCTTGACCTCGTGATCCGACCGCCTTGGCCTTCCAATGTGCTGGAATTACAGGCATGAGCCACCATGCCCGGCCTGCTAAAAAATTTTTTTTAAACACAAATGTTTCCCCATATTTTTTGCTAAAAAGAAATCATACAACCTTTACCCTATGATTGATATTTTTCATTGTTGTCTTCAAGCTTAGCAAAATATTTATCAGACAGGTTAAATATTTCTGGCCTACTTGTGTCAAAGTAGCATACAGAATATACAAATCAGTAATAGGATTTTTTTCTCTTAGAGACGGGGTCTGTCTATGTTGCCCAGGCTGGAGTGTGGTGGCTATTCACAGGTGCATTCATAGTGTGCTGCAGCCTCAAACTCCTGGCCTCAGGTGATCCCCCTGCCTCAGCCTCCCAACTAACTGGGAGTACAAGTGCATGCCACTGTGCTGGCTCAGTATTAGAATTTCTAATAGATGAATTCACATGGTCCAAACCTCCTGGGCTTGGCATTTGAGAAAGTCAAGGACAGTTTGATTTGAGTGTATAACTAAGTTCTGCTGATTATCATAATACCTCCAATAGCCCATGATGGATGAAATGAACACAATTAAGAAAAGTGAATACATAAATAAAAAAGCCAGCTTAGTGTGGTGGCTCATGCTTGTAATCCCAGCACTTTGGCAGGCCGAGGTGGGCGGATCACTTGAGGTCAGGAGTTTGAGACGAGCCTGGCCAACATGGTGAAACCCTGTCCCTACTAAAAAATACAAAAATTAGTTGGGTGTGGTGACACAGGCCTGTAATCCCAGCTTCTCCGGAGGCTGAGGCAGGAGAATCGTTTGAACCAGAGAGGCGGAGGTTGTGATGAGCTGAGATCGTGCCACTGAACTCCAGCCTGCGCAACAGAGCAAGACTCTGTCTCAAAAACAAAACACAACAAAACACCCCACAGAAAATTCTTTTGGCTCAAAGAAGCCTAATTGACTTGAGAGATCTTTACAAAGTAGTTCTGATCCACTCATTCTTATCTATTGGCAAATCCTCTTGGTTCTGCCTTAAAAAGGACATCCCATATGCATCTAATTCTCACCCTCCATTGCTTCTACCTTGACTCAAAGCTCGACTCTCTCTCACTTGAACTCTGTCATATGTTCCTGTCTTCCATTTTTGGCCCCTTCCAGTTTATCCTCCACAGTGTAGGCATATTTCACATCCCTGCTCAATATCCTCTTATGGCTTCCCACTGTACTCAGTATAAACCCCACGGCCTTACCTTGACTTTCAAGGCCCAGCCTGTGCTGGCCCCTGGCAGCCTCTCTAGCATCATCTCCTCCCACTGTGCTGCAGCTGCTGGACTCCATGCTGTTCCCAGAAATGCCCAGCATCTGCCTAACCCAGGATCACTGCCTTTGCTGTTCCCTCCACCTGGACTGCTCTTTCTCAGACATATTTGCAGTTCCCCACCCACATCATTCAGGTCTCCCCTCAAGTGTTAGCAGAGTGTCCCTCAGGACTATCTGAAACAGTAGCCAGCATTCCACTCTAATTAGCTTTGTCTTATTTAGCATGTAGTGTTACCTGACATCATGTATTTATTTGTTTACTGTTCCTTGATGTCAGGAATTGTTGTTTGTGTTAATTCAATACAATGTCTTCCAAAGCTTAGAATAAGGTCTGGCACATAATAGATGCACAGTATATGATGAATGAATTTATTTGAAAAATAAGTATTTTTTTAAAAAAGAAAGAAAAGGCCGGGCGCGGTGGCTCAAGCCTGTAATCCCAGCACTTTGGGAGGCCGAGACGGGTGGATCACGAGGTCAGGAGATCGAGACCATCCTGGCTAACACGGTGAAACCCCGTCTCTACTAAAAAATACAAAAAACTAGCCGGGCGAGGTGGCGGGCGCCTGTAGTCCCAGCTACTTGGGAGGCTGAGGCAGGAGAATGGCATGAACCTGGGAGGCGGAGCTTGCAGTGAGCTGAGATCCGGCCACTGCACTCCAGCCTGGGTGACAGAGCCAGACTCCGTCTCAAAAAAAAAAAAAAAAAAGAAAGAAAAATAAGTATCTTATTGATTGATTGATTGAGACAGGGTCTTGCTCTGTTGCCCAGGCTGGAGTGCAGTGGCATGATCTCAGCTTACTGCAACCTCTGCCTCAAGTGATTCTCTTGCCTTAGCCTCCCAGGTAGCTGGGACTACAGGTATGTGCCAATGTGCCCAGCTAATTTTTAATTTTTTTGTAGAAATGAGGTCTCGCTATATTGTCCAGGCTAGTATTTTAAAATAAATATTTAAAACCTATATGCTGAGCATTGGCATTAGGTTAGTAATGTATATAAGAAAATAATTTGGGGTTGTAAAAGAAAAAACTCTCTGAAAACACATTTATAAAGAGAGATGTGGCTGGGTGTGGTGGCTCACACCTGTAATCCCAGGACTTTGGGAGGCAGAGGCAGGTGGATCACCTGAGGTCAGGAGTTTGAGACCAGCCTGGCCAACATGGTGAAACTTCAACCTTGTCTCCACTAAAAATACAAAAATTTAGCTGAGCATGTGGCGCCCACCTGCAATCCCAGCTACTAGAGAGGCTGAGGCAGGAGAATCACTTGCAACTGGGAGGTGGAGGTTGCACTGAGCCCAAATCACGCCTCTGTACTCCAGCCTGGGCAACAGAGTGAGACTCCATCTCAGTAAAGTAAAATAAAATAAAACAAAAGAGACATGTTAAAATCTGTAAACAAAATAGAAACACAGGGGTTATAGCTCAGTGGTAGAGTATTTGACCACAAAACAGAAACATGAAAACATTTAAAAGAGCTGTAGTCTCAGATGCCGGTGGGCAATGGGCATTATCTAATAGCCTAAGTGGTGGTTAAGTATGTCTTGGGACCTATCAGTCCTAACCTGGGGGAAAGGCTGCTCAGCCCTGTTGATTATAGACCAGCTGTGCCTGAAGTCACAGGTTCCTGCCCTATGTGAGCCTGTCAGCTTTGTTTTTACCACAACCCCGGATCTGTGGCTTTTACCCCAACCAGCCTCCCCTGACCAAACATGACTGTGGCCTCCAAGGAGACCACTTAAGGAGAGATGAATGGACTTGCACAGAGCCATCACTGACCTGGAAAACCACTCAAAGCCAGCTGCTGTGTCTGAAGACCACACAGTCACAGTGGAGGGGAAGTGTGATTGCATGGACAGGGAGTGGGGAGTGACGGTTTCATGGCGGGGTAGTTTGGTCTGTGAAGCATTCTGGGCCTCATAAATGGCGCCTGGTTCAGGAAAATTACCTTTTACCAACTCCATTTATTATTATTATTATTATTGTTGTTGTTGTTGTTGTTGTTGTTGTTGTTGTTTGAGACAGGATCTCACTGTGTTGCCCAGGCTGGAGTGCAGTGGCGCAATCTTGGCTCACTGCAACCTCTACCTCCTGGGCTCAAAGCAATCTCCCACCTCAGTCTCCCAAGAAGCTGGAATTACATGCATGTACCAACATACCGGGCTAATTTTTTCTTTCTTTCTTTTTTTTTTTTGAGATGGAGTCTCGCTCTGTTGCCCAGGCTAGAGTGCTGTGCTGTGGTCTTGGCTCACTGCAACCTCTGGGTCCCAGGTTCAAGCAATTCTCGTGCCTCAGCCTCCTGAGTAGCTGGGATTACAGGTGCATGTGACCACGCCTGGCTAATTTTTGTATTTTTTAGTAGAGACAGGGTTTCACCATGTTGGCCAGGCTGGTCTCAAACTCCTGTACTCAAGGGATCCACCTGCCTTGGCCTCGCAAAGTGCTGGGATTGCAGGCGTGAGCCACTGTGCCTGGCTACCAAATCTTTTTGAAGTGGGCACTAACCATAATATCCTCACTGTCAGTTTTCAAATGAAAACAGCTGTAAAATATCCCTGAAAACCCCCAATAGGGTCTTCTGTTGATTGCCCATGTGTGTGCGCTGGTATTTCACGTGCTCCTCTATCACTCAGAAGAGCTAAGGTGGTGCAATTCCTTCTCACAGGTGGAGAAAATGAAGCAGAGACACTTATATGACTCACTTAAGGTCATCTATGTCGGCGCCACTTCTCAGACTCCAGCTGTCCTCATATCCCCAGAAATGCTTTTTCAGGTCAACAGTGCCTTTAAGTCCTTGGATTCCAGCTGGTAATAAATTTTTCCTGCCATTAGTTAATAAAGGAAATAGGGGTTGCCTAGAAGCAAGCAGAAATGATTGGGAGGAAGCTGAGGAAACATTCTAGCACCTCTGTTGTATTCTTTGTCTTTAGAGAGAAGATTCTATAGCACATACAAGGAAGCAGGGGATTCAGGGACAAGCCCTGACTCTACAGTCACTCGGGTTGTGGGTGAAGACTCAGCATTGCCCTGGCACTTTCATCACTGGGGTCCCAGGGGGCCCACAGGGCTCAGTATCTTACATATGCAGTTCACGTACCAGCTGTTGCAGGAAACAGGTTCTCTGGAGGTTAAAAAAGAAAAGCAATTTCTCTAATTTGGATCAGGCCAGGTAAAATGGTGGCTGAGGCTGTCCCTGTTCTGAGTCTCAGGAACTCAGAGCAGGTGCTCATAGGTCACGAGATCAGCATCAGACAAGAGCAGATAAACAGAAACATTTTTTTTCCAGTACAAAGCCAGGTCTGTGTGGCCCCGTGTCATGTTGTACCTGGTTGTATGTGTTGAAGTCTCTGAGCTATTCCCACAGTCAAGCTGGTCACAAATTGGATTGGGCCTCATTTTCACCCTGAGGGAAACTGAGGCTAAGAGTTGCTGAGGCCTGCCCCAAAGCTTATGGCAGGAGAGTCAGCTGGAGGTCAGGTTCCTTTCCTCTAACCTCAACAGGACTCTCCCCACTGGTACACTACAATAGCTCGGAAGGTAATCGCACTTGTCAGCATGGGCTTTCTGGAATATGTGCAGTTCATATTCTGGGAAGGGCAGGCAGCGGGGGTGAAGGTGAGACAGGAAATCTTTTTGGAGGCTCTGAAGCCATTCCGGTTTTGGAGCATCCCCAGTAACTCCCACAGAGTCAAGCCTTTTAAACTGCCTTTTGGAGAGTTTCAACTGAGAGCAAGGCTGCCTCAATCTGCTCCTGCCCAAATTCCTTTCTGTGAGGCCCCATGAGAGGACCAGAGCAGCGCCCCAGGGAGGATGCAAGGAGAATGGGCTGATTGAGCGATGTGGGCACAGGGCTGGCAGGCTGCCACCGTGCTGTCTGTCAGCAGGCTACAGGGTGGCTTTTCTTCTTGGTTTGCTTGCAGAGCCAGGGAGGCTGGGTGCCAGGGAGAGTATTTTCTTTGTTTGGGAAAAGCCGTGTCCGTCTGGCTTGCTCTGTAGCCTGTAGCCTCTTGCCTGAGAAGCTTTCCTGCCACTGGACATGGATCCCACTGGCAGGGTCTCTGCTGTGACCGACAGGAGATGCCGGCCCTGGGAGAGGCAGCCAGTGAGGGCCCTACACAGAGCATGCCTGTGCCTGGACTGACCCAGCCCTTTAGTTCGTCCACCTTACAGACATTGGCTCAGGGTCTCTCCTTGTGGAATGTGGACTATGGCCTGTTGTTACAGGCGCAGGTAGATTGTCAGGAATGGTGCTCCAGTATTCTCGGCCTGGGGGATCTTGCATCATGCATAGCCCCTTTATTTTTTGCAGATAAGGAAACTGAGACTCAGAGATCTGAAATAGCTTGTGCAAGGTCACACAAGAAAGCCAGGTTCAAGGCCTGGCTCCACCACTGCCTTGTCATGTGGCCTTGAGCAAGTTCCTTGGCCTTGCTGGGCCTGTTTGCTCATCTCTGAGGCTAATCACAAGGCTAATGTGGGAGTTAAATGAGATGATCCAGCCAAGGGCCTTATCAAAGGCCCTCTGCTCATGGGAAGAGTTCCGTACAGTCCACCTCCATCTCTGAATCTGCATTACCCTTGTTTTATTATTGTCATGTAGTTGGCAATCAAATGAAGACCTCGGAAGCCAAGGCGGTGCAGCTGTTGCGCAAAGTTCCTCTAAAGTCCCTCTTGCCTTCCATCCTCCCCATGTTCCCATGTGGTAGAGATGGCAAATCTCCTTTCTTTAATTTTACTGATGAAATAAAACTTCAGTCAAAGATGTGTCCTAAACCTGTGCTCTCCACTTGCTGGTTTCCCTGCTCTTTCTGTCTCCACCTGCTGCCAATTAGAATATTTCCGCTGGTAGGATATTCCAGCCATGGGGGTGCTGAGTGTGGGAAAAGGAATACCCCCTCCCACCCCAAATCAACGGAAATCACCTCAGCATTCTTACTGTTTTCTATTTGCTATTGGGTTCATCTCCAGGGCTTGGGGGTTGGGGGCTAAGGACTGGGGGTCCTTGACTGACTACACAGGGCTGGATCTGAAGGAGCAGATAGAACACATTTCCCAGCTCCGGGGCTGTGGCCAGTGACAACTTTAACAGCAAAGAATTACCGTCAATTGTGTCCTGTGGCTGAAGGGATTTATGGACATTTTATGTGACTTTATGGACACAGACCCAAGGTTCCAACTGAACAGAGCCGGGGGAAACACAGTGGCCCTCGTTAAACGGAAAGAATGAGTTTAATGTATACAGGGAGAGGGCAAGGGGTGGCAGGGGGTAGACAGAAGGAAAGGAGGTTCACTGTGTTAAATATTTACAATTTGGGGCTTGGGTCCTGTATTTCCAAAGGTGGCGGCAGGAGGGTAATTTCAGTAATATATTCCTCCCTCAAAACCCACCTTGCATGAGAAACTGCAGCAGGCACAAAACATTGCTCATGAATATTAATCAGTAAACTCTCCCTGCCATTTGGGAATGGGGGCTGGTACTAAAATACTCCCTCTCCAACCTCCAAAGGCAAACAGCCCCCAAGGAAAACCCTGAAGCCAGCTCCCCAGGCTGAGAGAGCAGAAGTCTTCCTAGCGGTGGGGTCAGAGGGCATGGCCAGCGAGGGGTCAGCTTTGTTTCCACTGTGTGTTGGTGAATGCCAAACCTTTATGGAACTTTGCTAGCTGCGTTTTGGGCTATTTAGCTGCAAAACCAAAAGATTTATTTTTTCCCTCTCACTCCTTTTGGGTTTTGTCTTCCACTGACAGCAGTAACATATATGCAGGTCTGGAGGCTGTTAAGGCAGGCCAGGCTCTCTCCCATCAGAAGAAAAGACAGGTCTTAATTAAAAGAGAACCCAACATTTGTAAAGCCAGCACAAACATTCTCAATGTCCATCACCATTGCTTCTGTGATCTTTTCAATAGAGAAAGGAAAAATGAGTGGCATGGGAAGTGTCTTTCATGATACATTGTATCTGTACAACCTGTTACATTTTATAAAACATTTTCACAAGCTCCAGTATCTGCTGCTATCTTTGCATCAGTTCTGAGATGGGGCTTATGGTCCCCTTTTACAGGTGAGAAAACTGAGGATTATGACTAACTTCATTAAGATTACAGGGATTTGGAAGAGGCAGAACTAGCACTCTAGCCCAAGTTTCTGTCTCCAATCACCGATATTTTCTCAATAGGTCAACTAAGTGATGTGATTAACTTCTCTGGATCTCATTTTTCCAAATCTGTCAAAGAAAGATGTTGTCTAAGTTCCATTCAGATCTTCCAAAGTATTCTTCCCGGTCCTTTATAAGAAACAGTCCATCAAAAGGGTGTTGGAGCATGATAATATGAGAAGGAGTCAAATTGTGTATCTCAGTAGCATTTAGGATTTTACATTAAGTCCCCAGCATGTGGCGAAGATGGGATTTGTTGCCATGCTGCTCTCAAACACCAATCAGGATGGTTATAAAATCAATCTGGAATATCTCCATAGGGGCCCTCTGGCATTTTGGATGTAGAAGCTGCTTCTAGCATTGTCAGGTGTCTAAAAGTATGTGATTTTAGTCAAGAATACCATCCTGTTTTCAACACCATGATGCTGTTAGTGAAAATGTGACTATGAAGTATACTATTTGGGTGTCTGTACATAGATTGTACTTTAGGGAGTGTATTCATGGCAGGGGTTTGGGGCAGGAATTTGTAATTAGGTCCTTTGTGAGGGACGGGTGACAGGACAAAGCAATGCTTAGGCTCAAATCATTTTATTTTTTATTCTTGGGTAGGAAGCTATATCCCAATTTACACAACCCAGATGAAAGTGTTCTGGTGACTTTTTGGAGGCCACCAGGATATGTGTTTAGAGTCTTGATCTAGTTACTATTGTCCTAGTTAGTGTGGATGTAGCAAAGTTTTTAGCCTGCAGCTGTGACAATTTATACTCTTGGGAGCAGGTCTGGGTGGAGAGACCCAGGGATGAGGTCCCCTGACTCAAGTCTGAAAAGCCCAGATGCCCTGCTTTGGTAGAGAAGCGAGTTCTTTGGTACTGAGCTCACCACCTGTCCCTCTCTGGTGCCTTTTGCTTCTGGGCAGAAGAGACCAGAGGGCATCAGGGAACCAATCTGGCTTGGCAGTTACTTTGCTTCTCTGGATTCCAGTCTGTTGGGAGTGTGACATCACTGGAGAGGATGCCAGAGGTGAGCACTGTGGGAATGTTTCTGTTTTCTCCTGCTCTCCAGTCCGTCTGTAATAACAAAGATGAGGCAAATGATAACAGAGGTGAGGTAGCGGAGAGGTCAGCCGTTTGGCTCTGGAGTTAGACTCCTTGGGTTCAAGCCCTAGCTCTTCTACACTGGGATCTTGGCAAATTCCTTGACCTCAGTGTGCCTGTTTCTTCATCTATGAAATGGGGAGAATATTCTCACCACACAGGGTTGCTGAGCGGATTAAGTTAGACAGTTATCATAGCTCACAGCACGGCACGAATGCCTGGCTCATGTTACTTCCTGCCGCCAAGCTTCTGGTTTGGCTGTGGCATAGGTTGAGGGCATCCCACCTCCCTGGATCCTGAGTCAGGGCCACATACCCTCCTCTGGTTGTAGAATACTGGGGAATTGCCCATGCTTTGTCTTTTCACTTTTTCTTCAGAAATGTGGGACAGCTCAGCCTCTTTGGGTTCGTTGCCAGAACATGAAGCTCTAAGCAAAGCCGTGTGGCGCATATGGGACCGCTTTTTAACAAGCTGGCTCCGTGCAGGCCGCCAGGTGGAAGAACTCTCTGATCCTCAAGGAAGCCAAATTCCAATCGACTCTGTGGGGTATAGCCAAGACAGGAAGCAGGCTCTAGTGTCCCCACATATTCTGGAACAGTGGTCTTAAGGGGGCCTAGAAGCTAGCCAGAATCTGTGTGAATTACAAGGAAGCATTCCCTTTTCCCCAGATTCTCAAAGGGGCCTGGGTCCCCAAAACGGGAAAGAGTCATTGTCAGAGAGGACGATGACCTCAGACAGCTGGGAGGGGGAACCTGGACGGATGGCCCAATGTGGGATGGTCATCAGTGGGTGGATCAGGCTCCTGCCCGGGCTCCGCTGGGAAATGGCCATGTGTGAGTGCAGGATGTGGGGCTGGTGCCATCAGAACACAACCACGTGTCTCCTGCTGGCAGGCAGTAGGGACAAGAAACCATGAATTCTGCTGTTCAGATAAGTGATCTGGTTGATCATATGACTAATATTAATGCACTTGCTAATGGTTGTTCCGTTTTTAAGGTCCCAAATTAAGAGAACATGACAGAGTCAAGTTTCTGGTGATATGTGGATGCCCCAAAACTTGCCGAGAGGATGAAGGGTACTGGTTTCTTTCTGGGGTGGAGATTTCCTTCATTAAGTAGTTTACCTCGAGTCTTTTCATCTCTCTTTCTTTCTTTATGCCTGTCCTATTCTCAGCAACAGGAAGAACCATGAACAATGACAATCACAACCGCTACCACAGAGTCGTACCCCACAGAGTCGACTGGAATTTGGCTTCCTTGAGGTTCAGAGAGTTCTTCCTCCTGGCCGCCTGCACGGAGCCAGCTTGTTAAAAAGCGGTCCCATACGTATAAGACATACATATATGTCCTATACATATGGGACAGTAGCTGTACAACAGGTGCTTGTGTTGAATGTTTTCTAGTTATTATCTAGGTTAATTCCAACACTATTCCTTGAAGACAGGCATTATTATTATTTTACAAATAAGGAAACGGAAGCTCAGAGAGATGAACTCTCCTGCTAAGGTCCACAGCTGGTACACAGAGGAGCGCGGATGCGTGCAGTCCCTCCAACTCCGATGTCTGTGTACTGTCCTGCCACCTCCCTTGCCAGCCCTGCATCACAGACTGGAGTTAAGAGTGTTACCCCGAGGCTGGGTGTGGTGGCTCACGCCACCCAATCCCAGCACTTTGGGAGGCCGAGGTGGGCAGATCACCTGAGGTCGGGAGTTTGAGACCAGCCTGACCAACATGGAGAAACCCCATCTCTACTAAAAAATACAAAATTAGCTGGGCATGGTAGCACATGCCTGTAATCCCAGCTACTCAGGAGGCTGAGGCAGGAGAATTGCTTGAACTCAGGAGGCAGAGGTTGTGGCGAGCCGATATTGTGCCATTGCACTCCAGCCTGGGCACAGGAGTGAAACTGTGTCTCAAAAAAAAAAAAAAAAAAAGAAAAGAAAAGAAAAGAAAAAAGAATGCTACCCAGTTAAGGTCTGTCCCAGAGAATAAGGCCAAGGGGGAGGGTGTAGAGAACAGGACAGCTTTGCTGGTGTCTATGTGAGTTGTGGTGTTGTGTAGTGTTAGGGGTGTAGTGAGGGTATGTATTGGGGGTTGTGTAGGACAGAAGGAGAGCAAGACACTGTCTTATGCTTGGTTGGTTACTCCTTGGCTAGGGACTTCACTTCCCTTGCCAAAGTCCCAACCCTTGCCTGCCACACCCAGCTCAGACTGAAGGAGTTGGAGCAGCTGGCCCTGTGTCTCTTTCCTCTCTGACTTTAATGTGGGGCTGGGACAGGCTGCTAGGCTCAGTGCCAGGAAGCAAGACAAGGGGCTTGCAGCAAGGGCTTAGGTTATAAGCATCTCGGCATGGGCTGATGGATTCGTAAGGGCTCTACAATTAGGGCAACCCCTGTGCATATAAATATCCAAAGAAATGAAGGATCTGCTCAAACCTTGCTTTGTATAGCCTGTTGGAGAGACATGTGCTGTGTGTGTGTATGTATACATATATATCAGACGTTACATTACTGCAATGATAATACAGATAGCTAATGCTTACATAATGCTTCCTATGTATCAGACACTATTTTAATTGCTCTGTATTATCTAATTTAATCCTCCTAGCAACCCTACAGTAAGTAACTCCTTTCATTATCCCCATTTTGTAGAAGGGGAGCCTGAGGTACAGAGCTGTTAAGTAACCTACGCCAGCTAGCACAGGTAGTAAGAGGAGGAGGCAGGCTTCATAAACCCAGCCATGTGTTTTGTAAACCTTGTACCCATGCCCTTAACCATACCATCACATGATCCTATCATCCTAGGCATGGTGACGGGCAACTCTGAATCCTGTGCCCAGCAGCACCGATACATCTTTCAGTTTCTGAGATTGTTGTTGAGGCTGGTGAGGCTTCTCGGTTAAAGTAAAAAATGTTTCGGCTGGGTTTTATTTAGACCAGAGTTTCCATGGCTGTTCTGAACAATCCAGTACTCAGCCTGCTGGCTCTCTGGTGTTTGCAACAAGAGCCTTTTCTATTGAAAGACTAAGGAAAGATGGTCCAGGTGAGCCCTGGACAGAAGACAAAGGAGGTAAAAGGCAACATCTTTCCCCGCTGGCTTGAAAATCGTCATCTTTCTCCCCAGGAATCAATTTCTTTGCATCCTGAATGTTTAAAGAAAAGACTTGTGTCATTAAAAATAAAGTTTTTTTTTTAAAAAGGAAAAAAAGCTATCTTTGACTCTTTGTGCATCTCCACATCCCCTTAGATGTGTTTTCAGAAAACCTCAGCTAAATGAGCACATTTCTAGAGTGTTAAGGGATAAATGGAACAGTAAGTGGACTGACTACTTGGTTATTTGACAATTCTCTGTGGGAGAATAACTTAAAACAATGCCCTGTGAAGATCTCAGAGATGCAAAAAAGGAGAATGTCAAAAAGGTAAAGGGATTCTTAGCCAGGGGTAACAAGGAGGGAATAAAGAAAATGTATCTAATGAAATGGTATCAGCCTGTAAGGAGCAGGCAAAAACAACCAACATTCTTTTTTTTTTTTTTTTGAGACGGAGTCTCGCTCTGTCGCCCGGCCTGGAGTGCAGTGGCCAGATCTCAGCTCACTGCAAGCTCCACCTCCCGGGTTTACGCCATTCTCCTGCCTCAGCCTTCCGAGTAGCTGGGACTACAGGCGCCAGCTACCTCGCCCGGCTAGCTTTTTGTATTTTTTAGTAGAGACGGGGGTTTCACCGTGTTAGCCAGGATGGTCTCGAACTCCTGACCTCGTGATTCGCCCGTCTCGGCCTCCCAAAGTGCTGGGATTACAGGCTTGAGCCATCGCGCCCGGCCCCAACATTCTTAACAGGTGAGGAATTTATACCAAGCTCAGACAAGACAATAGATTTGAGTACAGGTGCCCTGTTGTGTATGTGTTGGGAGGCGCAGTGGAGCACTGGGCTCCAGGAATATTCCTTGACTAGAAAGTGGATTTCTTGGCAGAACCAGAAGCTGGCTACTTTCAGATTCCCTAAGGACAAAAAAACTCCCTCGAGCTCATATAAAAAGTCTGTTTCCAGGAGGCTGAGACAGGAAAATCGCTTGAACCTGGGAGGCAGAGGTTGCAGTGAGCCGAGATCATGCCACTGCACTCCAGCCTGGGCGACAGAGTGAGACTCTGTCTCAAAAAAAAAAAAAAAAAAAAGTCTGTTTCTGTTGGATAGTCACATGGAGTCACATGGAGCTGTCACTATATTTGTCCTGAGACTAAGTCCATGAGGGACACCTCAGCTTTGTGTTGGCCTGTGCTCTTAGAACTTCTATTACTTCCTCAGGGAGATAGGAGAAGCCCCAGGGAGGCTATTAAGAATCCCAGTGGCCTGTGTCACAGCCCCGTACACAGTTTGAGGCCATTACTGATCTATTTAGAGCAAAAGAACTAAACAGGAGGGACTTAGAAACAGATGTAGAAAAAAACAAAACCAAACAGATCCTCAAAACGAAACAAAAACTCCAGAAGGCCAGGAGGCGGAATAAACTAGATTCATAATAGAGTGGGGGATGAGTGTCAAGTCTGTCCCAGGTGGTTTGGAAACTTCCCTTCCTGCCCCACTCTAACTCCCACCCCAACCCTCTCCAGCCAAGATCTGGAGTGGAGAGGGTACTCTCACGGTCTTTCCAGAGCAGCCTGGACCCTGGCCTGCCTCTCAGTATATTCTTATCACCCTAGGATTAGGCTAGAGCCAGGTGAGTCTTGCAAAATATACCAGGATTTAGAAAAAACTTTTGACACTTTCCTGCATGACTCTGAACCCAACATGTGCCTAGTAAGGCAACTCACTTTGGAAGAGTTAGGGAGTTTTCAGAGTTAGGAAGCTACCTATAACCCAGGCCCCCTGTGCTGCAGAGAACGTCTGATTAGTTAATATTCTCCAGTCTGAGATCTGCGGAAGGGTGTCTCCCAGTCTCTTTCAGTCCCAGTCTCTCTTCTTGGGTGACTACTTAGTTCTGAGGTAAACCTGGCTGTCAACCTGTGGTGGGTACAGTCACAGAACCATAGAATCCTAGAGCTCTGAGGGACCCTAGACACAGAATCTAGTGGCTTGAACCTTGAGATAGTGACTCTCAGAGGAAAACCAAAGTCTGTAGTGTCCTTCAGCCTTCTTGACCCCTTACCCACCATGGCCACATCACCTCTCAGACCCCATCTCCTACCGCTCTCCATATTCCTCATTCTACTCCAGCCACACTGACTTAGCTGGGCCTTGAACACACAAGGCCTTCAACCAGCCTCAGGGCCTTTGCACTGGCTCATCCCTTTGCCTGGAACTCATTTCCAAAATATCCACACATCTAACTCCCTCATCTCCTTTGAGTCTGCTTAAATGTCACGTCTGCAATAAGGTTTACCTTGACTACCCCATCTAAAATTCCAACCCTTCCTCCCCATCCTTTGTGTGTATAGAAATCTTAGTTTTGTTTGCTGACCCAAGCACTATCTTGTTCATTGTCCCAGGTACCTAGAACAGTCCTAGCACATAGTAGGCCTTCAATACATATTTCTTTAATGTATAAATATCACTAGATCTGCTTCTTGATGGAGAAAAGAGGGACTCATTACTAGTGTGCAAGGACTCTGAGGTGAGGTCACTAACCAAGTTTAGTTAGTTTAAAAAATGCCAGGGGCAGGGTTTGAACTCAGAACAGTTGAAATACTCACCGACGCCTATTAGCTCTGTGACCTTAGGCAACCTTGCTGAGACTCCGTTTCCTGCCTTGTAAAATGAGGATCAGTTCATCACTCCTCACAGATAATTGTAAGAATTAAAGGCTGTGTCACTCCATAAACTTTGTCTTGTAATTTAGGTCTCAGTTCAAATGCCACCTCCTCAGAAAACCTTTCCTGGCTACTCAATCTAAAGTGGCCCCTCAGATAGTGCCAGGCATTCAGTAGGCACTTGATAAATATTTGTTTAACAAGTGACTCCCCCACTGAGAACCCATCTCTGACCCACAGGGTAAAGTCCAAATTCCTTTCCAGGGCTTCCAGGGTTCCATCTAGGCTCACCTCCTGCTCCACTCTCTCCAGACCATCCCTCAGCCTGCAAACCCTGAACCCCAGCCCCCACTTCCACGCCAGCACCCCACCTCGGGATCAGGGGTCAGCAAACGGAGTCTCAGCAAGGTTGCCTAAGGTCACAGAGCTAATAGGCGACGGAGAGTATTTGCCTGTGGGTCAAATCCAGCTCAAGAGCTAAGAATGATTTTTACATGTTTAAATGGTAGCCCCCACACACACAAAAAAAATCAAAAGAAGATTTTGTGACACTTGAGCATTATATGATTTAAATTTCAGTGTCCATAAATAAAGTTTTGTTGGAACACAGCTGTGCTCATCTGTTTACATGGTGCCTGCGGAAGCTTTTGTGTTGCAAAGGCAGAATTGAGTAGCTCCCACCTTAACAGCTTGGACATTTTTTTTTTTTTTTTTTTTGAGATGTAGTCTCACTCTATCACCCAGGCTGGAGTACAATGGCATGATCTCAGCTCACTACAACCTCTGCCACCCTGGTTCAACTGATTCTCCTGCCTCAGCCTCCCGAGTAGCTGAGCTTACAGGCACCTGCCACTGCACCTGGCTAATTTTTGTATTTTTAGTAGGGACGGTTTTTCACCACCTTGGCCAGGCTGGTCTTGAACTCCTGACCTCGTGATCCACCCGCCTCGGGGTCCTAAAGTTCTGGAATTACAGGCATGAGCCATTGCGTCTAGCTGGACATATTTTTTTCATCTGTTTATCCATCTGTAAATTGGGGATAAAATAGCGGCTACTGGATAGGCTTTTTGTGGGGATGAAATGACATCATGCAGGTAAAGTGACCGCATAATTATTAGATTTAGGCTGTCTTCACCGCCTTATGTCATGTGATGTGTTCGTGATGTAAGCCCCTCCTAGTTCATAATTTCCTTGAAAGACTCCCACTCCTTCCAAACTTGTCATCCTTCTGAGAAACACTTCCGGCTCCCCACTGTCTTCTAATTTAAATACAAATGTTTCTCATCAGCCTCTTTAATGTTTATTGAGTACTTACTGCATGCCAGGTGCTTTTCATGCGCTTTTCGCGTGCTCATTTTATCCTCTTTTCTTTCTCTCTGTGTTAAAATCTTAAATTCCAACAGACACCGAACCTTCTGCAGAAAAGGGCCATAGGAAAAGTACCCAAGGAAAGTTGAGAATCACCTTGAAGGCCCCCCCAATGTGAGAGGAACGGCTCAATTATTCTCCTCCTATCCATCTGAATGGCGGCTAATTCTGCAAAGAATTCAGCCCCACTGGCCCCTTGCCTCCAGGCCGCTTCAGATAAGAGATTATAATTGTTATGGAGCCCGCCCAGGCCCCAAGATTGAAACAGAGATAATTCTTCACCATTAACACGAAGCTGGAGTCCTTTGGGACAAATTGGAAAAAGAAGCAGGGAGGCAGCAGGGGAGAAGGGAGAACTGTTTAATCTCTTTATTTTCAGGAAAACAATAATGATTCGCCCTTTAATTTATAAAACAAACACAGCTGTGGCTTGACGTCCTTTATCTGATTTCAGAGGTGCTAACCTTCCAGGGCCGGCTCCGGAAGGGCACCCAGTGCGGAGACCGACACGGGTCACGTCCTGAGCTCAGATTGCTGCCTTGACTTAGGGAGCAGGGGCTGGGGGAACCCCACTGCTGTTGGTGCGGAGGCCTTGTCCGCACCTGTGTGGCAAGGAGCAGACAATGAGCCACTTTCCCCATGTGATCCCTTTGTGCGTTCAGAAATCCGGGATTGTTGGTTTCATCAGCTCCTCAAGATGTAGGGCAATGCCTGGCACTTAGTGAGACTCATGAAAAGTTCCTCCAGTCAAGCAAAAAGCGTTTATGTTAAGTGCCACCTGGAATCCTGGAATGGATTCTGGAACAGTAAAAGGATGTTTGTGGAAAAACTGGTGGAATTTAAGCCTGTAGTTTAGGCCTGGCGTGGTGGCTCACGCCTGTAATCCCAGCATTTTGGGAGGCCAAGGCGGGCGGATCACGAGGTCAGGAGTTCGAGGCCAGCCTGGCCAACACGGTGAAACCCCCGTCTCTACTAAAAATACAAAAGAAAATTAGCCGGGCGTGGTGGTGGGCACCTGCAGTCCAGTTACTCGGGAGGCTGAGGCAGGAGAATGGCGTGAACCCAGGAGGCGGAGCTTGCAGTGAGCCAAGATCGTGCTGGGCGACAGAGCGAGACTCCGTCTCAAAAAAAAAAAAAAAAGAAGGCCTGTAGTTTAGCTAATAGTAAAGGCCAAAGTTAATGTTATTAGTTTTGACAAATGTGCTGTGGTTACGTAAGATGTTAACATTAGCGGAACCTGGGAGTACAAGTGAAGGATAGGGAGGAACTCTCTGTATTAGCTCTGCAATGTTTCTGTCATATTCCAAAACAAAAAGTTTGTCGTTCAAACAAAATTCCGAGCTTAGAAAAAAGGCAGTTATGGAGGTACGTGAAGAAACAAAACATGACATGAAAGATGACATTGTCCCCATGAAGCTTTGATTAAAAACATGTATATCATAGAGTTATGAGAATTCATTAACAGAATAAGTGACCAGTGCTTCTCAAATTTTAGGGGTACACAGGTACCCCAAATGGTTGAGGTAAGGGGCTAGAAATTTAGCACAAGGGTTCTAAAAATCGTTTTGAATATTTTAGCTTCAAAATCATAAATATTTTCATTCTTTTTGTATTATGTAAAATAATTATTCTGCCCCTACAATTTTAGGTAAAATTACTTGAATACTTTGGGGAGATTTTCCATGTTTACTTTGGGGCTTTAGATACTCGTTGTTATACATTTGTGACCATGGAGGTATGTGTCCTTATGACAATATGAACTTTAAGCCCTGTGTTTTTGGAAAATGGCAACAATTAAGAAATCCTCATTCCCCATGCTTTTGTGTTCTGGAAGTGGGAAACTGCAAAGGGCTATCCTACCATTGAATACTCTGAGATAATGCTTCCACATGGCTCCCAAAAGACTCCCTTGCGTACCTGCCTCTAGAAAACCTCAGTTGCCCTTTCTTTTCTTTGATACTATGTGGAGAGACAAAAATTTTACCCCTACACTCTTAGAATTTTGTTTTGTTTTGGGTAGGACTGAGAATGAAACTGGCAAGACAGATCAACAAGAGAAAAGCATTCTTTGGCCAGGTGCAGTGGTTCACGCCTGTAATCCCAGCACTTTAGGGGGCCAAGGCGGGCATATCACCTGAGGTCAGGAGTTCAAGACCAGTCTGGCGAACATGGTGAAACCCCGTCTCTACTAAAAATACAAAAGTTAGTTAGGTGTGGTGGTGTATGCGTGTAATCCCAGCTACCCACAAGGCTGAGGCAGGAGAATCCCTGGAACCCAGGAGGCAGAGGCTGCAGTGAGTCAAGATTGCACCACTGCACTCCAGCCTGGGTGACAGAGAAAGACTCTATCTCAGAAAAGAAAAGAAAAGAAAAGAAAAGAAAAGAAAAGAAAAGAAAAGCATTCATTATTTAACAAAAGTTTCATGTGGCATAGAACCCTCATAAGGAAATGAAGACTCACAGAAGTAGTTGGAGTCAATTACTTATATACTGAACGGGATGAAGAACAGTAAGTTGTGAAAAAGCACCTAAATTATGTGGGGAGGCATAAAGATAAGAGTTATTTCAATAAGGTCTGTATAGAATTCTCTCAGTCTCAACCATCCATTCTTGATAAGAACGTTGCTTTCCTTCTAGTATAGGGAGGGCATCTTTCACATGGAAATAGCCTCTTCTGCTTTTAAGAAACAGATGGAAGGTCAGAGTGAACTTTTTGCACCTGCTTTTTTTTCAAATACCTTTAACTCAAAATAATCAACATGCCAGAGTGGGGTGGGCATGGTGACTCACACCTGTAATCTTGCACTTTGGGAGGCTGAGGTGGGAGGATGACTTGATCCTAGGAGTTTGAGACCAGGCTTGGGCAACATTGTGAGACCCTATCTCTACAAACATTAAAAAAAAAAAAAAAAAAAAAGCCAGGCATGCTATGATGTGTGCATGTAGTCCCAGCTACTCAGGAGGCTGAGGCAGGAAGATTCACTTAACTTGGTTCAAGGCTTGCAGTTTGAGGCTGCAGTGAGCCATGATGGTGCCACACTACATTCCAGCCTGGGCAACAGAGTGAGATCCTGTCTCAAAACAAAACAAAACAAAGCAAAAAAATAAAAACAAACAAACCAAAAAAACCCCAAAAATCTAGAGTGCAGTGGCATGATCTTGGCTCACTGCAACCTCCGCCTCCCAAGTTCAAGCAATTCTCCTGCCTCAGCCTGCAGAGTAGCTGGGATTACAGGTGTGTGTCACCACATCTGGCTAATTTTGTATTTTTAGTAGAGACAGGGTTTCACCATGTTGGCCAGGCTGACTTCAGGTGATCTACCCGCCTCAGCCTCCTAAAGTGCTGGGATTACAGGTGTGAGCCACCGCACCTGGCCGACCTTCCTCTTTCACAGTGTGGACTCCGCATTGACTATTGGCTCAGTCCTCAAGAGTGGGACCAAGAACAAAAGACAGACAGGTCTGTGAGGAACTTTAAAGCCATTTCCTCTGTGATGGAGACAACACCCGAAAGCAGCGAAGATAGTCTGATGGTTGGTTCTGGAGTCAAGTCTACATTGGCTCCATATGAGAGAGCTGCCACTTGTAGTTATAAGCCATGATCCCAAAACTTTCTGTGTGCTTCTAAGAGACACCAGAGAATTGACGGAAGAGATCTATAGGTGGGGTCATTTTTCCCTTTCTCCACTATGAAGAACAAAAATAATAATAGCCAGCACTTGCACAGACCATCCAGGTGCCAGGTACTGTTCCAAGCACTTGCACACATGCACATACCCACGTATATATATCTATCTATAAGGTAAGTAATTTATCTAAAATTATCCCCATTTTACAGCGGAGGAAACTGGGGCTTAGAGAGGGTAACTTGTCCATAATTACACAGCTAGCAAGTGACAGAGGTGGCCCTTGTACCTCAGAAGCCTGACTTCAAAGTTTGTATTTCCTAACACTCTGCTATGCTAACTCAGTAGCCAGCATACACCTTTCAGGCAGCCCCTATCCCATGTGAGCCACAGGATGCAGACCACCCGAGTCCCAGTAAGGTATAATATTGGTCTCAGCCCCTGAGAAGTTCAGGGAAGACTTGCTCACCAGAACTGTCAGCGCATTTTCTTGTCCGTGCCAGAGATGATAAAGTGTGCACATTAAGAATCTTGT